>NC_045429.1:425402698-425705728 GCF_902635505.1 Sarcophilus harrisii
TGTCTTACTGAATTGATATAATCTATGCTTGTACCTCCGAGCAAACATTTTGTTTTTATATCATGTGCGTTAGTATGAGATACGGACATGTCAGTGTGAAGACTGACGGTGATATTCTTTGTTTGCAGGAGTTTTATGGTGATTACATTGCTGTGAATCCACATTTATTTTCCCTCAATATCCTGGGTTGTTGCCAGGTATGAAAAAGGGTAAATACTTCAGTTAACCTGGAGCAGAATTATTACAGCTAAAAATTGGGCATATAAGGAATGAAAATGACTTTTTTGGGCATATCATCTTAACATGCAGGGTCGAAATTGGGATCCGGTCCAACTATCTAGGACAACCCAAGGACTGACAGCTCTTCTGTTATCCCTAAAGAAATGTCCCATGATACGTTACCAACTTTCATCAGACTCAGCAAAAAGACTTGCTGAATGTGTGAAGGTGAGACATTGCCTACTACTGTGCCAAATCATTCTTTCTCTAGATTTTTCAGCTGTCAACAGAATATGCTTTTGAGAGAATTCTTTCAAATCGCTTTTCATAACTAAAAAAAACAAACAAACAGATTTTTAGAGTGAAGATTTAAGTGGCTCTACTTCGAAACATTCATTAAAAATATGACCTACATTCACTAGCAAGGGGTCTAGACTGTAATGTATTCCAAGTTAAGGGACTGAAACTAAGACACTAAGAATTAGAACTCCTGGGTTCTGTCTCTAATTCTGCTGACAGTATACAAGTTATGTACTTCTTCATATCTATATTTACTGTAAAATAAGGATTTTTAAAATCCAATTTCATGTGAATATAATGCTATCAAATTCACTTTATAAGGAGCTTGTAAATAATTTTGTGGAAGACTCATGCTGGGGCAAACTTCATTTAGTCACCTAATTGTTCTCTTTATTCACTCCTTTTCTTATTTTTACATTGTTTCCATCTGTAGCCATTTGGTGACCAAACTTTCTTTTGTTACCCACAGCAAGTGATTACTAAAGAATATGAACTTTTTGAATTCCGAAGAACTGAAGTCCCTCCATTGCTGCTGATTTTAGATCGCTGTGATGATGCCATAACTCCTCTGCTGAACCAGGTGCCATGATCTTTGTAGGCAAATGAGAAAGGAAAAAATCAGAGTTCTTGACCTTTATGGCAACAGAAACTTGAAGTAGAGAGTAGCTATCAGGACCCATTTTTGCCACCTTATTCTCAGCCATCCTTTTCTTTTGTGTCTTTGACACCCCTTTTAGTTGGTCATCGAAAATACAATCTCTCAAATTGTTCCTATTCTACAATAATATTAAAGGAGAATTTGTAGTTATAAAGTAAAATTTGTTTCTTGGCTTCCAGTGTATCTTATGTAAAGTTGGAATGAAAGAAGGAAGACCTTTTGAAGGGGAGTTCTTGCAGAAGTTCCTCTTAAACTCAACATACTGTGCTAATTGCATCCAGTTGCAGTTTACTCCAAATGAGATTTGAGGTCCTCCAAAGAGATCAGCTTGGTTGTCTATAGAGGAAAAATAAAGTCCACACGGCCAGATTATGATGTGCAATTGGACAGGCAACCCATTGACTTAGTCCAGTAGTATATATGAATTAAATAGGTTCTTTGGAGGAATTGTGAACTGGTTCCAAAATTGATCAAAAGAAAAGATCAGGCTGGATTGTAATTACAGAACTTGTACAGGGCTTTCAGTGATTCCTTATTGCTCATTATTCATTAAAAAAATCACCAATATTTATTCTTTTTATGATGCTATACAATTGCACATGATGGAATATCATATTCTCCAAAGAATCATAATTCCAGGGCACCCACTGAGCAACAGAAAGATATATAGTAGGTGTAAGCATCCTACAGAATGTTACCAATTATGACTTCCTGTAAGAAATAGTGTAAGAGCCATCTTCAAGAATGTTTCTATCTGGAAAAGGAAATGAGTTGATCTTCTAAAAAGAATGCAGATTACAGATGGACAGCATCAATGTTACATTAACATCTATAAAATATTAAAAGAAATGTCAGAAAGTTTCTAGTGTGTTTTCAGAAAGAAATGGATAAGTATCCTGTGATGAAGTCACCTGGTTGAATTGTGATCTGTGTCTGAGAAAAAACTTTAGCCTGTGAAATCATAAATTCATTGCTATGTACAATGAAACTTATATATAGTACAAATTGACATTGGATTATGTGATCGAATTATTGGGTGCAAATCAAATGATTATAAGTGATTCAAACACTTTACAGAAATGTTCTTAGCTTTATTAAAGAATAGCTAGTCATAAAATTTCTATCAAAAACAAGTTCCCTGAGTGCATATAATTAATCAACTCCTAATTTATTTTTTGTTAAGTCTAAATTTTATTAGTTTTGCTAAAAATGAAACATACCTGAATATCACTTTCTAGTGAGTCATAAGTTAAAATTTAATCTACAGGCCTTTTCTATTTGTTATATTTGAAATATATACCTATGCTCTGATTAGTGGGAATAATAAATCCCATGAAGTAGTTGCAGGAATTAGAATTTGCACTATTCAGAGTTATAATTATATAAAAGGTTGTCATTGACCCAAGTTCAGTGGAAAGGTATAGTACAGATTGGAACAGTTCAACACTTTACACAATTCTTTATTCACTCTAATTGGAACTCTTTCTATAATATAAAAATGCAAGGAAAGACTTTTAAGTTTGGGTACTCTCTTATATATCCATAACTAGGAGAGCTGATGGATACTTCTCCCAAGGAATTTATGTATTTTTCACAGACAGCAATTTTCTCTCTACAAATAACAATAATGCAGAAGAAAGGCAGGAGTTCTGATCAATTTTACCAGATAAATTCACATTCTGTCAGCATTTGAGTTTTTTTCTAATTCAAATTTTGCAGAAATGTAAAAGAAAATGGATGCGAAGGCAAGCTTCTGAGGATGCCAGTGTTTTGATCCACTCACGAGCTTCCTTCTGATAATATTAGTGTTCCCAGGATAAATATAGCACCGCACAAATCTGCAAGAGTGCTCTCCTCGTGCGACAGAAAACCACAAAAGCTCACAGGAAATGGTACAGTGTGTAACTGCAGGACCAGTATAGTTCTGTCTGTGAAACCAAAAATAGACGCATAATTTACAGGCAATGATTTGAAGCTCAGGATAGATACAGCATTTATTTTCTTTCAGAGAGGCTAATCTTTGTTGACTTTCTTCCAGAAATGTAAAATATAAACTTTCAAGGTATCTGAATATTTAGTGGTTTACCAATTCAAAGGAATAGTACTAGTTTAAAAAAAAACATTACATATATTTAAGGTTGTAGGTGAATTATTGTTTTAAGATCTTTTTGAGTTGGCTGTATTTTAAAGATTTATTTAGCTTATCATAATTACCTATTTTCTTCTTGTGTGCCTTTTTATTTAGTGGACATATCAGGCCATGGTCCATGAACTGCTGGGCATCAACAACAATCGGATTGACCTTTCTCGAGTACCAGGGATCAGTAAAGATCTGAGAGAGGTGGTGTTATCTGCTGACAACGATGAATTCTATGCCAATGTAGGTGTTTTTTTAATTACAAACAGGGTATTGTTGGATTGTTAAAAGTGGGAACCAGTAGAAGTAGGTGGGATTTGACATGGAAAGATAAGTAGCTATAACCTGAAATCAGCTACATTTAAGTGTACAAATATTACATGTGTGCATATTAATACATATGTATAAATATAACATATCTATATATCTGTGTGTGTATTGTGAGCTACATCTCCAGAGGAAACCTAGAACTTTCATTCCAACCTCTTAATTATCATTTCTGCAATAAGCAGCTGCATACTTAATACTGAGTAAAATTGTAGAGAAATAATACTTGCTGTGAAAAATCAATTTTTCTCTTAAGCAATGTGAATTCAATATAATTAAACCATATTGATATTGCCCTTCATGACCCAGTTGCCCTTTGGGAGAATGGTAGTAGTTTTAATCTCAACTATCTTGGTCCAAGTCCAAGTTGGGTAATTATTGGTAGCATTCTGTTTTTCCCTTCATTTCCAGCTATTTAGGAGATTCTTGGTCATATCTGATCTTTAAACTATAAAATAATCAAACCATGTATTACCAAGCCATGTCTCTTTCTTGCTTTTACACAGAACATGTACCTGAATTTTGCTGAGATTGGCAGTAACATCAAGAATCTCATGGAAGACTTCCAAAAAAGGAAACCAAAAGAACAACAAAAACTAGAATCAATAGCAGATATGAAGGTAAATCAAACGTGTGGCTAATGAGTTGCTATGGAGATGGTGACAATGTATAAGTATTCTGGTGTAAGCTGGAAGAATCCACAATCATTTTTGTGCCTAGCTTTTATGTCACCTATTTAGTCTGTCTTTTCTGGAGTCATAAGCCCTAATTACTTTGGTACCCATTATACCCATCAGTTGTATTCTCACTGTTCTAAAACTCTCAGTATTTCAAGACTTAGCAGTTCTTCTGTTTTAATGCATTGCAGAATGAGCTGTAGAAATCTTATTCTGGTCAGCAGGGGTGGGTAGAGATGGTCTTTTGTTTTCACTCATCCTCTGCTGAGAAATGATGACTCAGAATCTCCCACCATTTTTTTCTCTGACAGGCCTTTGTGGAGAATTATCCACAGTTCAAGAAGATGTCTGGGACTGTGTCAAAGCATGTGACTGTGGTTGGGGAGTTGTCTCGCTTGGTCAGCGAGAGGAATCTACTGGAGGTTTCAGAGGTTGAACAAGAACTGGCCTGCCAAAATGATCATTCTGCTGCTCTCCAGGTATCCATCAACCAAATCAGCCTGTGTTTGGTGAAGATTTAATATGTGCTTAATTCATGGTAGAGGCTGTGAAAGATATCAAAAAAATGTAAGATATAGTCCCAACACTCAAGGAATACAGTTCACTTGAGGAGACAAGATGAAAACATATGACACAGTTAGAAAACAGTAACGGTGTGTTATATGGTTGTGTGAGGAGCTGTGTTTTGACAATAAAAGTTAAGGGAACAATCCACCAAAATTGTAGCTCATTGCTACAAAGTGGGACTTGAGCTGAGCTTCACCTATAAGATAACTGCTATCTTCATCTACAGAAGACCATCTTTGGATAGCTAAAATTTAGAGAAGAAGGAAGGATTTTTCCTAGGAATATTTATATGATGAACAAAGACAGGAATGAATATTGTAACAGTGAGTAGTCTAGGCCAAATGAATACAAAAGATGCATGAGAAATAGTAGGAGGAAGTGCTATACGAAAAGAAGCCAGATCATGAGGGACGTTGAAAGGAAGCAGAGGTTGGAGTTTATATAAAAGTCAGGAAAAAACCATTACAAGTTCTTGGGCAAAAGAATGAAATGATGAAAGCAAATAGCCTCTTGGTGGATCTGCCTTTGTCAAGGCTTTATCTGCTCTAGTCCATCCTCCATTCAGTCATCAAAGTGATTTTCCTAAAGCTCATGTCCACCTGTCTCTCCCCTAACTCAATAAAGTCCAGTGGTCACCTATTACCTCTAATATAAAATACATAATGCTCTGTTTGGCATTCAATCCATTCATGATTCTAGCCCCTCCTACCTTTCCAATCTACTTATACCTTAAACTCCCGGCCATGTTCTCTGATCTAGTGATTTTTTTGCTAAGCACAAACAAGATGCTCCATGTCTAGACTTTGGGCATTCTCCCTGGTTATCCCCAATACCTGGATCCTCAGCTCTACCTACTGAGTTTTCTAACTGACAGTTAGTCCCAGCTTCCACAGAAGTTTTTCTGAATCCCTCTTAAATCTAGTGCCTTCCCTCTATTAATTATTTTTGATTTATGTATGTAGCTTGTTTGTACAAATTTGTTTGCGGAATTTTAAGTTAGATTGTAAGTTCCTTGAGTAAAGGAACTGTCTTTTTGCCTATTTTTCTGTCCTGGCATTTAACAGTGTCTGGCATAGAGTAGGCACTTAATAAGTGTTGGTTGTTTGGGAATATTAGTCAGGAAATAGTATCAGAATGAACTTGAAGTGAAGAGGGATGGTAGTCAGGAAAAAAAAGGCTGAAAGACCATTGCAGTAATAGTATGGACAAAGGATGGGAGTGAGAAGGGGAGGGAGGATAGGGTAAGGAACAAATTCAAAAGATATTTCAAAGAAGAAAAAAAAGGCAGACTTTGGTGACACATGAGTTAGAGGCAATGAAGATTAACAAATAATTAAAGATGGCTCAAAGATCTTTAACCTAGGAAGACTGAAAGAATGGTGGCACCACTTATAAATGGGAAGTTGGAAAAAGATCTAACCACTTAGACTGATTTGAGTAAAATTGCATGTTATTTAAAAGGAGTTTGACCCTAGAAATTTATCTCTTTTTCTTTTTATATACAATAAATTCGAGTTTATTTGAGATTAAGATAAGGTTTTAAAGAAGGCATTTCAAAATATGTCATTTAGAATGACCCACAGATTGTCATCCACTTTTATATAACGATACAGCTTAAAGAAAAAGATCTTTGTATAAAATGCTCCATGTTGACAATAATCTTTATTGAGTGCATCCTCTAACAACTTTTGGAAGCTCCACCATATTGAAGAAAAGACAAAATAAACTTGATTTTCTGTGTAGGCTTCCTAGCAAGTTTATACCTAGCCTCTAGTTTTCCAAATCTACACAAAAATCCATTGCGGAGTTTTAAATCTTTGACTAACTTACTTTTTAAAAAAGATGCAGCAGTTGTCATGGTCTCATGGGCTTAGGTAGAAATTTTTCCAAGAAAGACTTTTTTATTTATTTTAGAAAATATGTTTTATAGCGGTTATTGAATTTAAGATTCTGAAAGTAGGTATGGTGATTCTTGATTTTTCTTGTCTTTTTGTCTGTTTTAGTAAAAAAAGAAAACAGTCATTAACAGACTTCGTTATACAGGTGATTGTATTTCCTTGCCTAAAATTTTTACTTTCTGTTTTCATATAAAGAATTAGATTCATTAAAAATACCAAATCCACAAATATTCCAGTTCATATTTAATCATTTCCTTTTAAAAAGTTTTTTTCCCCAAGGCACTAGGTTTTTTCAGTGAGCAACTGATTTGAAGTCACCAAGATAAAGAGTGCCTTTGGTGGTTTGATTTAAATAGCCCCAAAAGGGAACTTTTGTTTGACAGTGAGTTAATGCCAGTGTTGTGACCTCTAAATGGGTCATTGCATTCCTTGACTTGACCTAAGGTTCATGGTACGTCATGAAGCAATGAATTGGGATTGTTGACTAGTATTGTCGTATGGCACAGTGTCCTCTTCATACACACAGAAATAAATATTAATCCGAATCTGTTAGGCTACTACCATTTCTGGTCATTGATCCCATATAATTAGGAAAAGTTATTTGTTATACCATGAAAGTAAAACATTTTCAGAAAATGTGTCATTTATTTGGGTTTTGTACCCATTTTTATAACAGAGCTTCTTCTTAGGGAGAATCTTCTCTTAGATTTAAGAATCTCTGAGATTCTTCCTTGCCCCAAACTAGTCTTCAGACAACATTCATCCAGTTTTTCTTACTAGACCCCTGCTCAAAGCTTTTTCAGAGTAAAGGAACCTGCTAGAACTGATGGAGCCTTTGAGGATATAGAGTCCTCTCCACACTGCAATGAAGCATTTCAGGAAGATACGAACAGAAAATGAAGAACTGTGTGAGGAACAGTCTTCAGTGTGCTCAAAATGAGCCAAAGCTGTGAATAAAAGGGATAACAAAAGGAGATTCAGTTGTATTTAGGGACACAGATTTTTTTTTTTTTTAAGTGTTTAAATTTGTTGCATGTGGAGGGGATGATAGTAATGGATGCTAAGAGGAGGTGGAGCTGTTTCACTTACTTTTATTTTATCTGTTGAGGAGCATGATTCTTCGACTAGACTTGATAGAACAAACAAAACAAAAATGATTGAGAAGTGAGTGCCCCGCAATTGGGGGAGATAGTCAGCAAGCATCTTCAGGCTAGTGTTCAGTGACCTGGACAGCTAGTAGTCAGAGCTATGTGTGTTTGTTGCTGTTCATTCGTTTCAGTTGTGTCCAGCTCTTCATGATCCCATTTGGGATCTTCTTGGCAGAGAAGTGGTTGTTATTTCCTGCACCAGTTTATTTTACAAATGAGGAAACTGAAGCAGACGGGGTTAAGTGACTTGTCCAGGCTCACCCAGCTAGTGTTTGTGCTCTGTCCACTGAGTCAGCTAGCTGCCCCCCCAAAGTCAAAAAGACCTCATTTCAAATCCAGTCTCAAATACTTTGTAGCTTTGTGACCTTGGGCATGTCACTCAACCTCATTTTCCTCAAATGGGGAGAATCATTGTATTCACATTCACAATGAAGGAATCACAACCTTCCTTCCAGCATTGTGAAAAGCCAAATCTTAAAATGCTATAAATGCTAGGTATTCTTATTATTGTGCTGATTGATCAAAAGGCACACAATAAAGATGGGAAGGATAGCTCACGCATCAAATAACAGAATTAAGATTCAGAAAGGTCTTCATAAAGTGAAAGGTAATGCTGAAAATGTAAAGATTAAATTTTACAATGACAAATATGACTTAAGTCCTATACTTAAGTTCAGAAAATCAGCTTCACAAATAAAAGATAGACATGAGTAGACAGTAAATATTTCATTTGTGAAAGAGTTTTAGTAGATGGCTGTATTAATGTGACACAGCAGCCAGAAAGTTTTGTGTGACATTAGGCTGCATTAAGAGGGCATGGGGTGCAAGTTTGGAAAAAACTTGTGCCCAGGCTAAACCACATCTGAAGAGTCACGTTGGGGGCATGCTAGGTTAGAGTCATAGGGAACTTAGAAGTCACATCTGGTCCAGGGGCTGCCCAAGGGCACCAAGTTGTGAGTAGCAATAGTGGGATTTGTGCCCCAGGCCTCCAGATTGAGGACTCTGTACTACTTGATTCCTGCCACATCTCAGGAAGGACACTGCTAAGCTGGAGAGGGTCCTGCCTAAGGAGTCGGGGACGTTAGCCCGGAGAAGAAAGTGCTTGGGGGAACGAAAGCGGAAGCTTCCTGCCTTTGCAGAGCTAGGGTGCTGCTTGTCCTTTTCTGCTCTAGAGGACAGTAGGTGAGCAGTGAGAAGCTGCAGGGAGGCAAAATTAGGCTTGATATAAAGGAAAGTTTCCCAATGATTAGTCATCCCAAAGTGGAAGGGAGGTGAGGAATCATGTTTACTAGAAGCTGGTGAGCTTGGACGGCCACTTACTGAAGATGTTGGAGAGAGGATTACTATGCTGTTATAGGTAGGGGCCCTTCTCACTGAACAACCAGGAATCTCTTCTGGAAAGGAGAATGATAAAACTAAGACGGAACATTGAAGAAAGGGCCAGAGCACTTCCCTCCCTGTTGTCAACAAGTTCAGGACGTATGTGCCTGAATTTGGAACCAGAGGGACCTTGGAAATCACTGCCTATAGCCCCCATCTCACTGATGAATCATTCATGCAGGTGGTGGAGTGCTCCAATTCCAAATTCAGATTTCTACTGCATCAAGTGTTTTGGACTGAATGAACTCTGAACTTGAAGAGATGACATCTGAGCCTTATTAATTATAAAAAAGATGCTAGAAAGATGGAAAGGGACATGAGTTGTCCTGATCTTCAAAAAGGAAAAGAAATTGTAGATCTGGAACTATGGTCTGACGATTCTCTCAATTCCTCCCAGAATTTAGAATAATTTGTAAACATGGTTTGTGCATAATTAAGGAACTAAAGAAAATGAGGAGCCAGACTGCCTTCACAAAGAACATGTCATTCCAGATCAGTCTTTTTTTTTTTTAACAAGAATTTCGATCTAGTTCAGCAGAGCAGTGCTAGAGACTTAGCATTTCTGCTTTTCATCCACGCCTTTGAAAAATTCTTATACAAAATCCTTGTGAAAGAGTTAAGAAAAATGTTAACTGAATAGCACAATTAGGTTGATTTATAATTGATTAAATGATTTGCTATATTGGGATTTCCTATACCAAAGATAGGAAGAAAGACATTGTGATAGAGTGGGAAGACCTGGGAATACTTGCAATGTGGCCTACCCTGGTCAGTCTCTTAACCTTTCAGGTACCTTTTAGTGACCACCCTAAGATAGTAAAATCAGATTGAATGCCAGGCTACAATGATTGAAAGTGTTTCCTATAATGATATAGCTTCCTATATAGGTCCTTTGTGCTGACTATTTTTCCTGTGATTTTTAGGTAAAGATAAAGAAGACATGATTATCCAGTTGGGAGGGATTGTGATATCAAACTCAAAAGGGGCCACTATTTCATATATAAAGATCCCAGCAGGCTTCATATTGATTTAAAATGTTATCTACGTTTTGTTTATTTTTTAATTTTTTTGCTAAATATTTCTCAGTTAACATTTTAATCATACTATGTCTATGACATCTCTGCTGTGGATGCTATAATCAGGGTTCATATATGCTTTGATGGTGTAAAAAGACAAGCCAAAACTTACATGATGAGATTTAGTAGAGATAAAAGTGAAATGGGGGCCTGTATTAACAGTTTCTTATGAATAAATAGAATTTTTTGGTTGACCATTATGAATATGTCTGAATGTGATGAAACTGCCAAAAAACAAAAGCCCTAATATAACCCTAAACTGAATTAATAAGAACTTCCTAACTGTTAAAATTATTGAAAAATGGGATGGCTTTTTCCATGAGATGGAAAATTTTTTGCCACTGGAGACATTCAAGGAGAAGATCAGGGATCACCTGGCATTGACTTAGTAGAGATCATTGATTAAATTACCGTTAAGGGCTTTCTAATAATGATATTCTTTGTTTCTAATATTTATAAGAATGAATTGATAATTTTTTATTTTTATGTCACTTTCATTTCTATATACATATATAATATGTATTTAAAACATTCTTTAACATAAAATTTATGTATACATATGTGTATATATATAATTTATATTTGCATATAAAGAAATGAAGGGTGTGTGTGGGAAGGAAGAGGAAAAGGGCAGTTCAGCAAAACTGGCCAACACCCCAGATAAGCCTGATAGCATGTGAAGTTTTCCATACCCATTGGGAGAAAGAAGGAGCAAGGGACATTTTCTGCTCTCTTCTTTGGGAACTAATGTTGAACATAATCATATGGCATTTAGTTTTGAGTTCAGGGTTCTTTTTCCATTTAAATTGTAGGCATTTAATATATTGTTTTCCTGTTTCTGCTTACTTTGCTTTCCATTAATTCATGTGTCTTTTCCATATTTCTCTTGATCTATATTCATTATTTCTTATAGCTCAATAATATTCTTTTTTTATTCACATACTGTAATTTGCTTAGACATTCTACCATTGATGTGTTCTCTACTTTATTTCCAATTCTTTTGTGTTGCTATGAATATTTTGTTATAAATGGAACCTCTCTATCTGTCTTTGACCCTCTTTGAGATAGCAATGAGAACTCTGGGTCAAAAGGTAAATTCTGATAGTTTTTCAAGAAGAAACATTAATGCAAATATATTTGCTAAATCTAATCAGAGGCATTATGTCTTCCCCGCTTTCCGCTGATTTCATTTAAATGGCATTTGGACATTTTCTGGTCACTGTCCTTTTTGATTATGAGACTTTGACAAATTTTATTATATAAACATGTTGGAAATACCTAATGGTTTTGTCTTGCTGCCCTAATCTTTGTGTCATCATTGTCATCACCTACTGCAACCCACCTTAATGTAATAACAAGGGAATGGAAGATTTATCAGAGCCAACTAGAAGAAAAGACATGATGTTTAATAACAGACTTCATTCCTAAATCAAGTAGTGAGGGGTATAGTTTTAAAAGCACAAGTGATTGTTATCATCACCTTTTTTCTTGTTCTTACCTCTTCATGGTTTGGGTTGAGATAGAAAGCAGTCAGCCCAAAATGATGAATCACCCAATATCAGCGAAGAGAATTGTTTTCCCTTCAGTGTCATCATTTCTTCTTGAGGCCTTGGTCTCTAGAGAGAGTACCTTTGGCTTCTCCCTTTTTTTTGATTAGGCTTATACATATGTCAGGACTCAGTAGAAGGTTTTAGATCTTATTGAGTGCTCAAAAGTGTTTTTTTTTCTATTTTTTTTTTGTTTCATCATTGCTATTATATATCTAGATGGTTTTTTCTCTTGTATACTCCCAACATCTATTTTAAGCCTTCCCATAAGGCTGAGCACCAAAAATTCATAGTACAATCCAGTTACATTTCTGGCATATAAATACTGCCACATGACACACAGCTGCTGTATAACAGGAAGGCACCACATTCTCTGTCCATATCATTATTAGTTTGCACACTACAACTTTATAATAATATATTCTGTTATAATGTGGAATTCTCTATAGCTTTTGATAGGCTTCAATCAAATGGCTTTTTGTAATGGAAAAAGCATTAGGTTTCAGAAGACCTGTGTTTATATCAAGGTTTGGTTCTGCCTCTTTCTAACCATGTGACCATGGCTTAAGTTGTTTAACCTTGACTTAAGCCCATGACCAAACAAGGGATAGAAAGGATCACAGAAGGCTAAAGTAGACAATTTTGAGTACATAAAATTAAGAAGTTTTTGCACAAACAAATTCAAGACTGAGGGTGTGGTAGGTAGGATGTTCTAGGACAAGAAGGCCCCACTCTTTTGAAATTTCAGGGGAACATGGCAATAGAGGCCTGATTTTGAAGTTCAGAAAGTCACAAACAAGGCCAGGAGGAGAAACAAGGCAGGCCAGCTTGTACCTCTTCATCAAACCGAGATTCCAAAAGGATTTCACCAGTGCGAGAATGGGAGGAAACCTTGTGCAAGGTTATTCTATAGTAAATATTCTATAATAAACTGAACTGGGGGTTGTTGGATGTCTACAATGAGAAAATCTCCAGGTCATGAGAGAGGTTCCAGGATGAAATAGCAGTAGAGGTGTGATTTTTGAAGTTCAGAAGTTCAGGAACAGGAGGAGAATATAAGCAACATTATAAAAACAAATAATTTTTAAAGACTTTAAAACTGTAATCAGCACAATGATTCCAGAAGATAAAATGATGAAGTTTGCTACCCTACCCACTGTTATAGACATCATGGACTCAAGGTGCAGAATGGGGCATAGATATTTTGGGGTATATCCAGTGCAAGAATTTGTTTTGCTTGGCCATATCTTTTTTCCCACCAATAGGGAGATAGAAGGGAGAGAAAATCAAATTTTCCTAATTTTTTAAAAAAGGAAATTTAAAAAGAAAAAAGCATATAATAAAATTTAAATACTAATTTAAAAAAAAAATACACCCAACAAGAAAAACTTGGCTTAACCAAATCAGTTAATTTCCCCAAGCTTCAGTTTCCCCATCTGTAAAGAATTGGTTTTTTTTATCATTTATTTATTTGTTTGTTTGTTTGTTTGTTTATTTTATCATAATAACTTTTTATTGACAGAACCCATGCCAGGGTAATTTTTTTTACATTATCCCTTGCACTCACTTCTGTTCCGATTTTTCCCTCCCGCCCTCCACCTCTTCCCCTGGATGGCAAGCAGTCCTATACATGTTAAATATGCCACAGTATATCCTAGATACAATATATGTGTGCAGAACCAAACAGTTCTCTTGTTGCACAGGGAGAATTGGATTCAGAAGGTAAAAATAACCCGGGAAGAAAAACAAAAACGCAAACAGTTGTAAAGAGTTTTTTTAAACAGTTCTTTTATTTACATGACAACACTAGTGTAAATAAGAAAAGCCATTTCCAAGCTGTATTTCTTCACATGAGTATATCTCAATATTCAGTGCTATTCTTCCCCTCCCCCAATTTATCCATACAGTTTCTTTTGTATAAAGTATGCCTTTTCAGAACCATATCCTAGATATACTTCCCATCCTAGCTAATCATAGACACTTTTGATGATAAATGTGCTTCCTTGAATTAGGACCTCTAATTTAAATCCTTGTTACTCATTCTTTTTGTATTTGTTTATAGACATCTAAGGCCATGGGCTTCATTACAGGCTTTTTTCCACCTTTAATTAGATTTGTTAGACTCCAGGCAAATGTACTATTATCAGCCCTTGTTAGATATACTTGTAATCTTGGTCAAGAATCTATCGTTCTGACATTTTAAGCCACAGCCCAGAAATTTAAATTACTTTCTCAGACATCATCATCTTAAGCAACTGTTCATTTTCTAAATTTGCTTTTCTCTTCTAAATCAATTGCCTTCATTGGGCAGCAGTGAAGAAAATAGCACCTATGCCCACAAAGATTTTCACTTTCTTACCTAAAACTGTAAGGATTAGTTAGCAGTGCTTTCTAGTTTCTTTATGGTGGTATAGCATTTGTTTTCACTTGAGTGACTAGATTTGGAATCAGTCAGCTGACTTCTCAAATTTCTTTTCTTTGATCCTTATGAAATGATTTCTCACCTGTCAGATTTGTGGATCCATGGCCATTCTTTGAAGGAAATGTAGCTACTTTAGAGGATGAAACTCCTGCCTCTTCAAGAAAAGCCATATATGTGTTACCTCCCAATGTTCAGCCTTTTTCCTTTTCTCCTCATTTTTCCTATTTCTAGTTACCAGTCACAGGACAAGATACCCTTCTGATTTCCTTTAGACTTTTTTCTTTTTTGTTTGTACATTGATGTCTATCTGCTATTTCTTTTATAGGAACGTTTCATTCTCCCTAATAATCTGGAAAATAGGACCAAGTGATATATCTCGTATATATCACAATGATTTGCAAAGAATTTTACATGTTAGCTCATCTGATTTTCACAGCAAATTTGTAAGGACCAAAGACCAAGTTGGAATATCTTCATATCTCCCCTAGTGCCTAGCTCAGCATAGGTGCTTAATAAATACTGAATAAAACACTGAAGAGCACAGAGTGTCCTAGATTTTAAATTGTTTTAGGTAAACACATATATGTAGATTTTTATTCCCAGCACCTACTAGTGTCCTGTACACAATAGATTCTCAATGAATGTTGAGGAGAAGAAATAAAGGGAACAAAAGGGATGTATTGATGGGACAGGTTGCTTATCTAAGGGGCTGAGTTTCTAGAACCAAAAGAAAGGCTAGTCAGCATTTTCCTGCCAGCAGGACCTAGGATGTACTCACCCAGTCAGCAAATCAAGCAGTTCCCAAGAGAGCACTTTCAGCTTAAGTCAGAAGGATAGACTCAGGTGCAGACTGAATAAGATCTTGCTTCTTTTGAGTGCATTCCACTGAGGGACAGGAGTTAGATAAATAAGAGAGCTGACACACATTTAGTGTTTTAAATTTTTTTTTAATGCTTTTCATACATAATTTTGTTTTATCCTCAAGATAACTTTGTGGAGTAAATGATAATTCACTGATTGGAAACAGACTCAGGGAGGTGGTTAAGTGACTTATTTATTCAATTATTAAATGTCAAATTTAGGATTCAAAACCAGATAAGTCCTGACACTAAGTTGTATATTCTTTGCTAGTGTAACCCTGATAGTAGGAAAAGACAGTGACCTCCACAGACAGGGGAGGGGCCTGTTCATTGGAAAAATGATAAAGATAGAACCAGAGGCTGAGATGGCTTAATGTCTTAAACCAGTAACAAGCTAATTATGTGCTTCTAATGTTCTTCAGCTATATATAGTTTGCATACCAAAATCCTGAAACACTGGAATAAGACTTAGTTATATACTTGAACAGGTTTGGAACATTATGCAGTGGCCAAATAGCAGGTTCAAAGAAGAAAAAATGAAGAAGAGATTTGTAAATTCAGGGATGAGATCTTCTAAGGATAAATTCCTCCATTTTTTGGTTCTTACAGATGTTCGCAGTGGAAAGCAAACTCAAAACATAGCTTCAGTAATCCAACTGAGAAGAGTCTCCTCATATGTAGGGACTCTCCTATAAGAAAAAAGGAAAGGATCCTTGCACAGTAGACTATGCTTATAAGTGAAATGGGATGTCAAGGCTAAAATCTAGCTATATTAGCATCTTCATTGAATGATGCTACATAGAATCATACTGTATGTAAATTTAGATAGTCTTTTGCCTAGAACCCCCCCCCCCCAAGATGTTGAACTTTGAAATTATTGTTGCAATTTTTTTCTCAGTAGTATTTTATTTTTCCAAATATATGTAGTTTTTAACATTCAATTTTGTAAAACTTTGTGTTCCAAATTTTTCTTTTTCCCTTCTCTTTCCCCCCTCTCCATCATAGCAGGCAGTTTGATATAGGTTAAATATGTGCAATTCTTTAAATATATTTTCATATTTGTCATGTTGTATAAGAAAAATCAGACTAAAAGGAAAAAAAAAAAGAAAGGTGAAACACAAAAAGGTGAAAATACTATATGCTTCAATCCACATTCAGTTTCTCTGGGTGTGATTGATATTTTCCATCTCAAGTCTATTGGAATGTTGTAGCTCTTTTTGTTGTTGTTGTTATAATGCATTCCTCTAATATATACCCTAAGAACTGTAGTTATATTTTTATGTATTGAGTATCTCTACTATTTAAATGCTGTATCAGGAAAAAGAAGGGCACAGATATTTTGCTTCTAGCCATTTGTACATAAAGGATTTGGAGTGTCGCAGAGAACTTCACAAAAGACATTATAGTTACATTCAAGCTTATTTAACTGGGCTTTAAACTTAGATGCTCTGACACCAAATCTAGAACCATCACTTCCACTGCATCATGTATCTTAGACTGGATGAACTATGTCCCAGGAACCTAAAAAAACTTGATATCTGAACCTTATTTAATAATTTTAAAAGGTACTATAAAATTGGAGAGGGACATGACTTGTCCTGATCTTCAAAGGGGGAAAGAAATTACAGACTTGGAACTGTGATCTGATGATTTTCTCAAATCCTCCCAAAATTTAGAAATTGTAAACATAGTTATACATACTTAAGGAACTGGGGATCATGAGGAACTAGGGATCATGAGGAACTTCTGTGACTTCACTAAGAACATGTTGATCTAGATCAGTCTGTTTTTTTCTTTAAACAGAATTTTCATCTCATTCAGCAGAGCTTTTGTGGGTTTTCAGTGTATTAAAAGTACCATCATAACAGAGGATTTCCTATGGAGAATCAAGTATACCAAATAGTATATTTCTTCAGCAGATAGCATCCATAGTGCGTGTTAGGAATCTTTCTTCTCTTTCTATTGCAGAATAACAACAACAATGCTTGTAATTTGTGAAAAGCCTCTGATTCTCTCTACCCTCAGTATCTATCCTCAAGGGTAGCTAAGAGATTTGAATATTATCTACTTGGCTCTGAAATCTATTTTTAATCTATATTTTAGTAGTAATTACTTGGAGTTGCACTGAGTAAAAAGTTGATTTTCTTAGAATCACACAGTCTTAATGTTGGAAGGTATCCTAGAAGCTATCTAATCTAACCCATACCAGATTGGAAGTCCTAACCATTGGTCATCTGTTCAAAGACCTCCTTTGACAGAGAATCCGCCATTTTTCAAGGAAACCCCTTCCACTTTGGTACCACACTTAAAAGTAGGACATTTTTTCTGATATCATGCTTGAATTGTCTCTTGTTAACTTCTGTCCATTACTCCTGGCTATGCTTTCTGGGGCTAATCAGAACAAGTTCTTCTTGAATCTTCTTTTCTCCCAGCTCAGCCAATTTTTATATGACAGGTCAATCAGTCAATAAACATTTATGAAGTGCTTACTGTGTGCCAGGTATTGTGCTAAGTACTAGGCAGTTCAACTGTTCTGTATCAGCACTGATGGTTTCACTAGTTATTTGTTCTTTGTTTTACTGGAAAAGTTGGTATTAGATGAAGAAAAAAAGAAATATTTGTGGATTGGTTAAATCGCTTTCCTTTTAAGGGTTCCACCAGACTGGACTTCTTGATGCACCTGATATACCTAACATTCCACTTCCTAACTTTCTGTATTTGAACAGACTATCCCTAAGGTGTAGAATGCACTCCTTCTTCATGTCTGCCTCCTAGAGGTTCTCTTTTCCAAAACTCATTTCTAATGCTCTCTCCCACATGAAGTCTTTTGTGATTCCCTCTAGCAGTTTGTGCCTCCATGACAGAGGGATTACCTTGTACTCATTGTACCTCTTGCCTTCCCCAAGAGTATATAAGATCCTTGAGGGCACTGACCCTTTTATTTTTGTTATCTTGTCCCAGCACTCCACACAGTGCCTGGCACATAAGAAGCTTTTTGATTCATAAATATCTATCAGAAAGGGCTTATTTCCTTAGTTTAATTCTGAGCTTGCTCAAATGTTTTGCAGTTGTCTGTATTTTAAGCAGCTAGTTAAATGCATGAAATATACAATGCTCTGTTGGGATTTTAAATCATCACAAATTCAATTGTATCACTGTGGGTCAATGAAGTGGAACTGAGACACTGTACTACATCTTCCTTCCCAAGTGAAGAGAAATAATATAACTTCTTGTCTCCCTACAGAACATAAAAAGGCTACTGCAGAATCCCAAAGTAACTGAATTTGATGCTGTACGCTTAGTGATGCTTTATGCCCTGCATTATGAACGTCACAGCAGTAATAGCCTCCCTGGATTGATGATGGACCTCAGAAATAAAGGTGTTTCAGAGAAGTATCGCAAGGTAATCTTTATAAAAGACTATTTAATTGGGAGTAGAAGGGGAAGTGTTGTAAAGTAACTTGCCTTTTGGGAAAATAATTTAGTTAGGAAATGTCAACTTAGAAAATACCTTTATTTGAATAAAAACATGGTAATTTAATGTTGAGTGATCAGAAACCCATCCAGTAGACAAAGTATAGAATGTAACATTGATCTTATTTCCTGGTTGGAGGATTTAGGATTTGGCCAGATCATAGGGAAAATCCTATATGGAGTAGACTTCTATATCACATAGCCAATAAATCAGGCCTAAACATTTTCTCTGATCCTCATAACTTTTCAAACTTCTCCAAAATAAGAATTATGTGCAAGAGATAAAGCATTTTATCTGTGTCCATGGTCTAGGATACTAAGAGCTCTAAAAAGGTAACAATTCAGTGAACTGACAGCAAAGGAGTACTAACTCTTAACAGACTTAATATCTCCTCTCCCATCACCCACCATGCTCCAACTCTAGGGCTGTGCAAGCAGACCGTTGGGCTTACAACAGAATTCTATTCTACCCTCCACCCTCCTCTTCTCAGTGCCACTTGAAAACCAAAATTTCACTCCGGCTAGAAGTGCCATGTGGTCATGCTCTGCCACAACAGACCTCAGCTGAGGTTTGAGGAATAGAGAGAATTGGTCAGGACATATGTGTGACTGTAGGTAAATCTGAAGAGAAGAAAATGATTTGATATCTGCTGAAGCAGAGAACTCTGTAGATTCCACAAGAAAACAGATGAAAAAACCTGAATACCGCCATGCAAGAAATAATACAAGAAAATAACCCTACTTGTATGAACATAAAAAACAAAGTACCAATTGAAAGCATCTACAGATTTCCTCCAAAAATTAAAAGAAAAAAAGAACCCTGTGCTACAAGCTATAAGACTCACAGTAGCTAAATTTAATACTTCCATTAACAAACAACAAATTCTGCATATGACCAGGAAAATGCCTTCAAACATGAAAGAAAATTCAAATATCACCAGACTTTTCTGTACTCACTACAAAGCATAGGAGGGAATGGAATAATTTGTTTTGAAAAGCAAAAGTGTTCAAGATATAGCCCATTATAGCCTGCCTTGAAAATCTGAACCCTAAATATTAATTTTAAAAGGTTAATGTTCAATAAAAAAGAAATGTTTGGTGCATTTATTACCTAAAAGAATTGCTTTTGAAACATCCCTGCCATGAAATACACAAAAAAGGTAAACAAATATAGCAACCAATGGGAAGGTTTGGCTGGGAAAAGTGGGGGAGTGGGGACCATTAAGAGATTTCTTTCCAACAGTACATAAGGAGTCAACAGTAAAAGCAGAAGTGAACTAGAATTAATAGTAGAGAAACAGGCCCGAAAAATCATGCACTTATAACACTGGTAAATCATTGGTGAGTGGTTGTTTTTTTTTAATTAAATTATAGAATAACATGATAAGTAAAAGGGGAGGGAGGAAGAAAAGAAGGAAGAACATAGAGGAGAATATGTGAAGAATCCTAATCAAGCCAAAGGTTAACAATGAAGGGAAAATAACACCTGTCATTTCTCAAAAAGAAGAGAATTCGTTGAGAAATGGGTGATGAAGCAAAGGGAAGGATTGAAAAGGGATCAACTAAAGGGGAAAACTTTATTTCAGTGGTCAAAGGAAATACTGCTGATTAATGCTCCTATCAAGAAAGAGAAATATCCTATAAATAGTGATGAAGACCTTACAGTGGGTATTATCTGTAGTTCTTAGAAAGGACATAGGAAATGGGGAATATCCTGCAGGTACTGACACCTAAAAACATGGGAGGACCTGGACCCAGAAAGAAGATCCTGGAAAAGGCAATGTTAATAATAAACTTCACAGTCAGAGACATAGGAAAATTCATAAGATGGTACAATATCCTCTATCACTTGCAGGAATTGGTATTTCTAAGAATGAGGCACAGCAGAAAAAAAGGGTCCAGGAAAAAGACTCTATAAGACAATAACATAGAAACTGTTCAGAAGAAGTACTTTAGAAGCTTTAATGTCATGAGAAATACAGAGATTAAAGAAAGTAAAATAGGCATGTGTCCATGAATTAAAGAATTAAAATCTAGAATTGACAGAAAGAGAAGAAAAATAACAACCAAGAGGAAGAAATCTTTTATAGAAAAAGGTACAGAAAGTGAAATTTTAAAAAATTAACGAATAAAACAAGGCATCAACAAAGAAACCACATTATTCTGAAAGGAACCATGAATGACAAATAAATATCAACTTATATTAAACTTAATATATAAACTCAGTATTAAACTTATATGCTCTAAATGCCTTAGGATCCAGATTTATAAAGGAAAAATTAATTACTAGATGATAAAGACAGTAAATCAATAATGATAGGAGATTTCAATATCCCCCTCTTAGTTTTATATAAGTCTAACAGAAAGATAAACAAAAGAAAAAATAAAGCATTGAATAAATTGCCAGATAAATTAGAACTAAAAGATTTTTGATGTCTTCTATATAGGACTGCTAAAGTATGTGGGTGTGTATGGATGTTTGTGGTGTGTGTATTACATATTTTTTTAATGGCACACCTGAAACTTTTAAAAAATCATTGATCATGTATATGAGAGTACAAAATGATTGCAAACAAATGTAAAAAAGTAGAAATAGTAAACATATTCTTTATAGACCATATAATAAAAATGTGAAGCCCAAGTTAGCACCCTGGATACCTTAGAATTAGCTGGAGTCAGGATAAGCAAAAGTCCTTGATCTTTATTTTTGGTCTTTAGGGGTAGAAGTGAACAGGATGGACACAGGACCTTCCCTACCGCCAAAGTGACCCTGGCTTGTCTTACTCCACCCCCTAATCCTTCCCACAATTCTTTCTGTACACCAAAAGATTGAGCCAGCACAGAATAGTAGGAAGGGCCATTTTCCAAGCATGTGCTAATAGAGTATTGTCCAATCGGTAGTTAGCCTTAAGTGCTCAGTTGTCCGACCTCAGTGCATCAACTCAGACTTTCAGTCCTTTACATAAAGACTAATAAGTTTAAAGAACATAAACAAAAGACACAGACCCAAATGGAGACTTAATAATGAAATTCTTTTTTTTTTTATTTGATAGCCTTTTATTTACAGATTATATGTATAGGTAACTTTACAGCATTGACAGTTGCCAAACCTCTTGTTCCAATTTTTTCCCTCTTTCTCCCCACCCCCTCCCCCAGATGGCAGGATGACCAGTAGATGTTAAATATTTAATAATGAAATTCTAAATGAATTATGGGTCAAAGGAGAAATCAGAGAAACATTATGTAAAAAGAAATGATAATGATACAACATAACAAAAGTTCTAGGATGTGGCTAAAGCAATCCTTAGAGGAAAAATCATAACCCAATAAACATTAATAAAATATTAAAAGAGAAGATAAATGAACTAAGTATGTATTTTTTAAAAATTGACAACCAACAAATAAACATAAAATAAGTGCAAAAGAGATTTTTAAAATTAGAGGAAAAAAATATAAAGTAGAAAACAAACCAACCAACCTCTAAAGAAATTTTAAATAAAATGAAAATCGAGTTTTTTGAAAAGACTAATAAAATTGATCAATCCAATTGATAAAATAGCCAATCTGATTAAAAAGAAATGAACAGAAAATCAAATCAACAAAATAGTAAATGGGTTAAAAAAAATCAGAAGGAATAAAAAGAATTGTCATAGCTATTTTACACAGTTCTGTGCTAACAAAACTGAGAATATAAAAGAAATAGGGAAATACCTTGAAAAATTTAAAATATTTTTAACAGAAGATCAAATAGAGGTCTTAAACCTGTGCCAGAAAAGAAAATACAATTAGTTGTAAAGGAACTATCAGAGCAGGGTTGAGAGTGGGAGAGTGAGGGATGGAATGGATGCTGGTCCTTATAAATTCATTGAAGAATTCTATTAAATTTTAAAAGAATAATTAATATATAAATTATTCTCAGAAGCTGAGGGAGAAAGCACTCTAACAGATATTTTTTCCCTAAAAGAGGGAAAGATAAAGCATAGGAGCACTGTAGACCAATATCATAGATGAATATCAATTCAAAACATAATGAATATCAATTCAGCATCCAAAACTGCAAAATATCCCAATAGGTTCAAAAAATGCCTCTGACAAAATATAACATTCATTTATGCTAAATTCCCTACAAAGTATGGACATAAAGAAACTTTTTTCTAAATTTCATAAAAAATATCCTTTTAAAACTAAAATACAATGGCAATACACAAGTGTATTTTCTTTTATTATTTTACTTTTTATTTTTCTAGCAAATATGAGAGCAAAGCAAAAATGTTTAACCTTCCTATTATTATTTGTTACAGTTCTGGAAATGCTAGCAATAACAGTAAAAGAAAAGAAAGAAACTAAAGGTATAAAGATAAATGAAGAGGAAATAAAACTATCCCTATTTGCTAAATAGATATAATGATTAACTTAGAAAATCTTAGGGAAACATCAAAGATAGTGATTGATATGATAGCTTCTGCAAAGTTTTAGACTACAAAATCCTCAAAAGTCAATAATATTTTTTATATAGCAGGGACAAAACCCAACAGGCAATAAGAAAAAGAGAAAACCTATTTCAAAGAACTACAAAATGCATAAAAAATCTCTGGAGATCAATCTTTCCAAATACAAAAATGACCTGTATAGATTCATTTACAAAGTTTTCCTTAAAGGAATAAAGAGCTATTTAAATAGCTGGAGGTATATTCAGTGCTTGTGGCCCAGCCAATATAATATAATAAAGAAAAATAATAGTATAAGTAAAATAACAGTAGTATCAAAGTTAATTTACAGTGGTAATGTTAAATGAATTAAATTATCAAAGGGATAGTTTACAGAACTCCATAAAATAATCAAATTCATTTGGAAAAATAAAAGATCTAGAACATCAAAGGAAACGATGAAAAGATGTAGAACAATTGGGGAATAGTACTTCCTGGCCTCAAACTTTGCTATAAAGCAGCAGTCATTAAAATCATCCGTTACTGCTTTAAAAAAAAAAAAAAAAAGATAGGTTGATCAAGTAGAACAGACTAGAAAAAGGGAAATCAGAAATAATGGAATTCAATCATCAGTTTTTGATCAACTGGAAAATATAAATTACTTTGATTAAAAAAAATAGTGGGAAAACTAAAAGGCAATCTGGTAGAAACTATGTCTAGACCAACACTTTACACTATATTCCACTTAGATAAGAGAACTTAATATTAAAGATCTATTAGAACATTAGAAGAAAAGCAAATCACATGCCTCTCAACAATTAAAAGTAGAAGATAGACTCTTAAATACATTCAGCCATTCTGGAGAGCAATTTGGAACTATGCTCAAAAAGTTATCAAACTGTGCATACCCTTTGATCCAGAAGTGTTATTACTGGGCTTATATTCCAAAGAGATCTTAAAGAAGGGAAAAGGACCTGTATGTGCAAGAATGTTTATGGCAGTCCTCTTTGTAATGGCCAGAAACTGGAAATTGAGTGGATGCCCATCAATTGGAGAATGGCTGAATAAATTGTGGTATATGAATGTTATGGAATATGATTGTTCTGTAAGAAATGACCAGCAGGAGGATTTCGGAAAGGCCTGGAGAGACTTACACGAACTGATGCTGAGTAATATGAGCAGGACCAGGACATCATTATATACTTCAACAACAATACTGTATGATAATCAATTCTGATGGACATGGCCCTCCTCAACAATGAGATGAACCAAATCAGTTCCAATAGAGCAGAAATGAACTGAATCAGCTACACCCAGGAAAGAACTCTGGGAGATGACTATGAACCACTACCTAGAATTCCCAATCCCTCTATTTTTATCCGCCTGCATTTTTGATTTCATATGTTTATATATCCATATAGTTATTTTGCTGCGCAAAAAGAATTGGACTTTGAAATATTGTAAAAAAAAAAAAAAAGAGTCTATCTTCTTTTTTTAAATAGCTTTTTATTTACAAGATATATGCATAGATAATTTTTCATCATTGACAATTGCAAGACCTTTTGTTCCAACTTTTCCCCTCCTTCCCCCCATTCCCTTCTCCAGATGCCAGGTAGACCAATACATGTTAAATACAATATATGTTTATATATCCATATAGTTATTTTGCTGCGCAAAAAGAATTGGACTTTGAAATATTGTACAATTAACCTGTGAAGGAAATCAAAAGTGCAGGCGGACAAAAATAGAGGGATTGGGAATTCTAGGTAGTGGTTCATAGTCATCTCCCAGAGTTCTTTCGCTGGGTGAAGCTGGTTCAGTTCATTACTGCTCTATTGGAACTGATTTGGTTCATTTCATTGTTGAGGAAGGCCACATCCATCAGAATTGATCATCATATAGTATTGTTGTTGAAGTATATAATGATGTCGTGGTCCTGCTCATATTACTCAGCATCAGTTTATGTAAGTCTCTCCAGGTCTTTCTGAAATCATCCTATTGGTCATTTCTTATAGAACAATACTATTACATAACATTCATATACCATAATTTATGCAGATATTCTTCAATTGATGGGCATCCACTCGGTTTCCAGTTTCTGAGAGCCACTATAAAGAGGGCTGCCACAAACATTCTTGCACATACAGGGCCCTTTCCCTTCTTTAAGATCTCTTTGGGGTATAAGCCAGTAGTAACAGTGCTGGATCAAAGGGTATGTACAGTTTGATAACTTTTTGAGTATAGTTCTAAATCGCTCTCCAGAATGGCTGGATGTATTCACAATTCCAACAACAATGTATCAGTCTCCCAGTTTTCCCACATCCCCTCCAACATTCCACATTATCTTTTCCTGTAATCCTAGCCAATCTGATAGGTGTGTAGTGGTATCTCAGAGTTGTTTTAATTTGCATTTCTCTGATTAATAATGACTTGGAGCATCTTTTCATATGGCTAGAAATAGTTTCAATTTCTTCACTTGAAAATTGTCTGTTCATATCCTTTGACCATTTATCAATTGGAGAATGGCTTGATTTCTTATAAATTTGAGTCAGTTCTCTATATATTTTGGAAATGAGGTTTTATCAGAACCTTTGACTATAAAAATGTTTTCCCAGTTTATTTCTCTTCTAATGTTATCTGCATTAGTTTGTACAAAAACTTTTTGATTTGATATAATCAAAATTTTCTATTTTGTGATCAATAATGATCTATAGACTCTTTTTAAAAAAATTTATTTCAATAAATATTTCTCAATTACAGGTAAAAAAAATTTTAACACTTTTTTTATTGAGTTTCAAATTCTCTCCTTCCTTCCCATCTCTTCTCCTTGCTTGAGAAGACAAGCAATTTGACATGTATTATGCATGTGAAGTAATGCAAAACCTATTTGGGAGATATATTCATAGCAACAATGAATGGAGACAATCACAGAAAATAAAATAGATAACTCTTGATTTTATGAAATGTAAAAAAACAAGAGCATAAACAAAATGAATGCACTTAGGATAAGAATTAAAATTCAAAAGGAGAGAGGGTTTGGTATCAAAGATATGTAAACAATTAATGGATTAGACCAAAAGTCATTTCTCCAGTATATAAATGGTCAAAGGGTATAAATTATAACAAACTGAAACTGTTCTCAAAATAATTACAAACATTTTTGTTTTTCTTCCCGGGTTATTTTTTACCTTCTGAATCCAATTCTTCCTGTGCAACAAGAGAACTGTTAGGTTCTGCACACATATATTGTATCTAGGATATACGATGACATATTCAACATGTATAGGACTGCTTGCCATCTGGGGGAGGGGGTGAAGGGAAGGAGGGGAAAAGTCAGAAAAGAAGTGAGTGCAAGGGATAATGTTGTAAAAAAATTACCCAGGCATGGGTTCTGTCAATAAAAAGTTATAATAAAATAAAAAAAATTGCAAACTATTAACAACTACATAGAATATACCAAATCCCTAATAATAAGAAAAATACACATCAAAACAACCCTGAAGTTTCACCATATACCATGCAAATCGGCAAAAATGGCAAAAGATAGGAAGTCAGTATGGAGAAATTGTGAAAAAGAGACTCATAAGGTTCATTGTAGGTTGAGCTATGAATCAATATATAACCATTTTGGAAACCAATTTAGAATTGTGCAAATAACGTAACTAAAACGTCATTCCCTTTGACCCAGAGATTCTATTACTGTCTTATACCCAAGGAAACAATTAAGAAGAAAGACCCCTTATTTTCCAAAATGTTTCAGTACTTTTTGTGATAAGCAAAGAATTTGGAATAAAGTAGATGTCCATTGGTTGTGGAATGGCTAAACAAATTGTGGTACATGAATATAATGGGATATTACTGTTCTAAAAGAAAGGACAAATGTGATGAATGCAGAGAAATATCAAAAGATGTACATGAACAGATATAGCGTGACGTGAGAAAAGCTAAGAAAACAGTATATACAATGGCTATTATAAGGTAAATGGAAAGCAAAACCACTAAAAAAATTATCAATTTTTAAAAATTATAAAGCACAAATATTCCTCTAAAGAAGATATCCCCCAGCATTATACAAGTGTATGTATAAGCATGTACAAGTGTTATGTGTTTCTTTTATTTTTAGTATGGTGATTTGTTTTTTTTTTTCTTTTTTATTCTTTACAAAACAGTATTTGTTATTTGGGATGGTTCTCTGGGAAGGAGAGAAAAAGGGATACTGGGAGAAAATGTGATTAAAACAAAGTATAATAAAATTACCCATGCATATGTACTGTCAATAAAAAGTTATTTTAAAAAGATATAATAATAAAAACTTATCTAAAACAACGTCACAAAAAATACATTGAGGGCAATGATATGACTTTACACATGTGATTTTACCCCTTCTGGAGAAATGTGACTAGAGCTTGTTGCTTGTGAGATTTATTCAGAGATACTAGGCTTCCTTGTCTTTTGTAACTAGGCTTCCTTCTCTTTTTCTATAGCTGGTGCCTGCTCTTGTTGAGTATGGTGGCAAACGAGCACGGGGAAGTGACCTCTTTAGCCCCAAAGATGCAGTGGCTATTACCAAGCAGTTCCTCAAAGGATTGAAGGTATTAAAATCTCTGTCATGTTCCCCTAGATGAGAAGTAACTGAAGGTCAAGAGGTTACAAGTGAATAAATGAGTAAATACAAACTTCAAAGTATCTTTAAATTGCTGTGATTGAATGCTATGTCAGTTAAATGATTAGAGTAGATGTCCTAAAAGAAATTTCATCTGGGCAGTTAAGAGGCATAGGGGACAGAAAGCTGGATTTTAAAACCAAATCCTGAGTTCCTATGTGATCTCAGACACTCAGTAGCTGTGTGTTTCTGGGCAGGTCATTTGAGTTATTTGTAAAATTTGAAGCATGATGTCATCATCTACCCTACAAGATTGTTGTGAGAAGAAAATAATGTAACCTATGTAAAGTATTTTGTAAACCTTTGGGTTTACAAAATGCTACTTAAATGCTAGTCAGTGTTCTTATTTACGAGTTTTCCATATTGGAATAGTGTTGTATAGAATTTAATAGTTGAATAGGAAATAATGAAAACAAGTTCTAATAGATTGAGGCAGCTGGTGGTGCAGTAGATAAGGTGCTGGGTCAGGAGTCCAGAAGACTTGAGTTCAAATTTGGCCTCAAACAATACCTGTGTGACCCTGGGCAAGTCACTTAACCTGTAAAATGGAGATATTACTAGCACATCCCTCATAGGGTTGTTGTGAAAATCAAATAAGATACTATTTGTAAAATCTCTTACAGTGCCTAATACCTAATAGGTTCTGTGTAAATCCTTGATCCCTTCCTCTAGCAGATATTTAAGGTTGAATACAAACAATACAATTATTACATATAGTGAAGTTTCTCTCATGTCTTTCCTGTTCCCTTCTGTTCCACATAACATCAAATAACACAACATCAAATAACATCACCAAAGAAATCCCTGAAGAGTGAATGGTAACTTTAGAAAATTTTATAAAATCCTTTTCCATTCATAGCCCTAAATTTTATAGTATTTTCTACAGAGTAGCAACACCTGATGATGAGGTAAATAATGAAATGAACCTTGAATTCACTTTTTTTTTAGATTGATAAAAGAGGTTTATTAGGGGAATTGGAAGTAAAGTTAGAAATCCTGACAGAGAGGCATAAAGTCTGGTTAGGAAATAGGTGAGGATAAAGAGAAGATGGCACTGGAAAAAGTATTCCAGTGGACAGAGGCCCTTGGGATGCCAAGCATGGATGGAGCTGGCATGTTTGGAACCCACTGCCTGAATTCACTTTTAAACCTCTTTCAAGAACTCTCCATCTTTTTCTGATCTGAGTGTCATTAATGTGTTTATATTGCAAATTATCTCATGAGTGACATAAGAACCATTTCCCTCTGTCTTAGGGAGTGGAAAATGTTTATACACAGCATCAGCCTTTCCTCTATGAAACATTGGACCATCTCATCAAAGGAAAGCTTAAGGAAAATCAGTACCCTTACTTAGGCCCCAGCACACTGAGAGACAGGTAAGAACAACAACAACAAAAAAAAACCCCACCTTAATGGCATAAACCAGGAAAGATGAGTCAAAAAAATACATAGGTCAAATTAAAGAGACCCTTCTCTTCCAAAGTATCAATATGGCCAAAAGAAATTAAAGTTCTTTTGGCCTTAGAAGCTAGCTTCAAGATTGGGATATAGTTGTAATGAAACATTTGTCTGGTCCTCAAACACACCTGTTTTTTGAAATCATCTTCAGATATTCCTGCAAGCCCACCAGACAGTGTCATATTTGCTCATTAGATTCTGACAAATCTTCTTGTACTCTTCAAGCTCAAGCCCATGGCATCTGGGGCTTGTAGCATAAATGCCAAAAATAAATTCATTACTTGATTATGATCCAAAGCAGGTTGTTGCTATTTTTGGTTGTGACTGGACTTTGCCAAATGTGGCCAGCATGCAAGCTGAGAGCCCTACTTAATGAAGTCACAGTTGCTAAATTACACAGTCCATGGATAGTTTTTGTCATGGGGACTGGCCAAAGGAAGCAGTTGGTTGAAATGATCCTTCTTATCTAACGATGATCAAGTGCTTTTGCCAAAAACAAAAATTCGTCCAATACAACTTAAATCAGCCTGAATTATAAAGCATGTACATATGTAGTACCTAAATATATGCCAAATATGTGCCAGTATTCTAAATTAAGATCATATGTGTAGCATATTAGAAATCCAGATTATTGTATATAATGTAATCTGTTTTGGGAAATTTACATGGAACCTGAGTAACTATTTTAGCTAATAGTTGTAATTCAGAACTCTTAAAAAACAAGACTTTACAAACATCATTAACTTCCTAAAAGTATTGTGATAAGTATAGATGAATCTTCTTTGGAAGAATTCTTTCCTTTTTTCCATAGAGCTTATTCTTCCCTCTTTCAAAATCTTGCAATTTTCATGAAAGATGGAAATGACCTTTTCTAAATCCAGGGCTTGCTAGCAGAATGTTCGCAATTAAATTCAGAACATAGAGTCATTCACATGAAATGTGTGAGAGACCTGAGAGTCAAAGTTCAGAAATGTCAGCTGAGTGGGAAGAATGAAGTCCCTCCAAACCTAGTTACCCATTTTCTGGATAGTCTGAGAAACATACTAGAAAGTTCATCTTTCGTTCCATTCATTATTCTTAGATGTACTATGGGGCATTGCAGTTAATCGAATAGGAGTAAAAAGTTTATTTTACAATGAACTGTGACTTACATAAGAAAAATTATGGGACATCAGTAAGACTATTTACATCAAAATAAGAAAATGTGGGTCACATAAGAAATTTTGTATGTGATTTGTTTATATTAATCAACTTCTCTGATTTTTTGGGATTAATTTCTAACAAGTTTGAAGTGGTACCATTTCAGCAATTCTTGCTGCTGTGTTCTACCACTCACCTGAATATATATCCATTAACCACTTTACAGCAGGATGTCTGCAGAGGGCCTTCATAATCTGGTATTATTTTTTATTCCTTGTGAAATATAAGCTCAGAAATTAAACCCACACACTCCTATGGAACCAGTGACCCGAAACCTGCAACTTGTGCTCTTTTAGGGGTACTGTTGGGTTTTTTGGCCAGTTGAGTTCTTAATAGTTTGATAAAATGAATACATCATAGTCAAATAAAAATTTTGCTTGGCTCTAATTTGCAGGCTTTTGTGATACTAAAAGTCAAAGAAGGACTCTTAAAACTACAGAACATATACAAAGTCATTTGGAATGAAAATGCACAACAAGAACTCCTTTAAGCTTACCTTGGGGGGTCGGGATGAGAGATTTGTGTTTTGCTGATTTTTAGAATTACTGTAATAACTTGGGTTTTTATAGGCTTACCATTTACAACCTGTTTTCATATGTATTATCTAATCGATAATAGTATGAATGTGGAGAGCAAGTATTAATTGCTCTGTTTCATATGTGAAGAAATTAAGACTTAGCCAGGTTGTCATTTTGCCACACAATTTGTATGGCAGAAGCAGGGTTTGTGCTCTTTGCCAAAGGCTCAATCTCTAATAGTAATAATCATTTTTGATGAGATGGAGCACTTTCAGGTTTATCAAGCACTTGATGAGCTTACCTCATTAGCTCCTCGAAAAAGTCCAGAATGGTAAATACCACTTAGGTCATGACCTCAGAGAGCTGAAGCAGCTTGCCCACAGTTACATAGCCAGGAAGTGCCTGGCAGAAGTTGGGTCCAGTTTTGTCCTTAGTCCACTGTATTCTCTCTTCTATCTTTTGGAAAGAGAATCTTGGAATTGAAGGAATTGAGGTTCAGATTGTGCCCTGCTCAAGGCTTCACGGGGAGTAAGTAGTAGAAGCTGAGGTTCACACTCTGGTCTCGTGACTCCAGAGACAATTTTCTAAGACTCCAGGCCCATCACAGTTATCAACTTTCTATAGAGCCCCAGCTTGATGTGGCCCATGCTCAATGAGAGTGCAGAGGAGGGGAGGGAATCAGGTGACTGACTAATGTGTTTAGTAGTGAGTCTACTGAACCTGAAATCAGAAAAACTGGGTTCTCTGGCTAGCTTTGATTGGGGGCAGGTCAGTTAACAAGGTCAGTCAAGGTCAGCATCTGACACTGTATACTGGGTCCTGTACCAATTTCATAATATCATCATCACCTGTAATCTAGTAATAATAATGGTTATACTGTCTACCTCATAGAGTGGCCGGGATGAAATCAATTTGGAATCCTAAGAAAGTATTAAAATGTGAGCTTTCATGAAGAAAAAGAAAAAAATATTCTAGCCCTTCCTGTATGTGTTTTTAGTACCTCATCATTGATAGAATTTTCTTAGTTTTGATAAAATATAGCAAGAATAAAATCAGTAACAAAAAATTAGTTACATATTGAGAATTTTCTAACTGGTGTTTCTTTATTTTTTACTGCCACACAGACACTATATATCACTTAAATAGCATTGCCTAGAAAAAACCAAACCCAATCAGGTAGAGAGAAAGCCCTCACAGCTGAACCCTCGCTCCATTGGCTCATCTCCCATATTTTAGGAGACACTTTAAGCTTCTACTACAACAGTTTGATGAGCCTTTAGAAAAAGAAGATTAAGAATTTCCCATATCCATATTTCTATAAATATTATCATATTTCCAGACCATCTGGAGCTCTGATGCCTGATTTTCTTTTGTGTTGCTTTCCCCCTTAATTATCCGATAGACCCTTAACTGTAAAGGATCTCAGGTGGATGAAAGGAAGAAAGATTTTCACCCACCCCTAGAACAGAATTCACCTTTAATGCCTCAGAGGTCAGGCTGGGGACTAGGGAATATAGTGGGGCACATTTAGGATAGAAGCTTTTTAAAAAGTAAGGAAACTCAATAAGTTTTCTGAGTGCTGACCCTTTCCTATTGGCCTTGTCTCTTTTTACAGCACTTTTTTCTTTGGTGTAAAGTTTTTAAGCCTTCAGCTATTGAATTAGATCACAGTATTGCCATATCCACAAATTGGGTTTTGAGGTAGCTGCTGCTTAAATAATTTTACTCGTCCTACAAGGTTGATTTCCATTAAATCCTTTTTGTTAGTTTGTGTTCTTGCTCTGAAACTAGCTATTCGTCCTTGAGAGAAACAAGAACTTTGAGAGGTTAGTGAAAAAAGGGAACTGCATGAGTGTACATTGGGGAGGGAGAGAGGCAGTTCAAAAAGACCACTTTCTCCCTTTTTTTCAGTGGTTCAATAATGTCTTAGTGGAACCATTTATTTGGGGTCTCTTGAAAGGCTCAGTCTTTTTTTGCTTGTAGCAGCTTTTGTCGACTTCAGTTAAGTGCTTAGGCTTGCAACGCATGACTATCTTTAAAAGTGGTATTTCCACAAAACTCATAAAAATGGTACTTTTCATTAACACTTGGTTGTCTGCTTATGTTTTCCATATTTGGTAGTATTGATTTCTAGAAGAATTGGAGGTGAAAGTTTGTTGTTGTTGTTTTTTTTAAACAGTTGGATGCAAAACCACCTGTGTTTTCAGGGTGTCTCTGCGCTTCTATTGGCAATTCAGTCCTTTTGTGTGTTCTGACTGCTGTTTTCAGATGTTTGCTTTCTGCATTAATTAATGCTTCCAGTTGCCATGGTGAATTACTGAGAACGGGGAGATGTCCATAAAGGAGTGAACTTGTATACCCTCCTTGGTTTTGACCATCACACCAGAAGATTTACTGTACATTTTACCATTGGCGTCATCAGCACAGATAGTATCTTCTTTCATTTTTAAAATCATTAGGGGAAAGGAAGAAAAAAGGGAATTATCAAGGCTGTGGGATGAGTGGGGTGGAAGGAAGGGAATGTTATTATTATCATTGTTGTTACTTTATATTCTTCCTCCATTTCACTTGGGTAAGATGTGGGAGGCTCAGGAAAACATTGGTTAATATCTCTGTAGCAAAATCTGACAGCATCATGTTTGTTAGGCACACAGGGAACCTAGTCGCTCCCTGTCACTGCCCTTGTATCTGTGCTTTTGCTTACATTTATGTAACTAACACCCACAGTTTACCATCCCAAGCATTCTCTTCATTTTCAAGTAAATGCAACTCAACAAAAATGCTCTGACATCCTAAAATTACTATGCTATGGTATTTTATGCTCTGATTGCATTAAGAATCTACTTCTGTTCATTTCTTCTTGTGCTTAGGCATTACTTCCATAAAAACTTTCTCTGCAGTAAGAGAAAAGTATACCCCAGGAGCAGGTAATGGTCAGAATTAAGCTATGGAGAACCAACATCAAGTTTCCTGGAGGCTCTGCCCATTTTTTTGAACAAAGTAGATCAAAATCATGAAGCAAAGCTGTTTATCTTCTGATGGGGAGTGGTCACTAAGCTGTTCAGGGACCAGAATCAACCTTCCTTTCTCCTTGTAATAACCTGGGTAATTTACTCACTATAAATAGTGTAGCATTGGAAAATTTTTACTAAGGAACTTCATTTTCTAATAATGTAGTATGTTCTGTGTCCTAAAAAGTGCCACTGATTCTCAATATCTTGATAGGCAATTTTTTAAAAAATGGTATCTATAAACTAAACTACCCCTATATATATTTTTGCCTTCTAAACTTTACTACTGGTTGACTGTCCTCAGGTCCATTCATGTTGTCATACTCCATGTATATGACCCTCAGAACCAAAACATGTCCTTTTTGATGAACAATTCTGATTGTTACCCCAAGCCAGTGATCTTGCTAGGCAGAATAAATTTCATGGACAGAATAAACAATTTTAAGATTTTTTTATGACTCGAAGGCATTTCTAATTAAATCCAATTATTGATTATTCATCTCCCTCCCAGTAACATTCCTAGAGAAATTGAAGACAGCCTCTTCCCTTTTTCTAGGGGAAATGCTAATGAGTAATGGCCCAATCAGTGGGAGAAGAGGAAACAAGAATATATTGCATAATCCACAGAATAATTCAGCCCCTAAGTAACTCTAAATTCAGTACTTAGGAAAAAAACATAGTCCTGAAGCCATACTGCTTTACAGTGGAACTACTCTGAGTGAGAAGAGTCTTTGCTCATTATGAAAGGGAGGACTGGAAGGAAGAAGTCCAGATTCTGCAGGAAGTATTAATGATGCATGGAAAATAATAATGCTTTTCTCTGTATTTCTAAAGAGCTTCTCTTCCCTGGAGCTCAAAGTACCAAGTTGGTATTACAGTAATATCTCACCCCAGCTAAGAGAAACTGTTCTGCTCATAATGCCATCTTTCAAGTCAGTTTTGAGAACAAGGCCATTTGTAATGTGGAAGATTCTTTTTGTGGGGGGAAGGGGAATGTGGAGAGAAGTACTCATGAGCAGAAGAGTTTAGCCTGGGATTATTGGCTCTGTTCCAAAATGGATAATTGCATTCTGACTTTCCCAAATTCTCTGAACAAACATCTCAAGTTTTCTTATGGACAAAGGCCTGATCTTGTGCAGTAGGAGTTAAAGAATAATTTTATCCCTTTGGTGGCCAATTACGTAAGCACATATGTTTATAAAACATTATATGCTATATGGGTAATTCAAGAAAAGACAGTTTGGGGGATTTGTGTGACTATGTGTGCAGAATGGTTGGGCTCTTGATGAGGTCCTCCTTAGCTCATGATTTAATCTCAATCTTTAATTTAGTGGTTCTATTTTGGGCAAATATATTACTAAACTTTTTTCTTTAATAAAGATTTTTTTGCTTTCAGTTTGGTAACTAGGCAATAGATTATGCAAATCAAAAGGCAGGACTAAACATGTCACTACCGCTTTGGGAAACTTTACTTATATTTGTTAAAAATTACTTCTTACTTGCATTTGCCTATCTGACTTGGATTGTGACAGCAGAAGAGTATCTGTTACTTTAAGAAGTCTCAGAACAAGCAGCATCAGCTATTAATATTACAACCTAACCACAGAACAAAAAATTAGTTTTTGGAAGGAAGTAACCTACCGAGAATCCAGTGGCGTCAGGACTGAGAGTCAGTTCTCCAACTTTGATAAGGGTAGTCTTTTAGCAGCCAGAGGAAAACTATGTAATGATAGGGTCAGCATTGTCTTGCTCAATGAAGAGTTATTAGTTGTGCCCATCACAGCCATTTTGTGTGATTAGGCCTCTGTGCAAAACCAAATTCCTGCTACTCACCTTAAGATGCTGGATCTCCAGAGGTGAAACTCAGGCAGAATTTAAATGGTGAAATATGTGGGCTGGAGGTGTTAAAAATGCAGAGCCATCTTTTCTTCTTGGAAGAACATCAAGGTACGCCCTTCTTTGGTAAACTAAAATGTGCTGAAACATACCCCCTGTTCTCTGTGCCTGTGGAGGTGAAGACAGCTTGCTATTTCAGCCTTGCAGCTGTTTTCTTGCAAAGTCCAGCCTTCTTTTTTCATTGTTTAGTCTCAAAGGCAAGCTATGTGCAATTCCAGGGATTTAGTCAGAAGTCCCAAAGCTGTTGTAGACCCATCCCCCCAGATGGTCCTTTCCTCCAGATCAAAGGCCTGGACTTTAGAAGGCACAGATTGTGGATACTTGATCATGCATTGAACATGCCAGGGGAAAAAATATAAAGACTAAAGGAATAGTTACTACTAACAAGAAAAAGATTGACTACTTTAAAATAATTGCCGAATATGTAACATTTTTGTGATGTATGAAAATGCAAATATTTGTATTGTATGAAAATAAGTTACATTGCTTAAATAGGATATAAATGCTCAGAACTTTTGTCCCAGTTTGCCTATGTTGCATGAAGGAGATCTCGTTTTGATCTTATGAAGTGATCTTAAGATTGTAACAGTAAATAAGCTCTATCTGAGAGGATTTTTTTCATGGGTTCCCCTACAATGCAGTAGCCACTTAAATTGGTGTTTATAACTATCATCAATTGCTTTTATTCCCTTAGAGTTTCATAACAGAAGGTGAATGCTTCATGCAGAATGCCCCACTGACTTTTTTGAAGTGTTTTCAAGGCAATAACAGAAGGGACATAGCTTTGGCTTTTTGAGAGTTACATGCTTTGATTAAAAATGGTGCTCTACAGCATAAATGCAGCAGTAAATGTTTCCACTTGATTCATGGGTATAATCTTGATTAATATGCAGTCTGTGATTTGACACAAACACTCTTGATTTCAGTGATTCCATGCAGTAGCTTAAGTAATCCTATGAGAGGCAAAATAAAGAAGACCTTAGTGATTTTGTCATTCATACCATTTTTTTTCCTTTTTGCATTAAGAGATGATAGGAGACGCAGGATGATTTTATATGGAGTCACTTTGATAAAAGTGGAAAAATCAATAAAACATCTCAATAGATGAGTTATGGACAAGTCGAAAAACCATGCCACATGCATTAGATATTCTTGATTTTGCAAAGGTTTTGGGTATAAAGGTTTTTGGAGAAAATTGAGGTTGCTACATGCACAAAATAAATGCTTCTGTCTAATAGGGAAGACCAAGTGCCTCATAACTAGCGCTTCCTAAGTTTTGGATAGAGGCCGCTGGCTCCATATTCTACTAAATATTGCTCAAGTGCTTTTACATGAAAGGACAAGTTTAGCAGAAGAATAAATTATTTTTACATTGGAAGCTGATTCCATAATATGATAAAGCACTCTGGAGCTTCTTGAATATAAAAGATTATTTCTTCATTTTGCCCCTGCAACCATTAGTATGCTATTTTGAAACTCACTGTATGGGGATTATAGGATATCCACTCATAAATACGGAATAAATGATTATTTGGCATCTCCAAGATTCTGTTTCCTGCCAATTTAGATAAATAAAACTTCCTTGAAACCTTTCATTCTGTACTATTTTTGGTCATGTCCCTACCCCCACCTCTACCCTCTTACTTTTTCCCAACCAAAATATTCAAACTGTGTACACATGATATCAGATTCTGGCCTTTTCTTTATTATTCCAAAGTACTAACTCTCCTTTCTTTACGACAGGCCTCAAGACATTATCATATTTATAATTGGAGGGACCACTTACGAAGAGGCGCTGACAGTTTATAATTTGAATCGCACCACTCCTGGAGTTAGAATTGTCTTGGGAGGGACCACAATACACAATACCAAAAGGTAAAAGATGCAACACACCAGCCATTCCCAGATAGTATGGCTCAGGTCTCCTGTAGATGAGAAAGGTTTACTTAAGTGGAGGCCATTGTTAGGAGAGTATTCATTCACTCATTGGTTTGGAGTTAGTCACATGCAGAATCTATCTTCTATCCCTTTGTTAAAGTGGGTCTACAGAGTAGTGGCTCAGGCAGGAACTTAGTGCAAGAAGTTTGTTGTTTCTATAGCTCAGGAGAGAAAGAAATTTAATCATTAACACTGCATCTTTGAAAATTCCAAACAGTACTAGTAGGTCCTATTTCTATATTAAGTTTTAAAAAACACTTTTCTCACAATGGTCCTGTGAGATAGGTATAAGTGTTGTCATGGGAGATGTTCAAATTCTTACTATGTGACTATATAGAATTAATTAAGTATGTCTCTAGTAGAATTAAATCTAGGTCTCCAGTCTTCTTAGATCAATGCTCTTTCTACTACAGACTGCTGATGCTGGACATCTCTGGGCTTCCCCATTTTGATGATAAATTTCAGATTTTTCTTTATTCACCCTTTCCTTCCATCTGCTTCTACTTCCCCAAAATAACATCCTCAGAGGTTTTTCAGAAAATGACAACATAGTCATCACTTGATCACCCATACTAAGAAACAGGAACAGTACCACACAGCCCAAAAGTTTTAGAAATTTGGCTTCATAATGCATTATTTCAGTTTTCTTGAAAAAAATTTACATTCTTAATTATGTTTAGCATTGGCTAATGATAAAATAATTTTGCATTCCCATAGCAGCTGAAAGTTAAAAGAATGTTGATTGAGCGCATACTAAGGGAAATACATTTAGGATACACTGTGAATAATAGTAAATGGCTCATCTAATTCCCAGCTTCTCAAAACTATGAGTTGTAACACCATGTGGAGTCTGATAATTGAATGTGGGGGGATCATGAAATTGTGGTTTATTTTCAATAAACATTTGATTTGTATATCTATTTTATATTTCTACATACTCAGGGTCACATAAAAATTTCTCTAACAAAAAGAGGTTGTGAGTGGAAAAAGTTTAAGAAGCCCTAATCTAATCGAGAAGTCATAGTCTTTTAGGTCTTCAGTCTTCCCCAGTCCTGTCTTACAATTATGCCTTCCTCTGTCAGCTGCTAATCAAGCAAAAATTCAAGGATTCTATCCATTCTTTACTCCCTCCCCCTTTTGAATATACAAAACTCCCTCATCTTGTAATGAAATCATTCCGTCTGCTGTATAATAAACTAACTCAACAGAACAAGAGGAAAGTAAGAAGGAATGAAACAGGTGACTTACTCCCATTTGCTATAGTAGAAATGTGGTGAAACCAAAGAGATCCAGGATGGGAGGCTTGCTGGCCAAACCATAGAAGTTATTCAGCAGCTGTTCAGTCTTAGAGTTTTCTTTGGAATACTAGCTATTAAGAGTAAAATGGTCACTGTGGATTCTGCCTCTTTCAAGATAAAATAGTTGTGACTTGGAGTTTGAAAATAGTCATCCAGTCTTATTGAGAAGGTTATTCCTATATCTTAAGTTGGCAGAAGATTTGATTGGTCCCCAGATAGATTTTTAGTTATCTTTATTAATAGATCATAGATAAGGCAAAATAAAAGGCAATATAAATGATTTATACCTGGTTTGGGGATGACTAATGGGAGTTTTTGGTTGCAGTGATACTTTCGCACTTAGATTTGGTTTACATTTATATTGGAATTGACTTGTATAACCAGAGTACATTTTGGGCAGTGGAACCAAGGTAGCTCAGTATTTAAAGCATGCTACAAAGCAAATAATCAAAGAGTGGACTGTTTTGTCCTAGTTGGTTTAAAAGAAAGGAATGATTTCTAACTGGAGGATAGCTAATACATTTGCCTTGGAAAATGACGGAAGTCTTTTTGCCGTATTCTCAAAACCAGATGAAAGGAGGAAAACACATTCCTGCCAGTTTTCAGGAAGCAAGTAAACAGAAATCTTTCCTGTGGTTCTAACTTGAATTTTTGTCTCAAATTGGACCTCTTTTTAATATATCTAAGCCATCCAAACTCTGCCATTCATCTGCTTCCCTTTGCAGAGAAAAAATGCTTTTTCTTTGAAATTATTGCTTGAATGATATCATCCTACTTGCTGAATAATGTAAACTCACTTTAGGAATCAAGGGGTTTTGTCTGTTGACCATGGAGAGACATGTAAGGATCTTTATTCTCAATGTTTAGGCTTATCTCAGTAACCTACTTATCTCTAGTTAGATAACCTCTCTGTCAGAGTTCTGAAAGATTGATTCCCAAGTAGTTCCTTTGAAAGAGGTTTTTCCTGTTGAGATTCTGCTGCCTTCTGACCTGCTCCTAAGGGGGTAAGTTTGCTTGTCATTTAAAATCAGAGTTTAGACTGAGCATCAGATTTTCCCTGAAGTCAGTACCTGAATTCCAAAGCAGATAATTTTAAGGAAGTCAACCCTCTACAACCCTTTTGACCAGATATTCTCTTATTGAGCTCATTTTGGTCTATCTCTGCCAAGTCTGACACTTTTTTGAATGATATTCAATTTGAACCATTCATCTCTGATAGGACTTTTTTTTTAATTGCCAAAGTGCATATCAACTTGGAAAAATTCACCTGATCATATGATTCATTGTTCTGTTCTTATGCTCATCACCTGCAGAGCTCTCCTTCCTGAGCCTATGTTCCTGTTTCTTTTTTATAAAACTCTTAGTAGGTAGTAAAATGTGCATTTCAGAGATCAGTTATCACAAATACTTACGTATTCAGTTGCCATATGTAGACAGTTCTAGGCAGTGGTATGAAGTTATTAGCACTGAGGCTTGAGCTTCACAATGAATGCCACCTTTGTTATTAGGAGCCTATTCAGTAAACCTCCAAGTCCCAGCTAAAGCTAAAAGCTCCTTAAACATATTGAGGTGCAGTTACAAGAAAAGTTAACATTGAAAATAATACTTTATATGTCTCAACTTAATGAGACTGATTTGAATCAGAAAATGCCAAATCTTGGCAAAAAGAAAACATATTATAGCCATTTGTTTTGCTGGGCTATTGGTTTTCTTACTTTTATTTTCTGATGTCTCCATCTGTGGAACATCTGTGTCACAGTCTGATATAAGAGTTGGGCATGTGTTTGTTTTTCTGCAAAAACACTAAAAACCTCAGCTTCAACAGGTTAGCAGAAATCTATAAGCCCTATTTAGTTAAGTGGAAATTTTGAAAGAAGAAATGTCCCCTCAGAAGGCAAAAAACAAAAACAGTGGAGAGAATTTAGAGACCAAGGGCTAGCACTGGCAGATATGCCATGAGGAGGAAGGAAATGGGCACTTGTTGGCTGGGGATTTCATGCACCGGTACCAGAACTGCTCCTTGTAGGGAAAAACCGGCTGTGCCAGGGCAGGTTCGAGCCAGATGATGCGCTCACCTGGTCAGAAGCTTCAGCCAGGGTTGAGCAGAGCCCAAATCCCAGGCTCAAGGGCAGCTCTATCCTAGAAACATTGTGCCTGCAGCAATTAGGGTAGGGAAGAATCCTGTTCCTCTGCTTCTGGTTTGGCTTGTGGCTCCCTTTCTATCACGTGTCATTGTGGATTCTGACAAGATAAAAAACAGGTGGGCTTGGTGTGTTTTATCTCACTGTGAAAATAACCTTCCTGTATCCTTTTGAGGTAGTTTAGAAACTGTAGGGCCCAACTGAACGCACAGGAGGCAGATGTCCCAGAGCCAGTGGTTACAGCCCTTAATTGGAATTTGAGACTAATCTGGAGATCCTCTTTACCCCAAATAGAAGATTAGTGGCAAGAGTGAAGTTGAGATATTCTGTCTTGTCTCCAGAAATGGCATCTATATGACTGCTTCCTGTCATAGGTAGCAGTTCAAGTAACCAAAGGGACTTTGGTTTCCCAGGGACTTTAAGTGTTTCTGCAGTACAAAGAATAGTAACCTGTGCTGCTGTAACTCAATAGACTCAGTCACACAAGCTTGCCCATTTCTGGTGTTGGGGAGAAATCACAAAGACCTATGTATTAAGATAACTTCTTCCAGCGGAAGCTAGAAGGATATTGGACAGGATTCCATCTTCCTCTCTTCTCCTTTTTTTCATCTTTCTCCAGGCATATATTTTAAAGTAGAGTGTATGTTATTTGAGTCCAAAGCTTAATTTGCCTTTGAGGTTATAGATTAAGTTCTCTGTTCTTAAGTACCTTGGTTTTGAAAATATTTGGTTTTTTTTAAACAGTCTTTCAAGTGTTTATCTCTTAAGCAAGTCAAGCTTTTGTCCCAGAGAATTAAAAAAAAATGTTTCTATATGTGTGTGTGTCTGTGTTTCTGTATGTGGTGCCTGGTTATATGTTATTTGTTTCTGTAGAATCAGCTGATGAGGCATGACATGTACCTGTATTTATCTAGAATTAAAGACCATATAGGGCAAAATGGTTCACTTCCTTTTAAGATCCTAAGGGACATGATAATAATAGCCTGAACGAGTGTGGTGCTTCAGGGTTTTTGCGCACTTTGCATATATTAGCTCATTTGATTTTCACAGTAGCTAGGAGGGAAATAATATTATTATCTTCATTTTACTGAGGAGGAAACTGAAGCTAAGAGAGATGGAGTGACTTTTCCAAGTACACACTTAGTACTTAGATTCATAGTTAGCCAAGTGACTCAGTGGCTAGAGCACAGGAAGATCCAAGTTCAGATCAGCCTCAGACACTCAGTTCATGTAGCCCTGGACAGGTAACAACTTCTGTTTGCCACAGTTTTTTTATCTGTAAAATGGGAGTAAAAGTAATACCTACCTCCAAGGTTGTTGTGAGGATTGCATGACGCTTCTCTGCTTCCTTTCTTCCTGACTCCATGTTAAGTGCTCATCCACTGTGCCACTTAGTTGATATGACAAAACTTAGATGTCTTCACAGGACTATTATTTTTTGAAATAATCCTGAACACAGAGGTGGTAAATATTTTCTTCTCTGTGTATAATCAGTAGAAGTTTTAACAGTCAGTCATGTTGTTTTTTCTTTCCCCTTTATACATAATGAAATGCGGAGAAATAAGAACAACTGCTCAGAGCTTTCTATAAAGGTATAACTGTCATATTTTTTTTTTGAAGGCTAAGAACCTGCTGAAGAAGAGCTCTTTCTGAGAACCCAATTCTGTAATAATAGCTTGAAAACATGCCTATTTTCTCAGTTGTCTCATTGCAAAGTCTGCTCTCCCAGGGTCCTTTGTAGAGCTCAGACCTTGAGCATCTCAGGACTTGCCTAATCTCTTGCAGTTCTATTCTGTCCTTTCTCTTTATTTACCTACATAATGTATACTCACCTATAAAAAACTATCAAATGTCAAATTCATGTTGTACCTTACTTTGGTGTGTCAAATGGGATTTTCTAGCATCCTGCTTTGAGACTTAACTAAAGCCTTTTACTCAGGTGAGTAAACTATATCCTATGTAGTATCTTCCCATTCATAGCCTAGATCAACCTACACAGAAAATCCTGGGTGAGGTGGAAGGTAGGAAGAGAAGGTCAATTAAGGGAATCTCTCTTCCTGCCTCTCATAGACTTAAGTATATTGTAAAAACTTAAATCCCTGACTGACCCACAGTATGAAACCAGTGGAGTTTTTGTCCTAGAGATATTCATTTAGAATGTATTTAATATTTCTGTGACAAACGATCCTACCTAGCAATATAACCTATGTCTTGGTTGGGGTTTAAGGATGGTCTGCCTTATCACCTCACAGCTCAAATCAATATTAAAGAGGCCTAGTCCCTGCCAGTATCAGTTGACACCTTCAGTTGGCAGGGTGGACAGAGAGGCCAAGAAGCAAAAGCATCACGGCATGGAACTGCTCCACCCTGACCCAGATGTGGCTGACACGAGAAAGAGGCACTGAATATGTGTGGGGAACCGCAGTGCTGCCCACGGCTGCCTAAGCTGTGGGTGAGTGGACAGTAGGGCAGCTCAGAGCCCTGCCCTTTTCACAGGCAAGAGGTGCCCTTGGAACTAAGATTTTCCAGTTGTGAGATTCCCTTTCACTTGAAAGGGGTCAGCCATAAATGTATGAAAGAGTTGGTGACTACTTATGCCTATTTCTGTTGCCCATGGAGCTCATCAGCCATATCCCTGAATTTACGCTGCTAAGAACAATAATTGAAAGACTTTTTTTTTAAATAATGTTATAAACACAATCATCCTCCAAAATCTATTTCATCAAACAGAAATGGAAAATGAAGAGCAAAATCCTACCTCAAACGTCTGATTTCAGCAAAGTAAATACAAATGATTCAAACAACAAACAAGGAAAATAACTCCTGTTTCATATCTCTCTCCAGGTTACCTAAAATTTAGCCATTTTTAAGAGAAGGATGCCTTTTAATTTGAAATGTCATTAGCCAACCACTTTTTTGTCAGATATACACCACTTTCTGCCTTCTAAAAAATAATGTTAAACCAGAGGAGAGGGAGTTTTTAAAGGCCAGGGCCAATAAAAAAACATTCAGTTGTGCCTGAAAATTTACTCTGTCCAGGTATCATTGAGAGTGAAAATTAAAAGTCAAAAAATATTTTTTCTAATTAAAATGATTAACTTGATTAAAAGTGGCACTTTTAGGTTAGCCACCCAAGGAGGCATCTGATTGCTAGTAGCACTTAACAATGGCAGATGTCAGGCAGAACCTTTTGCCAAAGGGTTTAGTTTAGGGCATTTTAAGGGGAAAAAAAACTAGCTGACATGTACTTAGTGTAAGTAAATTTGAACCAAGGAGCAAATTCGTATTGTCAACAGGTACTTTGTAGATCTCTACCTAACAAGTAATACTAGAAACTTGGAGCTTCTCTTGTGACCATGAGTTGGCGCAATCTCTGAATTATTTACAGAAAAATTAGGATACTGTGACAGAATTTGCATTTCAAAGGGAGAGAAATCTAGAGGGCACTCCCCACATGTTGATATTTCCAGACAGGCTATCAGAGCCGAGACTTTCACTGTTGAGATTAAGTCACTAAGAGTTGCTTTCCCGATGTAACAGGTCATAGGCTTGAGCTGTGATGACTGAGTTAATTCCTCTTAGTAATTAAAAAATCTCCCTATCTTGGAATTGCAAACACATTATTATGGACATCCTGAAACAAAGTAAATTTAACCTAAAATTCTGATTTGAAGTGGTGTGTCACCTGGCTCTAGTTTGATCAGACCACTGGAGTTATTTAAGTAGTAATGCATCTATCCATTTGTATTACTCTTTGAGATATAGCAGTAGTAGTTGAATGAGGGGAGGGCTGGGCATCTGATTGTCACTAGGACCTTCTCTTCCCCTCTCCCTCTCTCTCTCTCTCTCTCTCTCTGTGTGTGTCTGTGTGTGTGTTTCTCTCTCTTCCCCCTTTTCCTCTCTGTCTTTCAGATACACACACACAAAATACCCCCTTTCAGTTCCACAAAGTTAAATTAACTAACTACATCTTCAGCATTTTAACAGTTTTCATACAGTCCTCTGAATGGATTCTCTTGATGTGATGGGTTTTTGTTTGTTCTAAGGAATGATCTCTACCCCAGAGTTACAGTGGTCCCAACACACTATTCCTGTCTTCGTGGTTCTTGCTTGTGAGAGAGCTGTTTTTATTTCTAGGTGATAACCTCCTTTCAGACCTCCCTGTAATTGATATCATGGGCCGGTCTCTCCCCAAGGGATACCATCCATCGCTAGCTTTGTACCTAACCCTCAAGGTTATCTTTTTCTCCTCTCTTCACATGATATGCCAGTGAATGTTACATGTAGAACTCTATGTACGTGCCATAGTTACATTTTTGCATTTGTTTCTTAGTGTAGGAAAGAGACAAACACCAAGGCTACTCTTTTATTATTTTTCTTTTGTAATTCAAGTCCTTAATTATATTAGTGTAAGGGTGAGAGGAAGAGCAGTCATCTTAGAAAAGGCAAGAATTATGCTACCTTGTTCCAAGAAGGTGTCAAAGAGAAAACTAATCTCATTGGGACTTATGATCCCAGAAGAATATTTCATATCTTAACCTAAGATATATTTCAGAAACAGCTGTAGAATTCACTGTTAGTATTTGAGTACAGAAAGTCTTAGATCTGGTATATTCACCCACAGTAGTCTGAGCATGTTATTTTATTCTATGGATATAGAAAAGAGGATGCATGTAAGATGTTAAATCAACTTAGAATGTCAGTGGTTGTTGATAATGCAAATTCTTAAATGGTAATAAAACTCAATAGAAAAAAATTTTAAACAAAGCTTTTAGAATATAGTATTATACTAAGGGTATACCTTTGTTCATCAATAATTTGAATTTCAGCTCCTCTGTGGTTCAGGAAACATATGGAGTATTGATAATAGTTTTTTTGGAGATTAATAAAGCTGAGATTCATTAAGACATCGGGCTAAGGAAACAGACAACCCTAGAGTCTTCAATCTTCACATTTGTCATAGCTAAGCTGACCAAAAATAACAAATTTCAATATAGACAAAGCATGGGCAGTTAGGTAACAATCAGGAGAACCTGAGTTCAAATCTGGACTCAGACACTTAACACTTCCTAGCTGTGTGACCCTGGGCAAATCACTTAACCCCAATTGCCTCAGCCAAAAAAAAAATAAAATAAAATATATATATATATATATGAAAGAGAGAATAACGGAGGGAGGGAGAGAGAGAGAGAGAGAGAGAGAGAGAGAGAGAAAGCCATATCTATAGTTGGTCTTGGACTGTAATAGTAGAAATTTAGATTAGAGATAAAAACAAAATTCCCAGAAATTATTTAGAATTAGCTATCAAAAGAGAAGCCAAAATTCCCTGGGATAGAGAATCTCAGAATAAGTTAACTGTTTCTCTTTCTTTCCCAACATCCCCCTTCCCATTTGAGTGGGTTATGTGTAGATACTTCCTGAAGGCTAGGATTTAAAAGAGATGATGACTAAAATCCCTACTGAGTAGGCTAGGCTTTTAATCACATTCCCTTCTCTCCTCACTTATGGGAGGCAAAGAGTAGAAAAGTGAGTCTCCTTTGAAATTCCATATAACTGACCATCTTCCTTAAGTGGGAGGTTGTGATTAAACTGGCTTAGAATGTTTTATGAGTGATAGCGTTGTTGATTTCACCAAGAAAATTACCTGACCCACTAAAAACATTGCTTTAATGGAATGGAACTTTCTTTCATAAATTTCCATGTTGATATGACAAATGAGGATGCTTGTAAATGGACAAAGGCAGATTTGCTCACTGTTTACAATTCCTTCCATTCCCAGGAATGTGGTCAGTAGTGGTATCCTTCAAAAACTGAAAGCCACAAGTGGTCCTATCTTAATCACAGTTACCGGATCCAAAGTTTGCCAATAGTAAGGGCTTTTTGAAAGGGAACTGATTGTATTCATTTGCTATTGTCAATAGGTCTTTTAAGGTGGTACATTTTCAATGACTGGACGGTTTTAAGCCCCTGTGAGTGCCCCTGGCCTTGGCAGGCCTTCTTTTCTCCCTTCTATTTTGGGACACATCCCTTTTACAAATTGTTGTGCCTTTTTTCTTTTTTCTTTTTTTCATTATTATAGCTTTTTATTTACAAAACATATGCATGGGTAATTTTTCAACATTGACCCTTGCAAAAACTTCTAACTTTTCCCCTCCTTCCCCCCCACCCCCTCCCCTAGATGGCAGATAGTCTAATACATGTTAAATATGTTAAAATATATGTTAAATCCAATATATGTGTACCTATTTATACACTTATCTTGCTATACAAGAAAAATTGGATCTAGAAAGAAAAAAATCTGAGAAGGAAAACAAAAATGTAAGCAAACAATAACAGAAAGACTGGAAATGTTATGTTGTGGTTCACACTCATTTCCCACTCATTTCAGTTCTCTTTCTGAGTGTAGCTGATTCTCTTCATTTCTGAATAATTGGAACTTGGTTTGAATCATCTCATTGTTGAAGAGAACCATGTCCATTAGAATTGATCATCATATAATCTTGTTATCATGTACAGTGACCTCCTGGTTCTGCTTATTTCACTTAGCATTAATTCATGTAAGTCTCTCCAAGCCTCTCTGAAATCATCCTGCTGGTCATTTCTTATAGAACAACAATACTCCTTAACATTCATATACCACAATTTATTCAGCCATTCTCCAATTGATGGACATCCATTCAGTTTCCAGTTTCTGGCTATTACAAAGAGGGCTGCCACAAACATTCTTGCACATGCAGGTCCCTTTCCCTTCTTCCACAAACATTCTTGCACATGCAGGTCCCTTTCCCTTCTTTAAGATCTCTTTGGGATATAAGCCTAGTAGTAATACTGCTGGATCAAAGGGTATGTACAGTTTGATAACTTTTTAAGCATAGTTCCAAATTGCTCTCCAGAATGGTTGGATCTGTTCACAATTCCACCAACAAAGGATCAGTGTCCCAGTTTCCCCACATCCCCTCCAACATTCATTATCTTTTTCCTGTCATCTTAGCCAGTCTGAGAGGTGTGTAGTGATTTCTCAGTTGTCTTAGTTTTCATTTCTCTGATCAATAATGATTTGGAACAATTTTTCATATGTCTAGAAATAGTTTCAATTTCTTCATCTGAAAATTGTACATATCCTTTGACCATTTATCAATTGGAGAATGGCTTGATTTCTTATAAATTTGAGTCAATTCTCTATATATTTTGGATATGAGGCTTTTATCAGAACTTTTCATTATACAAATGTTTTTCCAGTTTATTGCTTCCCTTCCAGTCTTATCTTCATTAGTTTTTTTTTGTACAAAAGCTTTTTAACTTAATATAATCAAAATTTTCTATTTTGTGATCAATAACGATCACTAGTTCTTTGGTCACAAATTCCTTCCTCCTCCACAGGTCTGAGAAGTAAACTATCCTATGTTCTTCTAATTTATTTATAATCTCATTCTTTATGTCTAGATCATGAATCCATTTTGACCTTATCTTGGTATATGGTGTTAAGTGTGGGTCAGTGCCTAATTTCTGCCATACTAGTTTCCAATTTTCCCAGAAGTTTTTGTCAAATACTGACTTTGTATCCCAAAAGCTGGGTTTTATTACACACTAGATAGCTATAATCATTGACTATTTGGTCCTGCGAACCTAACCTATTCCACTGATCAACTAGTCTATTTCTTAGCCAGTACCAAATGGTTTTGGTGACCGCTGCTTTATAATATAGTTTTAGATCAAGTACAGCTAAGCCATCTTCGTTTGATTTTTTTTTTCATTAGTTCCCTTGAAATTCTTGATCTTTTGTTCTTTTAGATGAATTTTGTTGTTATTTTTTTCTAGGTCAATAATAGTTTTTTGGGAATCTGATTGGTATAGCATTAAATAAATAAATTAGCTTAGATAGTATTTTCATCTTTATTTTATTTGCTCAGCCTGTCCAAAAGCACTTAATATTTTTCCATTTGTTTATAACTGACTTTATTTGTATGCAGTGTTTTGTAGTTTTGCTCATATAGTTCCTAACTTTCCCTTGACAAATAGATTCCCAAATATTTTATATTATTGATAGATATTTTAAATGGAATTTCTCTTTGTATCTCTTGCTGTTGGATTTTGTTGGTGATGTATAAAAATGCTGATGATTTATGTGGATTTATTTTGTATCCTGTAACTTTGCTAAAAGTGTAGATTATTTCTAATAGCTTTTTAGTAGAATCTCTGGGGTTCTCTAAGTATACCATCATATCATCTGTAAAGAATGTTAATTTGGTTTCCTCATTATCTCCTCTTAATTCCTTTAATCTCTTTTTCATCTCTTATTGCCAAAGCTAGCATTTCTAATACGATATTGAATAATAATGATGATAGTGGGTAACCTTGTTTCACTCCTGATCTTATTGGGAATGGTGGTTCCAGTTTATCTCCATTACATATGATCCTTACTGATGGTTTTAAATAGATGCTACTGATTATTTTAAGAAAAAGTCTGTTTATTCCTATACTTTTTAGTGTTTTTAATAAGAATAGGTTTTATCAAATGCTTTTTCTGCATCTATTGAGATGATCATATGGTTTTTGTTAATTTGGTTATTGATATAGTCAATTATGCTAATAGTTTTCCTAATATTGAACCAGCTCTGCATTCCTGGTAAAAATCCTACTTGGTCATGGTGTATTATCCTGGGGATGATTTTCTGTAATCTTTTTGATAATATCTTATTTAAGATTTTGTGCCTTTTTTCTTTGGACCAGGTTTTAGAATTTAAAATCTTAACCCCTTTTCAGTTATGGTCCCAAGTTGTCATATTCTTAAAAGAGAACTAGGAAAAAAACATTCAAAACCATGATTATTTGACATACTGAGACATTATTGGAGACCACTGTTTATCTGAGAGCCTTGGAAAAATCCTAGCATATGTAAGAAAAGTTAATTTTTAAACTAGAAGTAAATAATTCTTATGATAAAGCTATTTGTGTTGTATATGACCAGCTGACGAAATGACAAAAGAAGCCAACTTTGTCTCTGTCTTTGAGAATGTTTTCTATTTCTATCAAGGCAATAAGCTGCAAGAGAAAATGTGTGCCAAATGTATATCAAATACTGATCATGATTGTTTGCTCAATTTGGGCCTGGGGAGAAAGATGAATGCAGTGTGGCCTATTGTTATTTATTGTGGCTGACTGCTTGAAAAGAGTGATTAGTTAGCTTCAAAACAGATAGTCTTCTCAATAGAAGAATTAGGCCAACCCCACCATCCTTAAGCTACATTATCACAAAACTACTTGATTTGTTCAGTGGTAATTTATTGATGACTTACCCTAGGTGCATTCAAAGAAATGTAATACTTGGGCTGTGCCCTCAGGAACATGGTTGGGGAAAGACATGAAACAACAAGGAGTTATTGATATTCCTTTCCAAAATTTAATCGTGAGTTGACATTGTGATTAATAGAATATTTCAGTGTGGATCAGGGAGTTAATTTTTTTGTTCTCATAAATTCAAGAAATTTTCTTTATTGAAAATCATGGCACTAAAAGTTAAAACAGTCAGCAAACATTAACAGCTATGCACCAGATGTTGTTCTAAGTGTTAAGGATACAAAAAAGCAAAAAACAGTCCCTGCCTTCAAAGTGCATGCATTCCAATGGAGAAGACAAGTACATAAATAAGTGCTGATAGGGCAGCAAGGTGGATACAAGTGCAAAAGATAGAGGACTGGACCTAGAGTCAGGAGAATCTGGCTTCAGATCTAGCAGCAGATACCTACTAGCTATGTGATCCTGAACAAGTCACTTAATCTTGATTGCCTCCTGCCCCCTCAAAAAAAAATAGATGGAAGATAATCCAGAACTGTCTCCTGCAGAAAATGGAATTTGACTAAATCTTGAGAGAGGTGGATATGAAAAGGGTCCCAGGGATGAGGAACAGCCGGTGCACAGACAACGTGAAGGAGCACTCAGTAGGACCAGTAAAGCTGGAGAGTGGATTACCATGAGAACTGGTAAGGGAGGAAGGGACCAGACCAAAGAGAGTTTACTGAAATGCCAGAGGACTTGATTTTTTATCCTGGAGGTGATAGGAGGCCCCTGGAGTTTATGGAGAAGGGAAAAATGTGCTCATCTAAGTGGTGGATAAATGGAGCAAGAAAAGGCTGGACAAGGAGTGATGAGTGTGTGACTGCCATGGTGGTGTGAGTGAAAAGAAGGGCATATAGACAAAGATGCTGTCAAGGTGGAAATAAGACTGAATGGCTCTGTGGAGGGAGGGGGAGGGAGGGAATGGATTTGACACCAAGCTGGCAAGCTAGAGTGCCCAGAAAGGGCATAGGATCCTTGACAGGAACAGGGACATTTAGAAGAACGGTTGATTTGGGTGGGAAGTTTACGATGGGATCAAAAGAGGTAAATGGAAGGAATAATCCAGAGCAAGGACTCAGCAGGAAGTGATCTGTGATGGGAGAGGAGGGCAAGGGATCCAGGAGCATGTGATGGGAGGTCCTGAGAAAATATTGGGGAAGGTAGAAGGACCAGAGACTGAAAAACTGAAGGATTAAGGGTCAAAGAAGCATCTGCTGAAGGGACCCAATCAATTGTTATTCCTTCCTGGAGGAATTAGTAGAAACTCTTGTCTGGAAACAGGGAAGAATGAACTCCAGTCCTAGAGTCTGCTAACTCTAGGTGTTCCTTATCTTTGTCCTCTCCACCAAGCCTAACCCATAGTAGGCAGTCAGCAGTCATTTGCAAACATGATTGCATGTCTAGAGCATCACTGCACAGGACTTGTCTGCGATATTCCAGGCTTGGCTAGAGATTCATAGGTCTGTCCCTGTGCCCTCATCCATTGTTGTTGAGAATCTTGGTAGCATTCTGTCTGAGGCCTGTAAGTGCCTCCAGATCATGAGATCACATTCCAAACTTCAGGATTTTCAGTGCTGAAAAGCACCAGCTCCCTGGGCTCACTTGGTGACAGTATTTAGCTATAATTAGGAGCTTATTGCTTCATTAATGGAGATATTATGTTCTTCCTAATCATTAATTCCCAAGATTCTTTTCTTTTGATTCATCCACCCCCTAAACCAAAAGGTCCTTTTCACTGCATCCACCTTTCTGTTTTGATCCAGTGAGTCTTCCAGTTCATGTCTTTGGCACAGTATCTGTTTAGAAGTATAGTATTTACTAAAAAGAGAGAAAGATATGCCTTGAATTTACATTTATTTTTAGAAAAAAATTAATCTTACCTGTGTTGCATTATGGCTCTTTTCTTTACCAAGAACTCAGTAAGCAGATCAGATATGTTTTTGAGAATATAACCCCACATTCTTTGAGGCTGTTTTTTAAAATTTGCAAATGGGGCTTTCACTTCTTCCTGTACCCCAGCTCCAATCCACTAAGTGATTGTGTATTCATATTACCAAGTGAAAAGGAATTTATTTAGGAGGTGAGATTTTTTTTCTTTTTAAGTGAGGTTAATTTAGTTTTAAGAACTCAAAAAAGTCAACCTTCATATTTGTGTTTTTAAACAAGATCTAAAATTGGAGTCTAAACAGCAACATATTCATTGCTCATAATTTTTTAAAGCATTCTTTGTAGTGACTCATCTATAATACAAGACTCCAAATAGAATTTTTAAAGAAATAAAGTAAAGGTGGCTTCAGAAAACAAAATCTAGTTGGAAAGAAATAAGACAGTATCTTGTGCTGGAGATCAGGAGCCTAAGATTTTGCTCCTTTGTATAGAAGGATTTCTAAGGGCAGTTTTCAGAGTCACGTAATTTTAGAGTTGGAAAGGACCTTAGTGACCATCTAGTCTACACCACTGTAAGCATATACAACCACCCAGCCTCGACTTAAAACTCTCCCAAAAGGGAGAAACCTACCTGAAGGCAGACTGTTCTGCTCTTGGACCATTGTAAAGATTGGGTAGTTGGAATTTTCTGACGTCAAGCCTGAAAGGGTATCTTTGCTACTAAAACTCATTGTTTCTAGTTCTGTCTTCTGAAGCCAAACAAAACAAGTCTGATACCTCCATCATACAACAACCATTATGTTCCTTCTTCTCCTAGCAGTTCTTTTGACCAGTCCTCATTTGTTATGAATTCAAGACCCTTTACTGTCCAAGCTGCCCAAGGCTTGATACTCTACAGCTAAGAGCTGACCTCGTACTCCAGATTATTACAGAAAACAATGGGACTGTTAAGTCCTGCCAAGGACTAAACACAGATCCTGGATCACTCTACTGGAGGCCCCCTGCCTCCATGGCTTTAAACCATTAACAGTTGCCTATTCAGCCAACTCAGAATCTATCTGATTGTTTTCTTTCCTAATCCATAGCTCTCCATCTTTTCCACAAGAATAGTACAAAGTGATTGCACATGTATAGCCTATATTACTTAACACCTCAGGGAGGAGGAGAAGGAAGAGAAAGGGGTAGAATTTGGTATTCAAAACTTTAAAAAACCCCAAATGTTTAAAAAAATTGTTTTAAATTGTTTTAACATGTAATTGGGGAAAAATAATTTTTTTTAAAAAGAATAGTATGAAAATTTTTATCAGAAGCTTTGCTAAAATCTAGGAAAACCATTTCCAAAACATTTCTTATACCCTTCTAGTTTTGTAATGTGGTCTAGGGAAGACAATAACTATATATATATATATATACCCATACATATATATATATATATATATATGCATATACACACACATACACATAGTGCCTAGTACATATATGCATATACACACACATACACATAGTGCCTAGTACATGCCAGGCATTATGCTAAACATTTTCAAATATTATCTCATTTGATATTCACAATAGTCCAGCAAAGTAGATACTATTATTCCCATTTTACAGTTTGGGAAACTGAGGCAAACAAGAGTTTAACTAATTTGCCCAGGGTCACACATCTATTAAATGTATAAAACTGGATTTGAACTCAGGTCTTCCTGACTCCAGACCCAGCTCTCTATCCACTGCAACATCACCTACCTGCCTCTATCAGAAAAGGAAATGAGGGGTTTTTTTTGGCTTGACTTTTTAAAATTATTTTCTAATTACATCTAAAGACAGTTTTCAACATTCATTTTTGTAAGATTTTCTAAAAAATTTTCTCCTTCCTTCTCTTACTTCCTCCCATCCCGAAAACAGCAAACAATCTATATAGGTTATACTTGTAAATCAGTTTAAACATACTTCCTTATTAGCCATGTTGTGAAAGAAAAATCCTAACAAAAAAATTCCAAGAAAGAAGAAACAAACAAAAGAAGTGAAAACATTATGCTTCGATCCACATTCAATCTCCATAGCTTTCTCTCTAGCTGCAGATGGCATTTTCTATTCCAAGTCTATAGGAATTGTTTTGGATCACCATATTGATGAAAAGAGTTAAGTCTGTCATAGTTAATCATTGCGTAATTTTGCTGTTAATATGTACTGTTTTTTCCTGATTCTGCTTACTTCACTCAACATCAGGTCATATAAATCTTTCTAGGCCTTTCTGAAAGCATCCTGCTGATCATTTCTTATAGAACAATAATATTCCATAACATTCATATACCATAAGTTTATTCTGCCATTCTCCAACTGATGGACATCCACTCAGTTTCCAGTTTCTTGCCATTACAAAAAGATCTACTACAAACATTTTTGCACATGTGGGTCCCTTTCCCTCCTTTATGATCCCTTTGGGATACAAACCCAGTAGAAATACTTCTGGATCAAAGAGTATGCACAGTTTGCTAACCCTTTGGGCATAGTTCCTAATTGCTCTCCAGAATGGTTGGATCAGTTCACAATTCCACTAGTAAGCATGATTGTTTCTTGATGAAGCCATTGCTGCCTGTTCTGGCTCTTCATCGCCTGTCCCTTTAATGATCCATTCTAGATTTTCCCCAAGAATAGAAATCAGGTTCACTGACCAAGGAAGTCTCCTATGCCCTTTGAAAATATCGATAAATTCAAGGCGTGGACCATGAAACAGACTTCACCTGACAGGATCAGTGGTTTCTCATTACTCTGTGTAGAAGTTGGTTCTGTTTAAGTCAGCTTGCCCCAGAATCAGAAAATCTTCAAGTTGGAAAGGTCTGAAGACGGCCTCTAGTCTAAAACATCTCCAAGAAGTGTGTTAATCAGAAGAAAAGGGCAGAGACCAGACCTGGGATTTTATGAGAAGGCACTCCCAAGTGAGGAAGCTTCCTCTACTCCTGCAGGCCCACGCATTCTCTGCAGATTCAGTGACCCTGCTGCATATGTCATCGAGAAGGCATGAACTTAGAGCTTCCTGAGTTTGTTGCTGGTTTTGTTTCTACTACTAATAAAAATGCATTTGGTCATTATAATTCTGTCTTAAGCAAAGAGGAGAAACCAAACCCCAAGAAGTGGGGTATGTTCCTGTGATCTTCTGTACAAAAGTGACTCTGTGGTCTGATACTCAGTCACTGATGGTATCTGCCACAGCCCAGTGCCTGAAAGGCAGCTCAAGAGTCACTGCTAAGCTTTCTTTATCTCATCAACAGAAGCAGGAACAACAGAAGAGAAGCAGTCCGGCCCAGTGGTTCACATAGAGCAGCTGGGGTCCTACTTCCAGCAACAGCTTCTGTGAAGGGTGCCATGTACTTTAAGGCATCAACACCCTCCTGGCCCTATCCTGTCAGGCCCAGGCCAGTGGTGGCCAACTTCTCTGGGAAGCTGAGCCATCCATTCATGGCCACAGTACATAAATCCTCAGAGCACGCAGGAACTGGCTAGGTTGTTGGTGCAACATTACTTGTGAGGGAGGCCAGGAGGAAGCTAGAGGTCAGCAAGCCCAGCAAGACCAGTCCTGGGCCTTCTTTATACTTTCCACTTCTAAAGTACATCTGAGCCCATTTCTCTGCTCCTTTTTTGCTCCCTGCCCTTAGCAGGCTGCTTAAGAATAGAAATAGCTGTCTGTCTGTCTATGTGTATGTGTGTGTAAAAAACAAAAGCAAAACACCAAAAATAAAGCCTAGAAACCACTTTTTTTTTCTTTCTTTTTTTTCTAATTACTCAAGCTACTTCTGTACTTTCCTGCAGCCTCAGGAACTTTGTTTACTTTGAATTCAACAGAAAACTTTGAGCAGCTAAAGTAGAGGAGCCAGTGAGAATTACTATTGTCCTGGACCTGATTCTCACCAAACATTAAGAAATTATTGCTGACTTAGACTGGTGGGAATCTAGAGGGAAGTGACCTGCTCATCTTAGAATATGTGAGAGAGAAGAAAAGCATGATTTTACTATAGTATTCTATATATTTTTAGAGAATTTCCAATAGATTCAGAGAAAGGGTGTGTAAAGATTATTCTGTGGGGAAGTAGGAGGAAAAGATCTCAAGATTGAAATTCTGAAGATACAAAAAGAAATAATTCCAAATAGGAGAGAAAAAAGACTGTTGTCTAAACTTGTTCCTGTAAGTATTCTGGGATTCAATTCATCAACTCTTCAGTTTTTTAAAAAAAGATATTTAAGAAGAGAGAAGCAAAAACATCACTGTGGACGAATAAGAAGTAGTAACAAGGTTCTGTACAAATAATCCCAGGAAAGCTAGAGCTCAAAAGGAATACTAAGGACAAACAAAAAGGGGACTTTTAAAAAATATATCTGTACAGTGAGGAAAAAGGAAAATCAAAGATAAAACCTTGCTACTGCTCACAGTAAATTGAATAATGAAAATCAGCAACAAAGAAGACAAAATTACTTAGTGTTTTTACTAACAAGGAGTAGTTTTTACTAACTAACTGGGAAAGCTAAAGAAAACTTGCTACTAGGGACTTGATACATAAGGTAAATAGGAAGGTGGTATCCAGCCACCATTGAGTATTTCACATCATTAGACCCAAAGAAGCTATGTTGGGGGGTTGGCGTTAAAAAACCAGCACATGTGATTACTGACTCACTATTCATAATTATTGAACAACTGTGGAGAACTGAGAAGGTGCCGCATGTTAAGGACCATGCCTAAGTGCATTGTAAGGGGCAGGTCAATTCTCTGAGAGCCTCCACAGCTATGAACATCTGAAGGAGTTGCAAAGCAGCCTTTACTGACACCGGTGTTGCTTGTGGACCAGGAATGAAATAAATTGAAGGCAGAGGGAAGAGCAGAGGTCAGACAATGCAATGGCCTCTCAGTGGAGAGGAGGTAGGGGAGGATGGGGGAAGTCAGAGAACAGCAACTGCCTCTCATTCTCCTTGAATCACCATCATCTTCTCACAAGAAGAGAAGAAAAGGTCTGCCAGAGGTAAAGCAAAATTGCATATTGTGTTCCCAACAGCCATAGAACTCAGTGGCAGGTGTTGTCCTAATTTTCAGAAAGGAGTAAAAGGCAGAGTCTGCATGCTATAGGCCAATGAACTTGACTTTAATTCCTAGCAAAATTCTGGAATATATTGTTAAAGGGGTTGTTAGTAAACATTTGGAAAAGGGAATCACCATCATGGCTTCATCAAGAGCAGGTCATAGCAGGCTTGGTTCATTTCTTTTTGGACAAGATTACTAGAATAGTAGTGGAGGGGCAGTGTGGTCTAGTGGATAGGGTGCTGGACCTTGGAGGAGAAATATCTTGACTCACTGACCCTTTACTATTGTATCATCATAGAACAAGTTCATTTCACCTCTAAAACCATAAATTCGAGTCTGATTACAATGTGCATTGTTGGAGAGAATGCTTCCCATTGACAGAATTATAGCTTCTTAAAACACTGACCTTGATGGACAAGACTGGCAGATTAAAGGAATGTTGTAAAAACAGTTGACCTGTATTTTAGCAAAGCATTTAAGTGTCTCTCTGTGCTGTTCTTAATAGACAAAATGGAGAGATGCTGTGCCAGATCATCACACTTCATTAAATGGCTAGACCTAATCAGTAGTTTTTAATTAATTAATTAAGGGTCATCTTACAAGAGTGCTTCTAGTGGAGAGCTCCAGGGATCTCTACTTGTTGTTTATCCTTCATTCATGAAGACCACCAACATCACAAGGATAATATCTTGACTTTCAAATGAACTGGATTTGAGGGAGTTAGAGTTGCTCAAAGTCCCCAGCCTTGGTCTCTCCAAAGTCATCAAAGTTCAGTGACAAGACAAAGTCAAAATGCCTGGCACAACCCTGGATGCAAGGGATGACCTTGGCTTCTCTAAATTAAGGTTTCCTCCATCCCAACCCCTTACAGACCTCAGTTGGTCTGAGGCAGCAGCCATTCAGTGACTGGGCTAAGTAAGAATTGAAACAAGAGAGAACCTTTTTTGACCCTATGCAGTTTTAACCTTTTTTTTTTTTTTAATCAATGATTTGGATAAAGCAATGAATGGTGGGCTTCTCATATTTGTAGATAACGCCCTGTTTAAAAAAAAAAAAAAAAAAAAGATAGTCAGCACACTGGATTACATTAAAGTCCAAGAAGATCTTCACAGATTAGCTTTTATTTTATACCTCTCCTCCCTCTTATAGCTAGATCTTGAGAACCTGCGTATAATCAACACCTCCACTGACTTTCCCCTCATTCCCTTCTTAAATCTGCAATCTGGCCTCTTATCAATGATCTCATCACCCAATCTAGTGGCCTTTTCTCAGTCCTCATTCTCCTTCATTTCCCTGCAGCCTTGATACTGCTGATCCTGCCTTTTCTCTTGCTGTTTCCCATTCCTGGAAGTGTTTTCTCATATCCATCTCTCTATTTCCCTGGCTTCCTTAAAGTTTCAGTTTGAAGACTGTCCTGCAAGAAGCTTATTCTGATCCCCCTTCATGCTATTTCCTTACACATGTGGATTGTGGCCAGTGCATCCTGTGCCTATCTTGTGTGTACATAGTTATTCTGTGTGCTGTCTTCCCCATTAAACTGTAAGAGGACAAGAATTCTTGGTCTTTGTCCTTTCTTCATATCCCTAGCACTATGTGCCTGGCACATAGTAGGCCCTTTTAAAAATAGCTTGACTAAAACTTGGGTAGATCTATAATAAAATTTAAGAGGCATAAATATTTCCTAAACTTGGGTTCAAAAAAATCAGTTTCACGACGACAACATGTTGGTGACATGTCTAATTAACCATAGCATATCAGAAAAAAGGTTGAGAGGGAGGGGTGCTGAGTGGATTGCAAGCTTAACAGGAGTCAGGAGGCTGATTTGTTGTTGTTCAATCATGGCTGACTCCTGGTGACCCCATTTGGGGTTTTCTTGGCAGAGACACTGGAGTGGTTTTTCATTTCCTTCTCTGGTTCAACATACAAAAGGATAAACTGAGGTAAAATGGCCTAAATGACTTGTTCAGAGTCACACAGCTAGGAAATGTCTGAGAGCAGATTTAAACTCATGAAGGTTGGTCTAACTCCAGACCCAACACTCCATCCACCACGCCACCTCTTCGTGTAGAGTGATAACTCAGCCTAAAAAGTTAATGTCATTTTGATTAAGAGACCATCATGTCTGGAGCACTAGAGAAGTTCCTTTATTTTCTGTCCTTCTTAGAACACATTTAGAGTGTTGTGTTCAATTCTGTGCAGCACATTAAAAAAAAAAAAAAAAAAAAAAGTTAAGCTTTTAATTTTGCAGAAAAGAACAACCAGGATATTAAAAAATCTCAAGGTCATGCTTGCTATATGAGTGCTATATGAGGGTTGGCTTGGATCTCTTTAATGGAGAAAAGACTTGGAAGAGAGGGAAAGGGGACAGATAAGGAGGAAACATGATAAGTGTTTTCTTGTATTTAAGGAAGTCATGTGGAAGATGAATGAGACTTAGCAGTGGGTACAAATTTCAGAGATACTTAGGCTCAATATTAAAAGACAAAAAAAAAAATCCTAAAAATTAGAGTTGTCCCAAGGGCCCACAATGGGCTGCTTTGGGAGTAGTTGGCTTCCCATTTACTGGCATTCTTCAAGCCAGGGCTAGGTGGCCCCTTGCCAAGTATGTTGTAGAATTGATTCTTATTCAGGGCACAGAATAGATTAGATGATTTTTGAAGCTCCTTCCAAAGCAACCCCTAGATTCTATGATTCTGGTCATTCAGTGTTAACTCGGAGACCTCCAGGCAAAAAGGAGCCCATTTTCTTCCCAGGGAGTCTGTTCTACATTTAGACAACCATAATTTAGTGTTTTAAGACATCAGGCCTAAATCTACTTTTCTTTGACTCCCACTCATTGTATTATTGCATTTCTAATCAATTTGATAGCAGAAGTAGCTGAATATCCATATGGGGGCAGTCAGGCAATGAGCATTTAATAAATGCTTACTGGGTGCCTGACAGTGTGCTAAATTCTGTGACTATGGGAATACAGAGGAAGTTGGGGGAGGGGAGGAAGCCCTGTTCTTGAGAAGTTCCCAATTCCAAAGAGGGATACAACATGTAAGTAGCTGGCTACAAGCTAGGTACAGAGTAGATAAAGGGTGATAGCAGAGAGGAAGGCATTAGCAGATGGGGGGAGGGCGAAGGTGAGATTTGAGCTGAGTCTTGAAGGAAGCCAGGGAAAGTAAAACACGGAAGTGAGAAGGGATAAAGAACATTTCAGGAATGGGAGGCAGCCAGGGCAAAACATGGGCACCAGAGATGGAGTGTCTAGTGTACTGAGCTATAAGTAGGCTAGTGCAGTGATCGGATGGCATCTACTCCCGTTCCCCTGCCCCCACTGCTACCTTATGCTCAGCAGTTTCAAAGGTTGGCTTTCTAGCCTGCCTAGTACCTTTCTGGGTATTTCCAAACACTGCAAACATGGAAAAGCCTAATAAATAATAATAATAAAGATATTCAACCATTCCTCTTACCCTTTAACTTACCTGCTATGAAATTGTTCCTATTAAGAAAAGCATAGGTAAGAATAATATCTGAGCATCCCCTAAATTACAGAGGGGCCCACAATGGGCATCCCTCTCTCCTGGAGATCCATTTATATTTGCAGTAAAGGATAAAGGGAATAATCTTTTGGAAACTTAGATTGGAAATCCAGAATTATCATATGGGTTTTGAATTATATATATCTGGTGAATTGAGCCCCAGAAGTGCCATGGGGGAGGTGCCAAGGTCGAGGGTAAAACAGAATGACAAATCAGCTGTTAAACAGTTCTTATTTATGACCCAGTAGGAGAACTTATTTGGAAAGTATGACTTCTTTTCATAATCTCTTATCTGTTTGTCAGTTTCCTAGAGGAAGTTTTAGCCGCCGCATTGCACAAGCGAAGCACAGAGACCTCCCAGGTAACATCGAGACCAGCAAGCAGGCGATGAAAATGAGACGGATGATGCCGCTTGCCACGTGACGAGCAGCATTTCCTGGGGCGAGGGGGTCCAGCAGCCGTCATCCAGGCCAGGTCACCAGGTTCTACACCACTGGCACTCCACGACTCTCAAAGACGTGTTAAGAGTAAATTATGGTCTACTACGTTCAGTCCAGTTTTTTGTGGTCCAGTAAACCTGTTGTTTTTTCTGTGTGTCACTTCAGTTTCTAACAGAGTTTGGTGAGATTGTCTAATTTGAAGGAAAGGGACACCGGCATAGTCGATCAGAGAGGAGTGAAAACTTTGCTATAAATGTTTCGCTCCCTCTCTCCCGCTCCCTTCCTAAGCTTCCTCACTCATTTTTCATTAACTTCATTCCTGTACAACTAATTTTTGAAAACGCTAAAGCAATGCTTCTTCAGAGAGCTATCTAGTAACTGTTCTTCCCCCATATTGTGATTGTTTTTGGCCCTAAAAAGCTATGTATAAATAAAATAAAATCAGTTTTGTGGAAGGCTTGTTTTTAGTGTCTCCATTTTAATTCACATATTTGGACATTCAAAGAGAATTTGATTTTCTAATGAACATGTATAAGGTCCTTTCCCTCAATAGACTTAAACTTTGCTAAGATAAATAACAGAGACTAGTATCATCTTTACTTTCTCATTGAAAATCAGTGGAAAATAAGTCATTAATAACAGTAGTCTTGACTGGAACCTCACAACCAAAGCAAAAACACTTATCTCATTCCTTGCTTACCAAAGCATCTGGACACATGTAGACCCAGATTTAATCTTGGAAATTCTCAATAATTAATATTTGTGTTCTCATCCAGCATTTCAATTTTAGTCATATTGAAGCAGAACTCCCCTTCTTACTGCCCCCTCCAAAAGCCAAAAAAAAAAAATGTTTTAAAAAGTATGTTTTTATACTTTAACATGTTTAACATGTATTGGATTACCTGCCCTCTAGGGGAGGAGAAAAATTGAAACTGAAGGTTTTGTAGGGGTCAATGTTGAAAAATTACTCATGCACATGGTTTGTAAAAAATAAAAATAAAAAGCTATAATAAAAAAAAGTATGTTTTGATCTGCAGTCAGACACTATCAATTCTTTCTCTGGATGTTGATATTTTTTCATAAATCCTTCAGAATTATCTTGGATTATTTTATTGCTGAGACTTTCAGGTAAGTCATTTACGGTTGATCATTGTATAATACTGCTGTTACTGTATACAGTGCTCTCTTGATTCTACTCGTTTCATTTTGCCTCAGTTGATGTAAGTCTTTCCAAGTTTTTCTTAGTGCATTCTGCTCGTCTTTCTTACAGCACAATAGAATTCCATCACAATCATCATCACAACTTATTCAATCATCCCCTTATTGATAGATATCCCCTCAATTTCCGATTCTTTGCTACCATTATAAGAGCTGCTATAAATATTTTTGTACATATATAGGTCCTTTTCCTTTTTTTTTTTTTTGGTTAACCTCTTTGGGATACAGACTTAGTAAGTGGTTATTGCTTGATCAAAGAGTATGCATAGTTTTATAGCTCTTTGAGAATAGTTTGAAATTGCTCTACAGAATGGTTGTATTAGTATATAACTTCACCAACAGTTCATCATTAATATTTCCATTTTCCAACATCCAACATTTGTCATTTTTTCCCTGTCTTATTAGCCAGTCTGATAGTTGTGGGATGGTAGCTCCAATTTATTTTAATTTGCATTTTTCTAATCAATAATGATTTAGGGTTTTTTTTTCATATAACTATAGACAGCTTTGATTACTTCATCTGAAAATTGCCTGTTCCTATTCTTTCACTATTTATCAATCGAGAAATTACTTTTGTTTCTATAAATTTGACTTCATTTTCTTTATATTTGAGAAATGAGGTCTTTGCCAGAGAAACACTGTAAAAATTTTTTTCACGGTTTGATTACTATGTATTTCATCATTAATCATTTCACCATGTCCATTGTCAAAAGTATTCTTTTACCTCCCCCAGTCTACCCTACCTTCTATTATCCGCTCACCCTTATTTTATCCTCTTCCCCTCCTACTTTCCTGTGTACTAAAAAAGGTTTCTATTCCCAGCTGAATGTATATTTTAATCCCTCTTTGAGCTAGTTCTAATGAGAATAAGGTTTGTTCCCCTCCATCTCTCCCATCTTCCCTTTCACTATAAAAGATCTTTTGTGCCTCTTTTATGTCAAATAATTTACCTTATTGTCTCTCTCTTTCCCTTTCTTCCAATGCATCTCTTTTTTTCTCACCCATTAATTTTTTTTTTAGATGATTCAGCTCACACCCATGCCTTCTATCTATGTGTACTCCTTCTAACTGCCCTAATAATGAGAAAGTTTTTAAGAATAATAAATATCTTCCCATATAGGAAAGTTTAACCTTAATCATTTATTTCTCTTTCATATTTACTTTTGTATTCTTCTCTTGGGCCTTATGTTTGAAAGTTAGATTTTATATTCAGCTCTGGACATTCTGGACATTTCAAGCACTCTGCTTAAAAGTTCTCTATTACATTAAATATTAGTTTTCCCCCTGAAGGATTAAACTTAATTTTTATGAGTAGGTGATTTGGGGTTGTAATCCTAGTTCCTTTACCTTCTGGAATATCATATTCCAAGACCCTGATCCTTTAATGTAATAGCAGCTAAATCTTGTTTGATCCTGACTGTGGCTTCATGATAATTGAATTGTTTCTTTCTGGGCTGCTTTGTTTTCCTTTTTACCTAGGAATTCTGGATTCCTGACCTTCTCATTTTTGGATCTTTTTCAGGAGATGATCAGTGATCTGATAAATCAATTTCTATTTTAATTCTCTGGTTCTAGGATATCATGGCAGTTTTTCCTTAATACTCTTGAAACATGATATCTAATCTTTTTCCTTGATCATGGCTTTTAGGTAGTCAAATAATTCTTAAATTATCTCCCCTGGATCTATTTCCCAGATCAGTTGTTGAATAAAGATATTTCCCATTCTGTTCTCTTTATTTTTCCTGTGTTTTTTGTTTCTTGATGTTTTACAGTCATTAGCTTACATTTGTCCAATTTTAGTTTTTAAGGATTTAGTGAGCTTTTGTACCTTCTTTTCATTTGTCCAGTTCTACTTTTTTTGCATTTTTTTATTATACCTTTTTATTTACAAGATCTATTCATGGATAATTTTTCAGCATTGACAATTGCAAAACCTTTTGTTCCAATTTTTCCCCTCCTTCCTCTCCACCCCCTCCCCCAGGTGGCAGGTTGACCAATACATATCAAATATGTTAAAGTATATGTTAAATACAAAAATGTATACATGTCCATACAGTTATTTTACTGCACAAAAAGATTCGGACTTTGAAATAGTATACAATTAGCCTGCGAAGGAAATCAAAAATGTAGGCAGACAAAAATAGAGGGATTGGGAAGGCTATGTAGTGGTTCACACTCATCTCCCAGAGTTCTTTAGCTGGGCGTAGCTGGTTCAGTTCATTACTGCTCTATTGGAACTGATTTGGTTCATCTCATTGTTGAAGAGGGCCATGTCCATGAGAATTGATCATCATATAGTGTTGTTGTTGAAGTATATAATGATCTCCTGGTCCTGCTCATTTCACTCAGCATCAGTTCGTGTAAGTCTCTCCAGGTCTTTCTGAAATCAGCCATTTCTAACCAAACAATAATATTCCATAATATTCATATACCACAATTTATTCAGCCATTCTCCAATTGATGGGCATCCACTCAGTTTCCATTTCTAGCCACCACAAAGAGGGCTGCCACAAACATTCTTGCACATACAGGTCCCTTTCCCTTAAGATCTCTTTGGAATATAAGCCCAGTACTTTTTAAACAGTAACAGAAACTCACTATTCTTTAGTGAGTTTTATATATATATATTTATATATATAATTTTTTCATTCAGTGAATTTTGCTTTATTGAAATTGCAATTTATTTTACTTTTAATATATGGAATTAATATATGGATATGGAATAACATAAGCATTTCCATAACATAGTATTAAAAAAAAAAAGATGATTGCACATAAAACTGCAAATCTATTATACACAACTTGCTATTTCTCTTAAATATATAATAAATTTATCATGTAAATTTCTTTTTTCTTTGTTTTTTTCTTCCCTCTTCCCCCTCCCCCATTTAGAGATGGCTACCATACCCCAAATAGGGTGTGTGGGTGTGGGTGTGTGTAAAATTATTCTATATATACTAATATATTTGTTAGTTCTTCCTCTAGATATAGATAGTATTTTTAAAAATATATCCTTTATAATTAATTTGGGTGTTCATAATCACTTTATAATCACTTATTTGTTCCAAGTCATTCTTAAAACAATGTTGCTGTTACTCCCCCCATCTATGGATCCCTTTCTTAAAGTTTTTTTCCTTCACCCTTTACTTCCCCATCCACTCATCCATCCCTCCCTACTTATTTCTTCAAAGATTTTGGAGGGTGCTATACCCTTCATGGTATATATGTAGTGTTGCCTGTTTGAATTCATTCCCAATGTGAGTAGGTTTTCAGAACTACCAGCCCTCCCCTCCTTCTAATGCCTCTATGTCTATTCTTCCTCTGCATCGCATTTGTATAACATGATTACTATTTTTCCATTAACTCTGCCAATCTTTCTTTTGAGCTACCCTATTGTTGATGTGAATCTTAAACATATAATATACATTTTCCATATAAAAGAAATTTGTCTACATTTAAACAGTTTGTGTTTAATCCCTTAAAATTGATCTTTGATATTGGCTCTTATATGTTAATTTTTCTGTTAAGATTTGGATCATAGAAAGTCTTGAAAATCTGTAAGTTCGTTAAATGTCCGTTTTTCTCATTCAAAATTATAGATAATTTTGCTCAGATGTGATATTTTTTGGCAATAGGCCTAGTTCTTTTGATTTTCAGTAGATATGATTTTTGGACCTGTGGTCTTTTATTGTGTCTGCAGGATAAGCCTGTACAATTGTAGCTCTAGTGTATTGGAATTGTGTTTTCTTGTTTCTTGCAAAATTTTCTCTTTGATCTGAGGATTTCAAAATTTGTTTTTTCCACAAATGATCTCTTTGAGGTGGTGATTGGTAGATTTTTTTTTCTATTTCTACTTTCCACTCATGTTCTGCCACTCCAGGAAAATTTTTCTTGGATTATTTCCCGCATTTTTGAGTCACGATTCTCTTTTTGATCACAAGTTTCAAGCAGTTCAATTATTCTTATAATTTCTCTTCTTGATCTCCAGATCTGTTGTTTTTCTTGTTTCTCATTTTGTTCTTTTTTTTTTTTTTTCATTCTTTATAGTCTGTTTTACTTTTTCTTGGTCTGTCATAGCTTCATTGGCTTCCCCTTGCCTAATTCTAATTTTCAAAGAATTATTTTCATCTTTGAGATTCTGTACCTCCTTTTCTAGTTGGCTAACTTTTTTTCAAAATCTTGTTTTTCCTGGATGGCTTTTTTTTTATTTTATTTAGTTTTTCCTCAATGTCCCTCTTTTGATTTTAATTTTTTTTTTTTTTGAGTCCTATAAATTGTCTCTGGGTGGGAAGCCATTTCATGGTACTCTTTGCAGATAGAAGCTTTTTCTTTTCTTTTCTTTTTTTTTTTTTTTTTTTTTTTTTTTACTAACATGTTCTCTGAAGATGAACCTTGGTCTTCCTTGTTTCCATAAAATATTTCAGTGGTGGAGTTCTTTCTTCTTTGCCAGTTCATTTTTTTTAATAATACATATTAATGTAAGCATCTGTAATCATGAGGTGGGGAAATGGCACCTCAAATTTCCCCTCAGTTTTCTCCTCTGACCAGGAACCCCAAACCAAGAGCTCCCCCTCCTGCAAGTGCCCACAGCCAGCAGCATCCCTGCCCTACTGCTTCTTCACTCATTCTCGCTCAGGGTCCATCCCAGCTGCATAGCTGGGCTTGTTCCTAATCAGCCTGAGGTTCCCTCCAGGCTCAAACCCTGACAAACTGTCTGGGAGGTAAAAGTTTATGTGGTTCCTGCTGAGGCTGCAGATATATCCAGATAGCCCAAGGGCTTCTCACTTGGCGTTTCTGTGAAGCTAGCCTGGAGGTGTTTGCACTTCACTTAGGTTAATCCCCAGCTCAGGGACCCCTGTTCTGCCCCAAATTTCCTTGATTTTTCACCACTCTGTGTTCACCCTGAGGAACAAATTTTGGGGGGGAAATCTGGAGAGTTTGAAATTTACCAGCCTACTCCACCTTCTTCCCAGAATCCTCTCCCCACTCTTCATTATTTTGTGCAAGTTTTCCACTGTTTTTCTAAGGTTACTGAGCTCATCATTTCTTATAGCACAGTGGTATTCCATCACAATAGTATAGCACAACTTATTCAGCCATTCCCCAGTTCATGGGTAGTTTTCAGTTCTTTGCCAAAATAAAAAGAGCTGCTATAAACATTTTAGAACATACTTAGATTCTTCTCTTTTTCCCTAATCATTTTTTGAAAATAGACCTAGTAGTGGATTTTCTGGGTCAGAGACAGTTCAATAACTCTTTGGGCATAATTCCAGATTGCTCTCCAAAATGGTTGAATGAATTCACAATTCCACTAACAGTGAATTAGTGTCCCAATTTTTCTATGTCCTCTTCAACATTTGTCACTTTCCTCTTCAATCACCTTAACCAGGCTGCTAGATATAAAATGATATCTCAAGGTTGTTTTAATTTGCATTTTTCTAATGAATAATGATTTAGAGCATTTTTCACATGACTATAAATTGTTTTGATTTCTTCATTGGAAAACTGCCTGTTCATATCACTTGACCATTTATCAGTTAGGGAAAGACTCATTATGGATCTGACAAAGTTATTTATATATTTGAAATATGAGAACCAATTCTGCTTTAAAGGAGTTTTCTTCAGTGTATTTTTGTGCCTTTTTTTTACCATTTGACCTGCTCTGTTTTTTTAAGGTGTTATTTTCTTCAACATTTTTGGTACCTCCTTTACGAAGTTATTGACTTTTTTTTCCATGATTCTCTTATATTATTCATTTGTTTTCCCATTTTTTTCCTTGACTTCTCTTATTTGGTTTTTAAAATCTGTTTGAACTCTTATAAGAATTCTTTTTAGGCCTGAGATATTTTTCTTTGAGAATTTGCATGTAGCTGTATGACCATGAGCAAGTCACTTAACCCCAATGGCCTCAGCCAAAAGAGAGAGAGAGAGAGAATTTGCATGTAGCTGTTTTGACACTGCAATCTCCTGAGTTTTGTGTTTTGATCTTCCCTGTTATTGTAGTAACTTTCTCCAATCAGGTTCTTTTTTTGTTGTGGGTGGGTTTGGGAGTGGGGGGATTGTAGTTTTTCTCATTTTCTCAGCTGATTTCTTGACTTTTAACTTCATATTAAAGCTGGGCTGTACTCCTAAGGGGGAGGAGCACTGTCCCAAACTTCTGGTTTTTAGTTTTCCAATTGTAAAAGGGAATTATAATAGCAGCTACCTCACAGGACTGTTGTGAGAATCAAATGAGTTACTTTTAAAAAGAAAACACAGTGCCAGATAGTTAGTAGACACTACAGAAATGCTTATTCCCTTCCACCACAACACACTAATAATAATAACATAACTCAAATATAGGTAGTCATTTACCTTACTCCTTTTTTCAGAAGAGTCAGGGGTTACTTTGAGGATTTATAGCATGTCATTGAAAATGAGAATCTATATTCTCATCTTAACAATCTCATTTTTTGCCACAATTGCCTTCTTGGCAATGATTTTGTGGAATCAAACAGGTCCCCTTCAGAGAAGTTAGTCTTAATGAGATTTGTTGCAGGATATGCTTTGTAGCCAGTGGAGATCTTGGGAAAGCTGAAAGTAATAGGGAAAGTTTCCTGGGACTATGTCTCCGGTCTGATCTCCACCAGCTATCTAAATAGCATAAGAGACCTGCAGTCTTGGGTCAGTTGCAAGGGAAGAAAGGAGAAAGGAAGAAATAGCTGTAGGTCTAGCAGGTCTAGTAGGTATGGTAATATTCCTGATTAGGGGGCAGCATCCAGGGTCGCTTTTTACCTTCTGAGCAGCACAGAGACCTGCAGTCCTAGAGTAACTAGTTGGGATGAGGCAGCAATTCCCAGACATATCAGGAAGGGTACAGCACCAATCAGGTACTGGGCAGCCCAGAGACCTGGGGCTCCATGCTGCCCTACCACCCGCCTCCCACTGGCCAAGCTTTTTCCTTTTGTGTAGTACCCTCTCAGGTCTACCTCCCAACCTTACTCTGACTACTCTCCCCAAAGGCTCCAGGAAGAACTCTGAAAGAAACCCAGTTTTTAGTACTATTACTCATGAACTCCCAACTGGTGTGCTCCCTAATTAAATAATTTATATCAATTAAATTTTCCAAAGGGATATTCACTGAGAAAGTACAGCCAAAGTTTTATATATATATATATATATATATATATATATATATACACATACATACATATATATACTATATGTGTATACATATATATGTATGTATGTATGTGTGTATATATATATGCAGCTAGATGGTATGGTAAATAGAATGTCAGGCCTACAGTTCAAATTCAGCCACAGACACTGGCAATCCTGGGCAAGTCTCTTAACACTGTTTGCTTCAGTTTCTTATCTGTAAACTGAGGTGGGAAAGGAACTCTCTCCAGTATTTTTGCTAAAAAAAAATAAATAAATAAATGGAGTCATGAAAAGTTAGATATGGGGGCAGCTAGGTGGTGCAATGGATAGAGCACCAACCCTAAAGTTAGGAGGACCTGAGTTCAAATTTAGTCTCAGACACTTAACACTTCCTACCTGTGTGATCCTGGGCAAGTCACTTAAGCCCAATTGCCTCAGTAGAAAAAGAAAGAAGGAAGAAAGGAAGGAAGGAAGGAAGGAAGGAAGGAAGGAAGGAAGGAAGGAAGGAAGGAAGGAAGGAAGGAAGGAAGGAAGGAAGGAAGGAAGGAAGGAAGGAAAGAAATGTCAGATATGAATATGGGGTAGCACCTTTTCGAGTTCAAATTTGGCTTAAGAAATTTACTAGCTGTGTGACTGTGGGTAAGCCACTTAATCCTATTTGTCTCAGTTTCCTTATCTGTAAAATGGCAAATCACTCCAGTTTCTCTGGAGTCCCAAAGAGCCAGACAAGACTGAAAAATGGCCAAACAACAATGAAAATAAAGTACAAAAACATTTCCTCAAGCTAGGAGTCACATCCCTCTATCCCAGTGCCTACTCAGTATATAGTAGTGGACATACATTACTACCAGACTCAAATTGGGGCACTCCCCCTCTTGCATAGACTCGGTCCCTTTGGAAAGTGAGCTCAAGCTAGAAGCACAAAGGTACTGAGACATATAGGCTATGTAGGGAACATGTATGGCCATGGGATACTTCCTGGCCCCTGCCAGTCTCCCTTCCCAAATCCCCATCGGGTTCATTTCTGGCCATAGCATTGCCAGTGGATACTCTCTTATCTCATATGGGTCAATCAGGTCACCCAGATGCTGCACAGTCTCATCATCATAATCAACTTTTTTTTTTTTACTTCCTACTTTTTTTTACTTTATTTTTTTATTTTAGCTTTTTATTTACAAGTTATATGCATGGGTGATTTTACAGCACTGGCAATTGCAAAACCTTTTGTTCCAACTTTTCTCTTCCTTACCCCTATCCCCTCCCCCAAATGATAGGTTGACCAATACATGTTAAATATGTTAAAGTATAAGTCAAATACATATATTATAACATACTTTAACATATATTGTATACATGTCCATACAGTTATTTTGCTGAATAAAAAGAATTGGACTTTGAAAAAGTGTACAATTAGCCTGTGAAGGAAATCCAAAATGCCGGCAGACAAAAATAAAGGGATTGGGAATTCTATGTAATGGTTCATAGTCATCTCCCAGAGTTCTTTCGCTGGGTGTAGCTGGTTCAATCCATTACTGCCCTATTGGAACTGATTTGGTTCATCTCATTGCTGAGGATGGCCACGTCCATCAGAATTGATCCTCATATAGTGTTATTGTTGAAGTATATAATGATCTCCTGGTCCTGCTCATTTCATTCAGCATCAGTTCGTGTAAGTCTCTCCAGGCCTTTCTGAAATCCTTCTGCTGGTCATTTCTTACAGAACAATAATATTCCATAACATTCATAGACCACAATTTATTCAGCCATTCTCCAATTGATGGGCATCCACTCAGTTTCCAGTTTCTAGCCTCTACAAAAAGGGCTGCCACAAACATTCGTGCACATATAGGTCCCTTTCCCTTCTTTAAGATTTCTTTGGGATATAAGCCCAGTAGAAACCCTGCTGGATCAAAGGGTATGCACAGTTTGATAACTTTTTGAGCATAGTTCCAAATTGCTCTCCAGAATGATTGGATGTATTCACAATTCCACCAACAATGTATTAGTGTCCCTGTTTTCCCACATCCCTTCCCACATTCCGCAATATCTTTCCCTGTCATTCTAGCCAGTCTGACAGGTGTACAGTGGTATCTCAGGGTTGTTTTAATTTTCATTTCTCTGATTAATAATGACTGGGAGCATCTTTTCATATGACTAGAAATAGTTTCAATTTCTTCATCTGAGAATTGTCTGTTCATATCCTTTGACCATTTATCAATTATTAGACAATGTTGATTTCTTATAAATTAGAGTCAGTTCTCTATATATTTTGGAAATGAGGCCTTTATCAGAACCTTTGACTGTAAAAATGTCATAATTAACTCTTAAAGCTACCAGCACATTTACTGACTCAAGTTGTCAGTCTTCTGGTGGATCTCCCACCTTTCCAAAGGATCTTAGAACCTCCATAGTCTTCACCTTGTCGATTATACCTCAGAATAGTCAGCAACCAACACAAACACAAAAACAAACACAAAAAACAAAAATATATTACTCAATCCTAGTCACAGGGTAGCCACATAGGGAGATGATGTGACTTGTGCCCAACCCCGGAGGCCTATGGAATCTCTTCCTTCTTATTCTAAAATCTCTTGGGAAGAGAGCAAGAGATTATCTTAAAACTTTTTTGTGTACCCAGCTCAGGCTCTACTGAGTCAGTAGTCTTTCCAGCTTCAGAGTTTTATCATTGCCTAATCCCCCATAGCATTTCAGTCACTTTTGGGACTGGCTCCCCCAAATTGGAATGGCAGTTGGCAGAGAACATTGCACATTCTTTCAGGATTGGGCCCTCAATGATTCCCATCACATGCAAAAAGGTCCCATCTCTGAAGCATATCAGGTATGTTTCAACTCCTTAGTTCCCAAGGATTCATGGGCAGTGATTAGCTAAATGAAATACAGATGGCATTCCTTAGGAAAGTTCATCTTTCCTATCTCTCCTTCAAATGCAGAAGCTGTTATATCAAGCAACTAGTATATCTAGTGTCCTACAGGAAATTAGTTCACTTGAACACAGATAAGCATTATCTTCATTTTTGAAACAGAGAGAGATCTTCCCAGCATTTAGGAATATAAGGCAAAATAATGAAATTGCAATAATTTATAGGAGTAAGCAGAAAAATAACAAAGTATATGCTAAGGAGTTCTTTTATCTAAAACTAACTTGAAGATTGCCAAAGGGAATAGCCTTGAAACGTGTTCTTTTCATGAAAAAGACAATAGAGGTTTTGTTTCAAAGAGTTACAGCTTTTTCCTAGTAGGCAATTCATTCAACAGAATAGCATTTTTAATTTTAAAAGTACTAAATAGTGAACACAACCTTATATACATTACAGAAAGGGATATAGAACTATAATTTAAACATTATGGAATGTATTACAGTAGTGACTTTTTGTTAGTCCTATTATTGTGGTCCTCACTCAGTTCACAGGAGCCCAATCCCTACATAGTCAGCAGAGGAATATCTTCCTATATTCTTTACAAAATGACTGGAACATAATTCTCTTTTTTTTCTTTTTATTTATTTTTTATTAAAACTTTTTATTTTCAAAACATATACATAGATAATTTTCAACATTCACCTTTGCAAAGCCTTGTGTTCCAAATTTTTCTCTCTCCTTTTTCCCATCCTTTCCCCTAAATGGCAAGTAGTCTAATCTATGTTAACATGTGCAATTCTTCTATATATATTTCCATAATTATTGTGCTACACAAGAAAAATCATATCAAAAAGGGGGAAAAATGAGAAAGAAAACAAAATGCAAGCAAATAACAATAAAAAAAGCAAAAATACTAAGTTGTGATCCACACCCAATTCCCACAGTCCTCTCTTTGAGTGCAAATGGCTCTCTTCATCACAAGACCAGTGGAAAGTTGCCTGAATCACTTCTCTCTGAAAAGACCCATGATCATCAGAATTGATCATCATATAGTCTTGATGTTGCCATGTACAATGATCTCCTGGTCCTGCTCATTTCACTCAGCATCAGTTCATGTAAGTCTCTCTAGGCCTTTCTGAAATCATCCTGCTGGTCATTTCTTACAGAACAATAATATTCCATAATATTCATATACCACAATTTATTCAGCCATTCTCCAACTGATGGGCATCCACTCAACTGAACATAATTCTCATATGACTTTCATGGGAGATGTTACATCTTCAATCCTTATTGTCATTGGACCTATGAGCCCTGATAGGATTGAATGAGTGAGTGAATGAAGCATTTAATAAGAACTGTACTAAATGCTGAGAGTACAGACAGAAGTCTAAGACAGTTCCTGGATTCAAGGAGTTCTCATTCAAATGAAAGAGAACACATAAGGAAGGCTGTAGATGCAAGTGAGATGAAAAGATCCCATGATTCTTAGGGTATAATGGCAGAGTGGGTCAATAAGTCATAAAAATGTATTCATTTGCCAACTATGTGCCAAGCAATGTCCTAAGCACTGGGGATACAAATAAAAATGAAAATAGTCCCTGCCCTTCACATAACTTACATTCTAACAGGGAAGACAGTACATAAATGGAAGTTTAAAAGTAGATGGAGTAGAAAGAGAAAGTTATTGTTGTTATTCAGTTCTTAAGGCTTGTCCAACTCTTCATGACCCCATTTGGGGTTTGGGGTTTTCTTGGAGCAGTTTGCCATTTCTTTCTCCAGTTCATTTTACAAATAAGGAAACTGAGGCAAACAGGATTAAGTGATGTGCCCTGGGTCACCCAGTAAGTGTCTGCTAACTGGTGGGAAATGGGGAGAAGACTGTATGAGCCCCCTCCTTCTCATTTAGGGCCCTGCCCTCTAGGCAGAGGTATTATTAATGTTAATATTAATACCTCCTCTTTAATGTCGTTGTTTAATAGGATTATCCCTAGGGCTTGTGGGTTGAGGATGCTAGGATCTTCCCATCCGGATCTGAGGGAAGATGGTTTGACTTGCTCGGCCCATGCTGCCTCCTGTCTCTCCCTCAGGGATCCTTGCTGCTTCAGCTAGGTTGGCATGCCCGCCCTGGGCATGGCTTTGTTGGCAGATGGCAGGGATGACTGGCCCTTTCTCCATTGGAGGTGCTTTCCTAAATAAAGGCTGTGAGGGCTGAGCTGGAAGCAGGGGTGGTGGTCTGTGGATTTGTGCCATTCCCAGGGCTCCAGGGCCTCTCTGCCAGTTAGTGGCAATTGATCAGCAGTTGTTGCTATGAAGGAAGGACCCAGGAACGGTGATTGGAATTGGATTCCCTAAAGGGCTGGAATGGCCCCAACCCCGATATTATCTCTATTTCCCAGCCACAATGTGGTGGGTACCATTTCCTAGCAGACTGATCCTGAATTCTTGTCTTGAGGGCATTTAGCATGCTGATGCTCCTGTCTTCCTGAATTGTAGCAAAATGTCCCTTGATCTTCAAATGTGCTCTGTTGGTACCGTTCCAGAAGGAGGTGACCTTGAATTCTGACTCCAGGCCAAATCCAAATTCTGAATTCTTTGCTGAATCCAGCAGACAGAAGGCCCAGTTTGAGCTTATTCTGTGAGACTGCTCAGGGCTGAATCATCCTTCCCCTAGTGGGGGGTCCACATCTTGGAGACTCTGGGAATATTCAAGGCCAGTTTCTGTAACTTCTATTATAGTTTATGCACTGTTTAGGTACTTCCTGTCTACCTCCCTAATCAACCAAATCAGTACAGAATAGCAGAAGAGCTTTCAAACATATAATCCTCCATCTTCCATCATTAAGGTCAACCTAATATGGCCTATGTGTTCCCTAACCTCCCCCCTCCCACTTTTGTCCATTGATCTCTGTAGTAGCTTTTCCTACTTTAGCATAAGCATAAGTTTTCACTTCCTTCTACTGGAAAGGAATTAAGAATATAACATGAATGTTATGTTTCAGTGCCATCATATGGACTACATAGCCCATGCAAACATTTGAGTACTACTGGTCAGTATATTTTTGAAGTGAGATAGGATTTTGAGAACTGTTTGGCCTTCCAGAATTTTAAGACCAGAGGGATCAACATTCTTTCACAACTCTGAGAGTAAATTTGATGAGATTAGTGTAAGCATCAGATGATGGGACTGAGAAGAGCTATGAGCAAAGGCCCCAAATTTTGGGGTTCAGCACCAAATAATGGAGTTTGATAGTAATTTACATGTGAAGAATTCACAATGGCCTTTTTCTTTGCCAAAGGGTAAGTTTATTTGAGAAGAGGTTACAGACAAAATGAAGAAGTAAAATAGAAATGATAAATTTGAAATAAATTTGGGAGAGTATATAGCTCGCAAGAAAAGTGGTTTTTAACAATTTTTTATCTGTTTTTAAATAATAGCTTTTTATTTTCAAAATATATGCAAAGATAGTTTTCAGCATTCACCCTTGCAAATCCTTGTGTTTCAAATTCTTCTCCCTCCTTTCCCCCTCCCCTAGACAGCAAGTAATCTAATATATGCTAAACATGTACAATTATTCTATACATATTTCTACAATTATCATGCTGCACAAGAAAAAGCAAAGAAAAAAGAAAAAAAGAGAGAAAGCAAACCAAAAGCAAGCAAACAACAAAAAAAGGTGAAAAAAATACCATATTGTGATCCACATTCAGTCTCCCTAGTGCTCTCCTGGATGCAAATGGATCTCTTTATCACAAGTCTATTGGAATTGGCCTAAATCACCTCATTGTTGAACAGAGCCATGTCCCATCAGAATTGATCACTGTATAATCTTGTTGCTGTGTATAATGTTCTCCTGATTTTGCTCACTTAGTATCAGTTCATGTCAGTCTCTCCAGAACTTTCTGAAATCATCCTGCTGGTCTTTTCCTATGAAAAAATAGGACTAGAAATGGTTTCAGTTTCTTCAGCAGAAAATTATCCTTTGACATATCCTTTGACCATTTGTCAATTGGAGAATGGCTTGTAAATTTGAGTCACTTCTCTATATATTTTAGAAATGAAGCCTTTATCAGAATCCTTGGATATAAAATTTTTTTTCTCAGTTTTCTACTTCCCTTCTACTCTTGACTGCATTGGTTTTGTTCATACAAGAACTTTTTAATTTAACATAATCAGAGTTGTCTATTTTGTATTTAATGATGTCCTTTAGTTCTTCTTGGGTGGTAAATTCCTTCCTTTTCCACAAATCTGAGAGGTAGACTACTTCTTGTTCTCCTAATTTACTTATAGAATCACCCTTTATATCTAAATCATGATCCCATTTCAATATTTTTAACAATTAACAATAGAAAACACAAATTTCCTAGTGGAGCTCACAATTAACCAGGAGAAAATAAATATACCATCAGATGGGAATATGCCATCAACTGGCAGACTACAGAGTTTAGCACCCTAAAAGAGTTAGTTAGCTATCAAGGAGAAAGACACCATGAAGCATGGGGGAAGGGATGGAAAAAAAAGACACCACAGGGGGAGAATAGAATGGCTTGAAATTAGGAATGCAAAGTCATTATACAAGATGATTTTAATCCACCTCCAAAAAGTCAGCTCCTTATGAAACAGAAGCTAGACACTCTGAAAAATAACCTCATCCATCCCCCAAGATCCATAATCATGTATATCTGAGACCCTAACCTTATACATATATCCAGCTAGAATCTAAACTCTGAATTTTATTTATTCAAATATTTGAGAATCACATATCTGGGAGTATATCACTCCAATTACACTTTTGAAATTTGAGGTTAGTCCTCAGTCCATAGTACTAGGTCTTTTCAAGTGAAGAGACTCTATAAAGAGACTATAATCTTGGTTTCCCTATAGTCTTGACTCAAGATTAAGATTGAGGACATGGGTATCAGAACCTTTGGAAAGTGCACAAAAGGTTGGGACAGTTTTAAGAGCCTTTTAAAAAGTCAATCCTGCCTTTCCTCCCCTTCATCTACAAGACTCTTAAATTCTAATCTTAAGTGCTGACATTACTGTCACACTTTAGGGTCTACAAAGTATTTTATATCTACATATTATCTCATCTGATCTTTAAAACAGCATTTTGAGAATGAGGGATGGAGCCAAGATGGCAGATTTGAGGGAACAAATTCAGCTGAGTCTCAATTTTCTCCTCCAAACAACTTTAAAATAATGCCTCAAATCAAATTTTGGAGTGGCAGAGGTGGCAAAGGATCAGGTGAGACATTTTCCAGCCTAAGAAAACTTAGGAGTTCAATAGGAGACACCTCTCTCTGACACTTGGGTGGAGGCCTGTCTAGAACTAAAAGCAATAACAGTTTTAGGAACTCTTAGCCCAGAGATGGTGAGTGGGTCAGACAATTGCTGAGAAAAATATCATGGGGACATTTTGCTGGCATTGGGTATAACTGGTGCCAGCTGACGCTCTATTGCCCATATGCAGTTCTAGTTCATAGTTCTAGGGTTTAGAGGAACACTGATGGTCACTCACAAAGGAGAAAGGTTCTGGTCTCAGTTCTAAGGCAAAGAAAAGCACTAACACTTTCGGTTGCCAGGGACCAGGGACCCTTCTTGGTTAAATAAAAGAGGGAGAAAAATATTGAAGAAAAAAAAACACCTTAAAAAACAGAATTGGTGGGGCAGCTAGGTGGTGCAGTGGATAGAGCACCAGGCCTGAAGTCAGGAGGACCTGAGTTCAAATATGGTCTCAGACACTTAACACTTCTTAGCTGTGTGATTCTGGGCAAGTCACTTAACCCCAATTGTCTTAGGAAAAAAAAAAAAAAACAGAATTGGCTAAATGATAAAAGAGGCCCAAAACTTCACTGAAGAACCTTAAATAGCAGAATTGGCTAAATGGGAACAGGTACAAAATCTCATAAAGAAAATAATTCCTTAAAGATTAGAATTGGGCAAATGGCAGCTCCATAAGACATCAAGAAACAATAAAACAAAGTCAAAAATGGTGGGGGGAGAAGAAAATGTGAAATATATCATTAAAAAAAAACATTGATCTGAAAAATGGAATGAGGAGAGATAATTTAAGAATTGTTGGATTACCTGAAAGCCACAATCAAATGAAGAGCTTAGGCATCATATTTCAATAAATTATCAAGAAAAACTATCCTGATAGTCTAGAACCAGAGACTAAATAGAAATTGAAAGCATCTACTGATCACCTCCTGAAAGAAATGCCAAAATGAAAAGTCCCAGGGATATTATAGTCCAATTTCAGAGCTCCCAGGTTAAAAAAAAAAAATACTTCAACCACCCCAGAAAGAAACAATTCAAATATCATGGAGCTATAGTCAGGATCACACAAGATTTAGCAGCTTCTACATTAAAGAATCAGAGGTCTAGGAATATGATATTTCAGAAGGTAAAGGAATTGTAACCCAATCAAGAATCAATTACCCTGAAAAACTAAGTGTAATCCTTCAGGGGAAAACTGGATATTATATACATATATATATATATATATATATATGCACATACACACACGAAACACACACGTAAATATACACACTATACACACACATACACTCAGTTGGGTATAGAAATCTAGCTTACTCAATAGGGAAATAGAAAGTGAAAGGAATAATAGAAAGGGGAAGGTGATAAAAGAGAGGGAAGGTTAAGGGAGGCAGTGGTTAAAAGCAAAATAAACTTGAGGAAGGACAATAAAGAGAGAGAGAGAGAAAGAAGAAACAAAAGAAAATTATATGAATCATAACAGTGATCATAACTGTGAATGTAAATGGAATGAGCTCGCTTATAAAAATGGAAATGGACAGCAGAATGAATTAGAAACTTGTTTACAAGAGACACACAGAGTTAAAGGGCTGAAACAGAATCTAATATGATTCAGCTGAAGTAAAAAAAAAAAAAAAAAAACAGGAGTAGCAATCATTATCTTAGACAAAGCAAAAGCAAAAATAGACCTAATTAGAAGAGATAATTAGGGAAACTACATTGTGCTCAAAGATATTATAGATGATGAAGTAATATCAAAAACTTTTACAGCAAATTTTTCTGATAAAGGCCTTTTTTTTTCAATTTTATACTGAATCCACACTAAAATTTATACAAAAAAATCATTCTCCAATTAAGAAATGGTCAAAGAATAAAAACATGCATTTTTTCAAAGAAGAAATCAAAGCCATCTATAATCATATGAAACATACCCTAAATCACTGTTGATTAAAAAAAGTCAAACTGAAACAACTCTGTGGTATCGCCTCACACCTATCATAAAAGACAATGCAGGAGAGGATGAGGGGAAATAGGTACACCAATGAGCTGTTGGTGGAGTACTATATACTAGTCCAATCATTCTGGAGAATAATTTGGAACTATGCCCAAAGGGCTATAAAACTACATATATACTTTGACCAGCAATAGCACTACACAAACACACACACACACACACACACACACACACACACATTGTATGTCTATATTCCAGAGAGTTTAAAGAAAAAAGAAAAGAACTCATAACATACAAAAATATTTATAGCACCTCTTTTTGTTGTGACAAAGAGTTGAAAATCAAGGTGGTACTCATCAATTAGGGAATGACTGAACAATTTGTGATGTTTGTGTTATAAAAAATGAAAAGGGGAAGTGGTTTCAGAAAAACATGCCAAGATCTATATGAACTATGCAAATTAAAATGAAAATAACTGGGAGATCATTGTGCACAATAACTGCAATGTTGTAATGATGATCGACTGTGAAAGACTTGACTATTCTAATCAATACAAGGATCCACAACAATTCCAAGTGACTCATGATGCAAAAAATGTTATCCACCTCCAGAGAGAAGTGATGAATTTTGAGCGCAAATTGAAATATCGTTTTCTCACTTTATTTTTCCTGCCTTTTTTTTTTGAAGAAGGTATGACTAACATGGAAATAGATTTTGCATGATTTCATATGTTTAATTGATACCTTATTACTTCCTTTTCAGAGAGTGTGGAAGAGAGAGAAACTAAAATTTTAAAAAACAAAAGAATATTAAAATAGATAAATAATAAATTCTTTTTTAAAAATCATTTCCTCCTCTATTCACTTCTGATGTTGAAGCTTTGAGGAATTAATTTCCTCCAATTAAATCAACATCTCAAGAAGTAAATGGCAGAAGGAAAATTCTAACTACTCTTCTTTCTAGTAAGCTGTAAGTGTTCACATCATCATCATCATTGAACACTTATAAGTACTTGCATATGTATGTATATGTGACACTGTTAGGGTTTAAGAGGCCAAAGAAATACAAACCTAGGGCCAATTCTCAAGAGACTCAGAGTTATTATGAAAATTAACATTTCCTAATTAAAAGACAAGGGCACAGGCATTTTTGTATGAGAATTACCAGTTCTAGTTCTCTTCCTGTACATTTCACCTATTTTCTTCTAAAAAGCATCATTTTTCATTAAGTGCCCACTCTCTGCCATCCTATTCCATTTGCATATTATCTAGTCAATCTTGTGCACTCCACATAAATCAGGAGTATTGCTTTTGAGTAATAATAACAATTCTCTTCTCCAGTTTAAAACTTCTTGCCGATAGCAATTCACAAATGTTGGTTCCCACCTTCCTTCCCTTTTCACCAAAATATATGAAGAATTAGTAAATTTCTATATGAGGAAATATGTGTGAGAGTCTCATGAGGTTTCATGTCTTTTGACCCATGATGGTGAGGCTGACAAAATGACTCAGGACTCCTGTTTTCCATGGCTACCCCAGACTAATAATCTTTGTCTCTCTTTTTTCCAGCAGGGAAGTGTTCACTTCCTTGTTTCTTAAGTAAATGGTGGATTTTTTTTGAGGGGGTGGGAAGGATTATTAGTGTGCTTGTATATTTAGAAAGCCCAAGTTCCAATTCTAGCTTCCACATTTATTAGCAGTATCACTATGAAAAAGTCATTTAACTATTCTAAACCTCATTTTTCTTTTCTGTGAGATGAAAATTATATCCATCCTGCTTACTAACCTCATTGGATTGTTTTAAGGATTAAATAGGACCAATATATATGAAAACACCTTGTAAATGATAGGACACTGTAGAAATTTAAACACCTATTGTTTATTATTATAATAACCTTGCACCTAGAAACAGAAAGGAGCCGTGAAAATGTGTAATAGAATCCAGAAATCCTGTTAACAAACTGCTCATTTAAGACTTGGCCCCTAAAAGAAAAGAAAAGAAATTCAGGTTTTGACATACTGAGCTTAAGATGTCTATTGGATTGTTAAATGGTCAAAAGATATGAATAAACAATTTTCAAAAATTGAAAAAAATAAAATAAAATAAAATAAAATTTCAGCAGTCTGAAAAAAAAAAAAAAAAAAAAAGACTTGGCCCCTAGAAATGATCTCTAAAATCAGATTCCACCTGCGTTTTCCTGGTAGGAGAATAGGAGCAAGTCTAAAGAAAAACGGGACAGAATAATGGAATAGATTAAGAAAAGAGGGGTGAGGTGACAAAAAAGGGAGAAATGGAATGAGGAAGAGTGGTTGCCATGAGGGGAGTTGAAGTTAATAAACAGAGGAGACAGGATAAGAGCCATCGTCTAAAAGGAAAGCCCAAAATTTATGTAACATAGGAAAGAGCAAGCAGTCAGGGAAGACTCTGCAGCCCACATGTATCTGTTTTGGCATCTGAACACTACTTTAGGATTTTTTTTAGCCACCCCCTACTTTATGTTTCATAGAACTCCATCTTCTCTTAACCAAAGCAATGTCTGGGGAATACAGTGCCTTGAACATAGTAGCCATTTACCAAGTGAATGAATGCATGATGTTGAAAAAACAGGACAGAGAAAAACTGAGAAAGAAAAATGCTTATTTTCAACAGAAACCCCTTGGACTAGAGCTCTGGATCATCCCTAAACTTTCATCTCTTCTCCCTCTATACTGCTTCACATAGTAATCTTGCCAGATCCTATGGATTCAAGTATCATCTCAGTGCTGATGATTCTCAGATTTATTTGTCCAGTTTTGTCGTCTCTTCTGTAATCCAGTTTCACACTTCCAACTGCCTAGTGGACATCTTGAACTAGACATTCCATAGATATCTTAAACTCCACATGTCCCTAACTGAACTCATGAGGAAGGTGGGAACAAGCATTTGTGAATTGCTACAGGCAAGTTGGTTGGTAAGAAATTTTAAACCAGAGAAGGGAATTGTTATTACCCTAAACCCTCCTTTCTTTCTAATTTCTCTGACTGTCCAAGGTATCAGTCATCTGAGCATTTTACTAGGTACCATTCTTGACACTTTATTCTTCTTTACCCTACATATACAAACTGTTGCTGAGTCCTGTTGATTCTACTTTTTCAACATGGAAAATTTGTCCCCTTCTCTCCTTTGGCACCCCACTGCCCTGTTATAGGCTCTCATCCTTTCACACCTGGTCTATTGCAATAGCCTTCCTATTGATCTCCCTTCCTCATCTTTCCCAACCCCATTCCCTCCCCCACCAGCTGTCAAAGTGTTCTTCCTAAATGTAGGTTTGCCAATGTCACTCCCCTATTCAATAAACTCCAGTGGTTCCCTAGTGCCTCTGGTATAAAATATAAAATCCTCTGGCTTTTAAAGCCCTCCGTAACTTCCTCTCTTCTTACCTTTACAGACTTCCACTTTACTTCTCTCTATGTACTCTGTGCCAGTGAATCTGGGCTCTTTACTTACACTTCAGATGATACTCCATTTTTTGATTCAATTCCCCCATGCTTTAAAATTCTTTCTCCTCAGTTCATCCCCTTCCTTCCCTGGATTCCTTCAAGTCTTGACTAACATCTCACCTTCTGCAAGAAGCCTTTCCAGGTTTCTCTCTACTGTTAGTGCTTTCCATCTCCAATTTGTACTGTATATATCTTGTTTGTACATAGCCATTTGCATATTATCTCTTTCCCTCGTCATGAGATTGTGAGTTCCTTGAAGTCAGGGACGATTTTTTTTTTACCTTTTTTTATATACCTTTGCTTATATACAATAGGCCCCAAATAAATGCTTGTTGACTTGGCTTGACTATACCTTATTGCTAGCAAAACCCTCAAGAAATAACACATTGTTTTCTCTCTCTTTTTTAAACTTTTTTTTCAAGTTTGTTTCTGTGATTTAATAATTTTTTCTTATCCCATTAAACTCACAATAACAAAGAAAAACAATTAATTAAAACCCACTTATACAATAATCATCTCTGACAATATATACAATTTTCTGCCTTAGTAGACCCCTACCTCTCCTTATGCAAATTACTCTTTGCTTTTTGTCTCTTTTCTTTCCTTCTTTTAACTAATAAATTTTATGATATAAAAATGCTTCCAGTGACATTTTGTTATAGCAACAAAGTGAATATCCATCAACTACAGAATGACTGGACAAATTATGATATATGAACGGAATGGAATAGTATAAGTCTGGAAGAAATGAGAAACATAATGAATTTTGTGAAACCTGGGAAGATTTGTATAAACTGATGCAAGGTGAAGTGACCAGATCCAGAAATATCATTTCTACCCTGAACGCAATAGTGTAAAAGAAAATGATTTTGAGAGACTTAAGAATTCTTATAAATTTGATAATCAATTATGATTTAAGAAGACTGGTGATGAAACATGCATGCTTCTCACATCTTGGCAGACAGGTGATAAGCTAGAGGTGTAAATGAAATATATTTTCAGAAATGTCCAATATATCAACTTGTTTAACTTGTCTACATTTGTTTACTTAAAAGGAGAGCACCAGAAGAATTGGTGAGGAGTTGATAGGCAGTGACAAGTGATACAAAAAAAAAAAAAAAAAAGAAAGAAAAGAGCATCAACAAAACATTAAAAATTCACAAAAAAGATGAGAATTTCATACAGGAACACAAACAAGCAGTGCTGTTCCTATTGTGTTGAATTTAATATGCAATAGTACATAATAGAAATTCCTTTTTTGAGTGAATGCCTATCAATTGGATATTGGCTGAACAAGTTAAGATATATGAATGTGCTGGAATATTATTGTGCTGTATGAAATAATGAAGAGGGGGGCAGCTGGTGGAATAGTGAATAGAACAATAGCCTTGAAGACAGGAGAATCTGAATTCAAATTTGGTTTCACAGCTCTTTTTGTGGTAGCAAAAAATCGGAAAATGAAGAGATGTCCATAAATTGGGGAATGGCTGAACAAGTTGTGGTATATAAAGGTAATAGAATATTATTGTTCTATAAAGAAATGATGAACAAGCTGATTTTAGAGAGACCTGGAATGATTTACATGAACTGATGCTGAGTGAAACAAACAGAACCAGAAACACATTGTACACAGTACCAGCAAGCTTGTGTGATGATCAACTATGAAAGACATAGTTGTTCAGTGATCCAAGGCAATCCCAATAAACTTTGAATAGAAAACACCATCTGCATCTAGAAAAAGAACTATGGAGATTGAACGTAAATCAACATAGGCTATATTCTTTTTTGGTTTTTTGTTTTTCTCTCCCGTGGTTTTTCCCTTTTGTTCTGATTTTTCTCTCCCAATGTGACTCATAGAGCAATGTGTATTTAAAAAATTAATGTACATGGCTAACTAGAAAAAAATAAAACAATTAAAAAAGGAAAAAAAAATCTGGATTCAGACATTTAAAGCTAACTATTGTGTAACCCAAGGCAAGTCACTTATCAATTGCCTTGTGGGGGAAAAAAAGAAATGATAAAGAGGATGAATGGTTTCATAAAAACTTGATTAAAAATACAAAAAATAAGTAAAAATTTAATACTATAAGAAAATATGGGAAGGTTTGCATGAGTGAAGTGTGGAATGAGGTAAGCAGAAGCAGAAGAACAATTGATGCGATAACAACAATATTGAAAGAAAAGCAATTTTGAAAGACTTAGGGACTTTACTTAACACAAAATGTCCAACCACGATTCCAGAAGACTTATAATAGAACATACTACTCCCCTCCTGATAAAAAGATGATAGATTCAAAGAGCCCCTTTTTTCTTTGACATGACTAACATGGGAAGTTGTTTTACTTGACTATACATGTTTGTAAAAGGATCAGAGAGAAAGAGAAAAGGAGGTAAGAGGAAGAGAGTTCAGATTGAAAAGAAAATAACATTTAATTTTTAAAAAGAGAGAGGAAGGAAGGAAAGAAAGAAGGAAAGAAACACTTGAAGGTTCTATTTCATATGTAATCTTCTTTTCTGTTCTTAGCATATTTTAAATGTTTGTTAAAGTTTAAGTTCACAATAAAAAGAAAAGAGAAAAAATTGCATTAGTGCCTCTCCAAATTATTTAATATTTTCCTCTGTGTGTGCATATTATTTCCTCCACAGAATATAAACATCTTGAGGACAGGGCATTTTATTTTTGTCTTTGGACCCTGAAGCAGCTAGGTAGTAAAATGGATAGAGCACTGGGCCTGAAGTGAGAAAGACCTGAATTCAAATTTGGCCTCAGATACTTATTAGCTATGTGACCACGGCCAATTCACTTAACCTAACTGCTCCACTGTATAATGGAGATATTGATATCACCCACATCCCAGGGTTATTGTGAGGATCAAATGAGATAATATTTGTGAAACATCTGACACATAGTAGGTACTCAATAAGTGCTTGTTTTCCTTCCCTGATTGTCTGGCATATGTTTAATAGTTACTTGCTTGTTGATTGATTGATGTCATATCAAAGTAGCCTAAGTTTCCTCATTCATCTTTGTTTTGACAAATAGACTTGAAGACAGAGGTTGTGGGTAACCAAAGAAGGGAATGGAGCATAGATAGACCTGTATAAGACAGAGACCGAGAAGGTGCAGGATTCTAATCTAGTTCAGACAGTAAAACAAATTCAGAGACTAGAAAAAATCACTATCTCTCAACCTGTTTCTTGATCTGTCTTATTTGACTTGATCTGTCACATCACCTACTCTAGGAGCTATTCTGAAGATACAATAAAAATGATTATTGGGTACCATAAAGTGCTTTATAACTGTAAGGACCTGCCATCATTTTTTATTTAATGTGACTGGGATGTTCAGTGGAAGAAGGTGAATGGATAGTAGAGGGGTCGACTTCCTCCTTGTCTGTCACAAAATTTACAGGCACGTTGGGAACATTGGGAAACGATCCTCATGTTTATTATTTGCCTCTAAATAGCATGTCCCTTAACCTTTATCCCCACTCTTAAGTAAATTCCAGGGGGAGGGGAAAATTACAGTCTCCCACCCATCAGCTGGGATTTTAATAATAATTTGGTGGCTCGAGGATCTCATTTATGCTACCTCACAGCACATCTCAAACTATTCTTGTCTTTCTCCCATGTGACTCTGGTCTATGTCCTCTTACAAATCTTTCACAGGAGATCCATCCTGTGGATGGATGTGTCCTGGGAATGGGATGAAGAGTGGCCTTCCTCTAATCTTGAGCCTGACAATGCATGAGCCCAAATACTGCACATCTATGATCCTTCTTGACCACCCTTCTTTCCCAACAATTATCAGTATCCTTTTCATTTCCAGAGAATTTTAGTTTTCAAAGAGCTGTCCTTTCTAATCTCATTGTATCCTAATAACATCCCCGAAAGTAGAGAGGGCACCATTCTCTCAGCCTTGTCCAAAGCCATCTGGGAGCCTCAGCCTTCTCTCTTTATCCACTAGCTGAGGACCCTGAGACGCTGGGTTCCGAACCACCGGCTTTTCTGGAATTGAACTGGCAACGGGGCTTCTTCCCCCATTCAGAACTTCCTCCCTCTGCTCAGTCCCTCCCTCCCCCTTCTGCTGTCCTTTGTCACCCGCAGTCTTCCCCTGGAACAGAGAAAGCAGAAAAGTTTTCCAGAACACCTCAACTCCTTAGACCACTTTCTCTGCCACCTTCCCTGCTCTCAGAGCTCTCCTACCCCTCCACGCGCCCTCGTTTGGAGGGAAGTCCAAAATGGAGAGGTGACAAGCCCTGCCCTTGGGGGAGAAGCTTCCAAGTGCCAGTTCTGTCTCTTTAAGCGTGTCTGGCTCCTGGGACGGCTGGCTGCGCCCCCTGCCCCCGAGACCCTCCCCCCGTGTCTGCAGGGCTCGCGTCCCGAGCCCCGTTCCGAGTGTGTCGCTACGCTCGCAGCCTCCCTGGCTCCACCTCTCGCTGCGCGTCTGGCCGGGGGCCTCCTCTCCATCTCTCTAGCCTCCCTCCGCTTCTCTCCTGTGGTTCCCTGTCTCGGTCTCGCTTTTCCCCTTCTTTACCCCTGGTGTGTCAGAAACAAAGGAGGGAGGGGGGAGCTGCACAGTAGGTCGGGCTCGGCGATTCGCCCTTTATTCTGAACTCGCGACGTCAGCGGGCCCGGGCGGGCAACTGTGGATGGAGCTGCCGGGAGCCCGCTGGCTCGCCCAGAGAGAGCCGGGTCCGAGGAGAGAGCAGCCCCCGAGCGGGCGTGTGTTTGTGCGTGCGCTGGGATGGGGACGGGAGGCGTGCGGGGGGCGGGATAGAGGGAGCCGAGGGGAGGGGGGGGCAGGCATGCGTGTGTGTGAGAGTGTGAGTGCGAGGGAGGCCGGCCCTTAGTGTAACCGGAGCTACAAAGAAGGGAGACAGGGAGAGTCGAGAAGAGGGAGGAGGAGGAGGAGGAGGCGGCGCCGGGGGCATCTCCAACACCCTCCCCCTTGGAACCAGCCACATCAAACCGGCCTCGGCCACCGGGACCCCGGGCCGGCCCACACCCCCTCCCCTCCACCCGTGCCCACCCGGGATGATGAAGAAGAACAATTCCAGCAAGAGGGTGAGTGTCTCTGGCTTCCTCTAATTCAGTTGACTTACTCCTCCCAGGACCCCCCAACATCTCCTTCCGGGGTTCTGGCCTGTTTTGCTGGGGAGCAGGGACCTCGGGAGTGTAGTCTTGTCCCCTTCCCCCCCCCCCCCACCGCGCCCGCTCCCCTTCCCCCCTTCTCCTTTGCCATCCCGGTCTGAAGATTTTACATTTCATTCAATCTCTGGGATGCGGTTGCCTTCCGCGGGTCCCTGAGCCTGTCACCCTAGTTGCTGGCAAGAACCGGGGGGTGCTTTTTGCTGGGGGGAGACTGGTCGAGATGGGTAGTACTAGCCTCGGCTTCTCTCCTACCCCCCACCTCCTCTGTGCTGGGAAACCAGCAGCAGTTTGCATCGTGCTCTGCGGTGGAGAGCGAGAAAAAGACAATGAAAATAGAATAAAATGCCCTTAACCCGGCGCTTCGGAAAGGAGAAAATGGGGGCGGGGGACGGGGGGAAAGAGATCGGGGGAGAAAGAGTCACAGGTCCCCACTTTTTTCCCCCCTCTCCCTCCCCGAGGCCTGAGCTCCCAGCCTCCGCATCACCTCTCCAGGGCCGTTTCAGCTGTTTATCTCAGGCTGAGGGAGGTCAGGATGGGGAAGGGGACTGACTGCCCGGAGTGAGGACCGGCGGAAACCTCACTGGCTTTCCCCAGTCTCTCCAGCCCCCTAGGGTGATCCAGAAGGCCGGGAGGGAGGCAGCTAGGAGAGACCGGGAGAAAGAAGAAATTATCACTCACTAATGTGCTTCTTATCTTCCCCACCCCCCACCCCCTGCGGCAGGGGCCCCAGGATGGAAACCATCAGTCCGCACTGCCTGAAAAGGTCGGCTGGGTGCGGAAATTCTGTGGGAAAGGGATTTTTAGGGAGATCTGGAAAAACCGCTACGTGGTGTTGAAAGGGGACCAGCTCTACATCTCTGAGAAGGAGGTAGGATCCCCTTGCCTTCAGTCACCTCAGCTCTCCTCTCCACCTTCCCTCATTCTCTCCATCAGCCTTTTACATCCCCTCACTTCTACCTCCCCACCCCCATAAACCATATTTGTATTCCCAAAGCAAGTTGAGGGAGCAGACTTTCTATCTCCCACCACACCTTGTCCGATGACAAGGTTGCCCTTTGCTGAGAAATGCCCTGAGTTGGGTGACAGACGTTGAGTTTGAAGCTAGTTGGTGGTTTTTCCCTTGCATCTATTTTTCTGAAAACAATGGTGATTTTATCCCAAGATTTCAAAATAAAAACCCCTTCTGATAAAATGGGGAGCCCTTCCCCCAGTGTCCCCTCCTACCCAACCCCCAGCCCTGTCTGCAGCTTCCATCTGCAGACAGAATTGTTTCCTCTGCTGCTGCTAAAACATTCTGCTCAGTCCAACCCCCCCCCCCCCCCACCCCCCAGCCAAGCTCCCTCCCTTTTCCTGTTTCTAGCGAGGCCATACATTGATCATATCAACAGCTCAACTGCACTGAATCATAAGGGAGATAGAATAATAACACACACAAGGCCCAAGATCACTGGGATATGTGAAAGTCAGCTAACGTGACCTGGGATAGAATGTGTAGCTTTGTGAGTGCTGGGGGATTCTATTTGTCACTATTCAACTTAACAAACATTTATTAAGTTCTTATTCTATGTCTATTATGCTCTTTTCCCTCCCTTACCTCCCAGGAAAATAAAAAGGACAGAGGGGGGAAAAAATAAACAAAAAACTCCAACTCAATTGGGGACCAGAGTTACATATCTCCTTTTTTGCCTTCCTGAAGGAGGAAACCACAGGGGGGAAAATGCAACCAATAGTCTTTGTCTTTTCCTTAGCCAGCTCCAGTTCTGTTGTTAAACTAGAAACTTCAACTCCTCTTGGGTTAGGATGGCCAGGTCCTGGTCATAGATCCCGGACATTACCCTTTTCCTCCCTCTCTCCCCACCCCTGGCTTTCTGTGTGTTTCCTTGGAAGGAAGAAAAGGACTTAGTATCTCAAACCAGGAAAAAGATGGTTTATAGACAGACCTTAGTTTATAGAGTTTATAGAGAAATCTAAACAGACCCCCTGGCTAGAAGTCATTTTGTCTTTATTCCTACCTCTGAGTCACACAGTGAGAGACTCTTCCTAGACTTTCCAGTCAAGATAGTGTGACTTCCTTTGCCTCCTCTTCTTCCCTTTTCTCTCTACCCAGCACTGACTGGGGGAAGTTCTCCTTGGATTCTAACTTCCCAGGCACTGCTTTAAGACACAGCTTTTCTTATTCTAAAGATTGTGCTTGGGTAAATAAATCCTACACATTTGTCTGGAGACTAAAGGCACAGGAGAAATCAAGATTGTAGCTGAGTAGGAAAGACCTGGAAACCTTCTACTCTCAAAATTCCTCTTTAAGAGGGAAACCCCTATTTGTCCAAATCGGTATAGAGGGGCAGCTAGGTGGTATCAGTGAATAGATCATTAACCCTGAAGTCAAATATGACCTCAGACATTTAACACTGTGTGACCCTGGACAAGTCACTTAACCCCAATTGCGTGGGGGGGGGGGGGGGGGGGGGAATAATTAGTGTGGGGCCTTGGGTCTTTAAATACTGGAGAAAGTCTGGACCCAGAGAAGAGGAAGAAAGAAAAAGAAATGAAGCCGACTTGTTTTTAGGGAACTGTTTGACAGGAAAATACCCCTTCAACTTCACGTATGCAGATATATATAATTCCTCCAGAGGATTTTTTTTTTTCAAAGTTTTCTGGCTTTCCTGAACAAGTGTCAAAGTGTATCATCTGTTTTCCCTGAACTTCATAATGGCAGGAAACATCAGAGAACAGTCAGGGAGGACTTCCCACACGTCACATCACAAGGGGAAACACAACTATGATGAGGGGGAGGAGGGAATAGGAAGGAACAGAGGGAAACAGGGTATCCCTTTCTTGTCTATGTCTTAGCAAGGGGCTAGTCATGGGAAGGGTCAGGGTAACTGACCCCTGCCTAGAGGAGAGAAAGGTTGGAGTGTGGAGGCAGAGGGAAGGATGCGATGACCTCAGGCAGAGATGTTGAGTGTTCTATAAATCAGCAGCATCTGGTTAGTTATGGTGGATGGAATCTAAAAGGAGAGGTTCAAAGTGTAGCTTTGGTCCTTCAGTAGAAAGGATTAGGGCAGAGGAAGGCATTGGGTGATCTGGAAAACAAATAAGCTGATGTCTCCCTCTTCTTGGGAGACATTTTCTATGCAGAAAACAGCCTAAGTTTTAGGGGCTCATAAAGAAGGGTATGGATTTTCTCATACTTCCCTCACAATCTCTCCCCCAGAACCCCAGATGGTGATCAAGTCCCCATCTCAGACCAAAACAGCCTTTTCCCCCAAAGTGCTCGAGCATTGATGGGACTGAGCCTTGAGGACTCTAAAGTATAAATTTAAGTTTTTAAAGGGAAAAATTAAAGAGTGTATATCCTAATGAAGTTTTAAGCTTTAATAGCTTTAAGTAGACTTTTGTCTTAGTGTTAAACTTCAGTAATTTAAAAGCACACTAAGACTTTTGTGACACACTATTTTATTTTAGCTCATTTATAAATTGTTTCATGCAAGATCAACAATGTTAACATATATAGCGCTATACATGGTGATGGTAACAATGATGCAAGAATGTCTTTGTCTTTATACCTCTGGCTCCTAGTAAATTTCCCATATTTATCCTTCTCCTTCCAATTACCTTTCAGCCCTGGGGACCATAGAACAGACAGGCAACCCCAAGAGGGAACAGACCCTCTAATGCCAAGAGGGAGTTTCTTTAGGGATGTAAAAGCTGAGCTCCCACAAATTCCCTTCCTAAAAGCAACCTATATATGTCATTTTTAGGTTTTCCACTTCATAGCACGAAGGTGCTTTCAAGATCTTTCAAAAAGATCTAAGGGTACTCAAGATAAGTTGTGCTGACATTGTGGGAATAGAAATCTCCCTCAAAAAGATTTTGGAATAATTGGAGCAAAGGAGTCAAAACATGTTTTGTTTTTGTTTTTTCTTTAGTTTTTTTTTTTTTAAATAAACATCTCAGCCTTTGTAGACTTGGGACATAGAGGCAAAAGAAGGGAAGAGGTGATTTCAAAAGATCAATAAATCTGTGGATGGCTTTGAGAGATTTTTTTTTATGAAATAAAAAGCCATAATAAAATGCATGAAGGAAATTAAGGTCCAGACTCCCTGACCTGACCCCTTGAAATGTTCCCTCTTATTTTCTTTCTGTTTCTCTCCTATCTTACCTAGTATCCATTTCAATTTTCCCTTTTTCCTAAGGCCTCTTCCAGCTTCTCAGTTCTGATTATAGAGGAATCCATTCCTCTTTTCTGGGGGAAAAAAAAGAACAAAACACTCACTCGTGTGCCCCCCTTGTGTGCCCCTTCCCTTACACACACCTATTGCTTTCCTCTCCATAACTTCTGATTTCTGTTAATATTCTTAATTCTGGGAAAGGAGGAGAAAGAGAAGTGACACATCATTTTATGTCCCTGCCCATATTTCTGGGAATTGTTCTTGACTTAGGAGCTCCTTGCCAGGATCTGGCCACACCTCCACCAATGTAGCTTCAGAGTCCTTGGTTCCTTTCCTCCCCTTCCTCCTTCCCACCCCCCCAAAAATGTAAAAAGATAACAAGAGAAAAGGTCTGAGAGTTTTATGAAAAAAGTCAAAGTAGAGGTAGGAACCAAATTGGAGATGAGCGGCTGGGAAGATGAACTTTTTGTTAGGCGCTCAATACGATACAGCAGTTCTTGGTTCCAAAGAATAGGTAGACACTGGAGAGGAGTTGGGAATAAGGGTGTATGGACTGGTAGAAAAACCTGCATTTGTCTGATTTGGAAGGAACAAAGTCTCCTCTGGAGTGCCAAGCTTGTAATTCTAAAACATGTGTGCTTCAGAATTCTGTGTCTGAGTGTGAGAATTTGCTTATCATTGACTGGGGGACTCTGCCGTGCATGGGGCTGTGTCCCGGGGGGACTTGGGAGACATGTAGCTACATGTAGTTGTGTGTTTATCCATAACAAGGCCAGCATTTGGAGTCACACATGGAGATTGGTTTTGTGTTTCTTCCAGCAAGTATGGCCTGCTTATCCTCAAAGTCACCCCTCACACCAGGCCTCCCAACTAATGGGGAAACAGTACCAGATGCTACCTTCTCCCCCAACAGTCCACCTAGTATAGACCTCTAACTCTAAAGTCCCTAAATGATTGGGAACTAATTCATTTGGGAAACTGATTAAGTCTACCTCCACTGACCTAATCAGATCCAAATGGATCCAAGAACCAGTTCTAGGTCTCCCAGCTTTAGAAGATGATGGGGGACACTCTGGGAAAGGATAGAAGAGGATTGTAAGAGAAAGTTTTTAAAAAATGAACGTGGGGGAAAGGTAAAGAAAGTTTGATTTGTTGTGATCAGAGAAGGCCATAGGAATAAGGGTAGATTCTTAGAAGGAGATTACAAAAGGAAAGATTAAGATTAAATACATGAAATAATTTCTTAATAATTAGGAACCAAAATTAAAAAAAAATAGTTCGGAATCTTCGATTCTCAAAATGGGATGGATGTTCAAAGAGATTGTAAAGTATTTTCTTTAGAACTCTCTGAAAATTCCTCTCAGTCAGAGGCAGCATTGGAAGTTCATTGCAGGGAACACTGACTGGCTCCAGAAGACCTGGAATTTACCATTTCCTAGCCTATGACCTTTATTTAGCAAATCACCTAACCTCTAAAGAACTCAGTTTTCTTGCCTGTATCATGGGACTAATAGTGCTTACAATATCCATCTCATGGTATTTTTGCAAGGAAAAACATACTTTGTAGGCTGTAAAGTGTTCTATTCATGTTAACTATTGTTATTATTTTTAGATGATTTTATAAACTCAATGAATTTAGGTTGAATTGACACAGGGCCTTAAAGGGGGATCCTGAGATTGAAAAGAGCATTTGTAACTTTTACCTGTACAGAGCAAACTTTGCAGCACAGGGAATGAGCCTCTCTTGCTATGACCATCCGGTTACTGAAATACAAGAGGCAGATGAGTCTCTTTATAAGAAGATATAGTAAAGATGGGGGGGGGGAGCTAAGAAGGGGCAGAGTGAGGATCACCAATAGTGAGTGTCATTGTAGTGGGGAGGCTACAAGTGGATCCTCCCTAGCCTTAACTTCTCTTCCTTCCTTCTAAGATCTTGGACTAATTTATTTGTAGAATCGATTAACATCTCTGACCTAATCAGACCCAAATGAACCCAAGAGCCAGTTTTAGGTGTCCACATTGGGGAAAGGCTCTGAAAGCATCCTAAGAGAAAGTTTGCAAAGATGAACTGAAGAGAAAGGTTAAAAGACTTTGATTTGGCAGCCTCCATTGACTGGGGAGATCATTCCTGCCTTCTTCAGAATAAGGGGATGAACATAGTCAATGAAACCATGTTCTCCAAGGACAAGAGAAAAGACTGGAAGAGTAGGAACGAGAAAGTGTAAACTCTGTCCTCATGGAGAAGAATAGGGGATATCGAGTTTGTGAACAAATCTTCCAGCTAGGAGTTAATACATGAGCCCTCCCAATTCCTCCCTTTTCAGTGGTACCTCCCAAGGCCTCCTGACAGGTGACCACCCCAGACTGTTGTTTTTGGTTTTTTCCTCTCCCTGGGCTGGTTTGAACCAAATGAGTGAATGGGGGAAAGGGCCAAATAATTCTTATCTCCCCCACACCAATTCACCCCGCCCCCGCCCCCCTAGATAAAAGATGAGAAAAATGTCCAGGAAGTATTTGACCTGAGCGACTATGAGAAATGCGAGGAGCTTCGGAAATCCAAGAGCCGGAGCAAGAAGAATCACAGCAAGTTTACCCTGGCACACTCCAAACAGCCTGGGAATATGGTATGTGTCCCCACCGCCTTGGCCCCCTGGACGCTTATTGTACACAGCGGTGTTGAGAAGATCTCTCCCACACACATGCTCACTGTTTGTCTCAGGGAGCTCTCTTACCTCCCAAGTCTCGAATCCCCAGGCTCCCCGACATCAGCTTTGACCTTTTCTTGGGAAGCATTCATCCCTCAGTCTCTCCCAGTCCCTCAGGCTCTTCTCCTCTGCCCACTGACACCCATCCTATTTTCTTAAATTTGCCCAGAGAAGAAAGCCCCTTTACTTTTCTTGGGAGTGAATGCTTACATTGTCCCTAAGAGGCAAGTTGTAGTTGAAAGCCTATTTCCTTTTGTCTAAGTGAACACACAGCAGCTACTCCCATTTCCTGGAAAATGTTCCTTCATACATGTAAAGAGCCTTTTTTTTGTTTGTTTTTGATTTTTTTGGTTTTTGCCTGTCCTTCGCTGCCCCCCAACCACCAGCCCTCTCTTCTCCAGCTGCATAATCACCTGTGTCCCTCTCAATATTCTCTCCTTCACATCCATACTTCATTTGAGCTTAGGGCCCAGAACAGCGAGCCCAAGACTCTCTCCTGTACAAAATATGTTTCCCTTTCCAATCCATGATCACTTCCGAGACATAGCGCCCAGTTGTGCAGTTTTGTAGTGGGAGACATAGCAGTATCCCTAAAGAGGTGGTGTGGGTTTGTGGGGAGGGGGAAGAGAATGACAGAAATAGAATCTCCCTCCTAGAAAAGGTGGGACCAAAACTAATCGGACATCTTGGTGTTTTCACCACGAGGTCTCCAAATTACCCTCAGGGGCAGGGGCATTGACTGTGATCCCCCCTGTTGTAACAAAAATCTTCCCCACCACCCCCAACCAGGCACCCAACCTGATCTTCCTGGCAGTGAGTCCAGAGGAGAAGGAGTCTTGGATTAACGCCCTCAGTTCCGCCATCACTCGAGCCAAGAACCGAATCCTGGATGAGGTTGGTGAGGTGGGGATCAGTGTGGAGATGGGCAGGTCTAGCTAGAACCAAGAGGAAAGCCGAATTAACTGACTGGCCCCAATGACCTGCTCCCCTCCAACTCCCTCTCTCTCTCAAACTCATGCTTACCTCCTCCTACCCCCTTCCCAGCTCTCTTGCCCAGGTCTATTCCCACTTTAGGATGTGATTAGCGGTTCTTTCAAAACTAGGAGATCCTGAAGTTCAAGGGATATATTGTGAGACAGGTCATGGGAACTGTTCCCCAGCACAGGTGTTTTCAGGGAAGTTGGGACAGAAGGAGGGAGGTTCTAGGGAACACAATTCTTCTCATTGCCAGGTCACTGTTGAAGAGGACAGCTACCTTGCCCATCCCACCCGTGACAGAGCAAAGATCCAGCACTCTCGACGTCCCCCAACCAGAGGACACCTAATGGCTGTGGTACGTAAGAACCAGAGTTTCCCTACTAACTGAGACCAAGATTTTATCTTATAAAATGGCACCAGGTTACATCTTTGTAGATGGGTGTCTGTCTTGCCATCAGCCTCTAAAGGTTGTGTTTACATCTGATAGACTTCCTAGTTTCCCTTAAATGCTTTATGAATCATTACCAAAACTTTTATTCAAGAGATACTTAACATATACCAACTGCCTAGAAAGTGTCATGTTGTAGAACATGTAAAAAAATCTTAATCTAAATTCATAAATCTTATGCTCAAGGAACACTAATTGAAAGGCCAATCAATCATCAAGCATTTATTATTCCCCTACTAAGTGCTGAAAATACAAAGACAAAAATAAAAGTTCTGCAACTCAAGAAACATATTTTATTAGGGGAGAACGCATGGCCACCTGTAAATATAAATAAAATAAAGTTGTGGGGGTAGGCACTAGCAGCTCAGGGCAACAGGGCTGGGAATTAAATGTAAAAGGCAATACCTGAACTGAGTTTTAAAGGAAATCAAGGATGGATTCTAATGGGTAGAATGTGGTAAAGAGGAAGTGCATTTCAGATATGGAGGACAATCAGTGGTTAGACCCAGAAATAGTACCAGAAGAACAGGTTAACTAGACTAAAGAATGTAAGGAAATGATGAATAGAAAGTGTGGAAAGGTAGATTGGAGCCAGAATGGGAAAGGTTTTGAAGGTAGCAAGAATATGACATGGTCAATCTGATACTTTGGGAATATCACTATGGTGTTTCTGTGGAAGAAAGATTAGAGAGAGAAGACCCTTGAGTCAAGGAGGGAGGTAAAATATGAAAATTTAAGTAATACCACAAGAATTTTTAAAAACTACAAGAGATGTCATGAGGTAATGTATAAGAAAGTCAATCAAGTGACTTATCACTGAGTTGCTAGTAAGCTTGTGAGACAATGCATATATAAAGCACTATATAGAAGTCAGTCTCAATGAACATATTTTTATAAGTTTGCTAACCTGCTATATATTTGTCCAAGTTTCAAAGGGGTTTAGTAATTCTGAGTATTACTACTTTCTTAGGGTCTTTTTAAGGTCCCAATATGAGGTCAGGGTAGTAGAGGGAGTTGAAGTCATGTAGCTAGGAGGAAGGGAATAGACATTTTGTAGCACATATTGTTGGCCAGAGCAAAGTGCTAAGCATTTTTTAAAAATATGACGCCATTTATCTTCACAATACCCTTTGAGGTAGGTGTTACCATCATTCCCGTTTTACAGATGAGGGAATTGAGGCAGATGGAAATTATGTGACTTGGCTAGTCCAGGTTTGAGCCCATCACTCTATCTGCTATCATGCTTCAGTTACCCCTGTCCTCCCATCCCACCCCAGCTCCCTGGGGATGTGGATGAAGAGATCCTGTAGATCTCCTCAGTGTGGAACCCTACAGTGGGTACTTGAGGATGCTTCCCTCCACATGAAAAATCCTTACATGGATTCAAATAATCAAGTGTCAGTGATCACAATTAGGAAAGAACCTGGAAGGCAGAAATGGTTTCTCCCTGTGTTTAATTCCCCAGCACAAAGGAGGCTTCTAATATATGTTTGTAGTCTAGAATTGAATTGGAGGAGGCAGCAGTGGGGGGCTGAGGAGGAGTAGCACTTGCCTGGGTATCGCTATTCATGACCTATGGTTATAATTCCCGGTGCAGGCCTCGACCTCTACCTCGGATGGAATGTTGACCTTGGACTTGATCCAGGAGGAGGACCCCTCTCCGGAGGACCCCACTTCTTGTGCCGAGAGCTTCCGGGTGGACTTGGACAAATCTATGGCCCAGCTGGCAGAAGGCAAGAGACGGGCAGACTCAGACCGGATCCATCCTCCGTTGGACCGGGGCCGCAGCTTTCCCCGGCCTTGGGAGAAGCCGGAGAAGGGGGCCCCCTACACTCCCCAGGCCCCCAAGAAGCAGACGCCCTCAGAGAAAGGCCGGTGCGCTTCCTTGGAAGAAATCTTGTCACAGCGGGATGCTGCCCCAGCCCACGGCCCGCTCCAGCCCGAGGAGCACTCCACCCCCACCCCACCTCCCCCCGGACAGCTGTCTCGGATCCAGGACCTGGTAGCAAGGAAACTGGAGAAGACGCAAGAGCTGCTGGCGGAGGTGCAGGGGCTGGGGGATGGGAAACGAAAGGCCAAGGACCCTCCGCGCTCTCCCCCTGACTCTGAGTCAGAACAGCTCCTGCTGGAGACGGAGCGACTGCTCGGGGAAGCGTCCTCCAACTGGAGCCAGGCAAAGAAAGTACTGCAGGAGGTGAGGGAGCTGAGGGACCTGTACAGGCAGATGGACCTTCAGAGCCCAGACTCCCAGCTCAGACACACCGCTCAGCACAGCCAGTATCGCAAGAGCCTGATGTGAGGGAGCGGGGAAGCGGCCCCGAGGCGCGCTGCAGGGGATGGACTGGCGGACGCTGGGAGAGGGCTTGTTTCTTTCGTTTTGTTTTTTTTTTAATTTACCGCAATCCAAAAAGAAAAGCAAAAAACAACTCACGGCTCCCGCTGGTGCCTAATTCTCCCCTGTGGCCTCCCCCTTTCTTTCCGGAGCCATAGACTGGGCTCAGATCGGAGGGAGAGGGGTTCCCCGCTGAATGGTAGCGATCTGGACCCACTGGGGAGAAAAGAAATGTTGGAGGCCGTCTGGCCAAGTTCTCATCTAGCACTAGAGATATGGGGAGGCTAACTCCCCAGAGCCGGACTCTCTGCCATCCCCTACCCCTATGCAGAGGTCGTATGTTTATGTTTCCAATCCTAGTGCAATGGGGGCGGAGGGAAGAATCATTTCCCCCTATCCATGTGCCCTCTAAGGATGAAATTTTAGCCAGAAAGTCCAGACTCTAAGGAGGTGGATTCCACTTCCACCTGTTCCAGCCCTTGGTATCAGTGAAGGGAAAGGAGCTAGGCATAGAGAAAGGAGAATAGTTGTAGACTCCAATCAGCAATCAGACATGATCATTCTAACATCAGCCTTTCCTTGCTATTTGAGCTCTCTCTCTCTCTCTCTCTCTCTCTCTCTCTCTCTCTCTCTCTCTCTCTCTCTCTCTCTTTTATTTCTTATGTGGGTGTTTACTTCTCCCTCCACCTCAGAATGAGTTTAAAGACACGATGCTTATAGTGTAACTAGGAAGAGATGGTCGCATTCTCTCTGTTTCTTGGGAGGGTGGGACTCCTGTAGCAGGGAAATGAGGGACAGCTGACCCCAAGGGAGAACTGATCTAAGAATGAAACTGGGAGCATGCTGGGTAGGTGAGAGGGGGAAAACCAAACACATGTTCGTGTTCCTCTTTTAGCAAGCCAGAGTTTTCTGGGTCCTTCCCCCTACTCTGCCTGCCCCCAAGAGCACTTGTCCCTGTCTCAGAAAGTGAAGGTGCACACACACACACACACACACACACACACACACCACTTGACTCAAACCTCTGGTTCACCAACAGGTGCCAGGCTTCCTTGCATTTTTGTTTATGAGAAATCCTGTACAATTTACATTTCGAGTTGTTTGCTTATCCTTTGCTATTTATAACAATGATGAGGGAGAGGGGAGAGAAAAGACATGTCACTGATTTCAAGAAAGAGAGAAATAGAGATAGCTAGAGCTTAAAACTGGCCCTTTCTGGGAGGGAGAAAGAGAGAGAGGGAAGAGAGGGAGGGAAAAGAGAGGGGAGGAGAGAGAGAGAGGCAGAGGAGAAAAGAAAAAAAGACGGACCCTCATGATTCTTTTACCCAGGGTGGTCTTTCAACCCTTCAATCTGGGGAACAGGAAGGCTTGTGTATGGGGAAATGGAAAAATCTAAGGGGACGTGACCAACAAGACAACCCAAACAGAAAAATCCATTCCTATTTCAACATTCTCCCTCTCACTTCCCAGTTTTTCTGGAGATGAGTCAAGAGGGATAAAGGAAAGTAGTCCTTGGAGAAACACAAACCTTTTATCACCTCACAAATCCAAGGCTAGCTCCTAGGATTATTCCATTTCTCCTCCTGATGTCACCTCCCCACCCACCTTGCCAACCCAATCAGGAAGATAGATAACTCTTCCACTTCCACCAAATCTTTCATCTCTCCACTTCTTCGTAGTCAGAAATTCTTTCTCAGGAACCTCAGTAAGCACCTTTTCTGAAGGTGCTTTCTTTGATGGGGAATAGATGCTGCTGCTTTGGGGCTTAAATAACCAGGCTGGTTTCCCCACAGCCCAGGCTGGAGATCATCTGGGATATTGGAACAAGAAAATACAGTTGTGGGGTGCTAAATATATAAGACCTCCAAAATCCCCTGACCCAGCAAATTTGTGGCCACCTACAGTCTGAATTCAACCTACACTTTCTTCTATTTCTAAATCTTCCATCTTATTTTATTTTCATTTTATTTTACCAGCGTTTTCCCCTTTTCTCCCTTTTTTCTTCCCAGTCACTCCCACGTAACAAGAGGAGAGACAAAGAATCAGAATGACATGTATTCCTAAAACATGCCACTTAGTCTTGTTTCCCAGGGGACTGGAAAGATGGGGGAGACACTAAAAAAGGGGAGTCCAAGAGAAAAATGCCAAAAAGCAAAAGTAGTGAGACTAAGGGAAGAACTGAGCTCTAAGGTATACTTTAAAGACCAGGGACATTTTCATCTGATTTGCAGCTAAAAACCTTCGATTATCTCCCCCATTAGAACTAAGCTCCATAGGAGCACGGACTATCTTAATTTCCAATTTGTATCCCTAATGCTTTGCACACAGTAAGCCCTTAATAAATGCTTATTTTATTCAACCATTCATCAGTGCCCAGGAACAAGTCTCCAAATCCCTAGAAAAATGTTAAAACTAGATAATTTATCTTTTTAATGCATACTCCTGTTATCCATAGACCAGTTAGCTCAATTGGTTACCATCTGGTACTAATGAGGTCAAGTTCACAAACTCAATCCTGGCTTAACCTAGATTGTTTCACTATTTCAAGGCCAGAGTGTCTGCCCTTTTTAATCTTTGCTGACTGTTTTACAATTATGATTGTGGGGATGGATCAGTAGCAAGTTTGTCATCATTGTTAGAAAAGAAGTTCCAAGTTTCTGCCCTGCTGACAGCAGGTCTTTCTTTACAAACATGTTTTTGGATCAACACCTTAGGCAGTTTTATTTATTAAATGGAGCCTTACTTCCGCTACGCTACATCGAGACCCCCTCGTTCCCATCCCTAGGATGTTATTGTTGTTCGATCATTTCATTCAGATCTGACTCTTCCCGACCCCATTTGGGGTTTTCTTGGCAAAGATATTGCTCTGGTTTGTGTTTTCCTTCTCCAGCTCATTTTACAGATGAGGAAAGGAGGCAAACGGGGTTAAGTGACTCGCTCAAGTTCACACAGCAAGTGAGTATGCGAGGTCGGATTTGAACCCTGGGAATCCTGCCTCCAGGCCCAGCCCTCCCACCAGTTAGCCAGCTGTCCCTAGGGTATTTCATCACTTTCTCTCAAACTTTCCCCCTCCCCCCCCCATTCTTTGTCTTTTGTGACCCTTTGGATTACACAGGGACCTAACCAGCCCGCAGTGCTGGTCTGATGGGAGCAGGAAGGGAGGAGCGCGTAGCTGAGCGAGGCTGCACAGTCTGTCAGATACTACGCTCCCTTGCTAAATGGTGATCTGAGACATAGCCCTAGTCCTATGCTTAGTCACCTGGAAAAGTCTCTTAATATTGTTCTCGGTGAAAAAGGAAAAGGCGGGAGGGGAGGTCGTCTCTAATGTGTCTTCCAGCTCTGAAATTTTGAGTATCAAAGTCTATCAGCCATTTCCCAGAAAATATTTAGCCACCACCCCATTTCCCTACCTCCACTCCTATCTTTCCAATGATAAATTGATTGTCTTATCTTTGCACAAAAATATTATGGGTGATGGAGGCTTTCAGGATTCTCCAAAGAGGGAAAAGTGAGCAGTCTAAGACAAGGAACTAGCTGCCAATATTTAGGGGAAGCAGCAGAAAAAGGAGGATCACTCCTCTGCTTCCCCATCCAGTCACTGTCAGCATGTGCCTCTCTTTCCCCTCTTCTAGCCTCTAAAGTAGGCAGAAGCCTGGGGGTCAGGGAGTGAGGGAAGGAGGTGTTTCTGGTCTGTCTTATTAAAAAAAAAAAAAAAAAAAAAAAAAAAGAGTCGCAGAGCCATTGTCTCATGAAGTAGAACTTATATACAGTTTGTTTTGTCTCATTGGTACGTTCTCTAAGACGTCCGACATCTCCGCGTCTTTCAGCTCCCTCCACTCCGTCCCCATTATTTCCCCCAACCCTCAAGGCTTTCTCCCATTCTCCCAATTCAAACAGAAACTGAGACTCCCCCTTCTCACCATCACAGTTCAAGGAGCTAGAAAATAGCAAGATCCCCTCCTCCCTTCCCCCTTCTTCACTCCCGAAACCCAAGGGGGGGGGGAGTCCCCTCCTCCGAACCTCCAAAACTGCCTAGTTCTGCGAGTCACAGACTCCCCAGCTGCACTGCCTGGCATGGGGGAACGTCTCTATCTGGCTTCCTTGGCTTGGGTCCTTTTCTGTTTTTTTGCTCTCTTTCTACCTCCCGGTCTCCCAACTACAGCAGCCAATCCCCAGCCCGCTCTAGAGCAGCACCATATATGGAGAAGTTGGAAAGAAACCCAAATGAATGCGGGAACACACACACACACACTCACAATTGTGTGTCTCTGTGACCAGATTCTCATATCCATATGTGTCTGTGTATCTCACTACATGGATTTCCTCATTTCAGCTACCTCCCTTTCTGCACCTCCCAACCCTTTGGGGAACCTATTTGTTGCCCACCACTACCCCCACCCACACCCCCTTGATCAACACTCCAACCGCTCTGACCTAGATTCCCCTGCACTAATTACAGGCCTAACTATATCCACCCATCACCCAACTTAGCGCAGCTGAGACCCTGGAGGTCAATTAGAGCAGCTCCCAGCTCTGCTGTACTCGGGAAATGAGACGAAGTCAGAGCCACCCGCCGCCCCCTCCCCTGTGGAAATCATCAGTGTTGCTTTGAAGGTTGGATCTTTGAGATGGGAGGGAGGGGGAGAGATGAAAGACACTGGACCTGTGAGAGCGGATGGGGAAGACAGATGGCTTCTCCAACGGGAGGACATAGGTGGGAACAGGGTGAGAGTGTCTGCTGCTGTCCAGATGTGGCTACCTTCTCCATATCCATTTCCCAAGCTCCTCCTCGAGCAGACTTAGGAGGGAGTCAGGTTAAGGCTTCTTATTCAGACAAAAGTGACCCGAGAGGAAAACAAACAGCAATAGGAACTTGTTCTGTATGTTGAGGGTGATCTCTGGGCATCTCCTCATCCCTATTTTGAGAGAGAGGGAGAAAGAAAGGACAGGAAGGTCATCCATCAAGTCATTCCCAACAGTCGGGGCCTTCTCAAAAACCCTCTCCAAAGCTCCCATCTCATTCTTGCCTCGAATCCTGGGCAATAAAGTAATAATAATAATAATAGATACACTAATTATAGCATCCGATAGTTCAAAAGACACTTTGTATGTGGTATCTCATTTGATCCTCACCACAACCTGATGAGGTTATTATTATGATCCCCATTTTATAGATGAGGAAATTGAGGCTCACAGACATTAAATGACTTAATCAGAATCACAGAGCTAGTTAAGTGTCTCAGGGAATATTCAAATGAGTCTGAAAGCCTTACTAAGCAAGAGGGCACAAAACTGGACCAGCACAAACAAACAATTCCCCTGCTACTCCAATGAATGGAGAACAGCTTGGGAGTGGGGAGACTTGGGAGTTTGAAAGGCTCAGATCCCAATTTACTATCATCTAGCAGCTAAGTGACAATGGGGTGCTGGACTTGGAGTCAAGAAGATCTGAAGATCAAATGTGGCCAGAGATGTGACCCTGAGCAAGTTACTTAAACCTGTTTGCCTCAGTTTCCTCATCGGCAAAATGAGGATAATAATAGCATCTATCACAGGGTTGTGGTACAGATCACATGAGACAATAGCAAAGCACTTGGCACCTAGTAAGTGTTTCACAAATGTTAGCTATTATTATCTGACTAAAGAGGAAATGAGCTGAAGTCGAAGGAATGGGGAACCCCGTTACAAATGGATAAATATTCTCTACATAAGGATTATGAAATATAAGGTAGAGAGAAGGTAATACAACAGTAACATCTTGATCTCTGTCTTTCTATGTGTGTCTATCTTTTTGTTTCTCTTTTCCTAGGGTCTCTTCAGTGCCAGGAGAGAGAAAACAGATTAGAAATAATCCCCCGACACCACTTTGGACTTTGTCAGGAAGAGCTGGGAAAGGGGAAGTGAGGGTCAATTCAATACTTTGCTTGGTAACTGGAAAATAGATTTAAAACTACTGATAGATGAGAATTATAGACTCCTTCTGTCTCCCCAATGCCATCCCAAATTCAATTTTTGACATTTGAGTAATAGAAAGGAAAAAAAATAGGAAAAGCATATCTGGGAAATGATGATTTTTGACAGCTCAATGAACTTTCCTGACCACAGAATAGGGGGGAAAAAGGACTAGCTATCTTCTTTTGGAAGATGTTATTATGGAAAACACCCTTGGGTTTCAGCACTACAGAGTGATACAGTGGGAAAGGAGGAATCATTTCTTTCACAAAGTTCTGTCTATTGGGAGAAACATGCTTTGTTTCCTTGAGGAGTTTCTGATCTAATTGGCTCCCAATAAAAGCCTTCTGGCAAAAGGAAATTTGTAGTTGTGTATGGGGAAACAATATATAAGTAGTATGGAGGATTTGACTCTGTATGCTTATTCTTTCTAAACACTTTGGACCAAAAGACTTAAAATTCATCTGATATTAGAAATCTCAAGTGCTCATTATAAAGGTCGATAAACTTTTGGGCAAGAGACCTAAAGAATTAGATTCTTAATTCCTTCCATTTCCCTAATTATTTCTTTTCTGCTATTCTCTCCCTCACCCTGTCTCAAATGCAGTGATAGGAACAGTAGCTGTTATATCTAGAACTGCATGATTAGCAGGAATATATCCCTAAACACCCATTTAGAACTGGGATAGTTAGTCAGGAGGTAGAGAAAGAAGATATAGACAGAGAGCACTCAGAGGTATAAGAATTAACTCTATGTGCACCTAAAGGAGCTACCCGTGTGTGACCTATGAAGACATAAATAAAAGCCAATCCAGACTAGACTAACCTCACTGATACAGCTCTCAATCCACATCTGCTGCATATTGAACTGCTACTTATTCATTTCAGAGAGACAAGGACAAATTAGAGCAGTACCAAAAGAGCACCACTAAGAGTATAAGGAATTCAGAAAAAACATGGGGAGAAACATGGAAATGAACTGATCCCAAAGTGACAAAGCAGAATCAGTCAATCAGTAGTCATTTATTTAACGCAGGCACTGTGCTAAACCCTGAAAGATAAAAATAAAATAGTACCTGCCCTCAAGGAGCTTATGTTCTAATAGACAAGATGCGTACATATGTATATAGAATATATATCTCAGCCAACCCAAATCTAGCCATCTGCCTAGCTTCTGAGATTTCCCTGAGAGCTCTGCTTCAGCCAGGGAGTTCAGGGCACTTAACCTTAGTCTTCTTCAAGGGTGCCCTGTGTTTATGATGAAATAGCCATTCATCTTTTTTTCTACAGACTTCTTCAGAAGTCCTACTTTGACCCTGGATCTAGGTCACCCAAGTCCTGCCCTTTGTTTTCACTGCAGGGTTTCCCCAAGAGCCCCACTTCAATCCCAAACTAGGACATCCACTTCCCCATCCCTCTTCAGAGACTTCTCAGGAGGTTTTCATCAGCCTAGACTTAGGTCATTCCCCTAGGGTCTCCTTGTTCCTGTAATTTCTCCTGGTCCCCAGAGGTCTTTCCCAATCCACCTTGAATTGCCAACTCCTACCTATTGTGAAATGGACCTTTTTGGACACAGCATTACCACCTGCTATAAGGATGAACCTCAGGGGAGAAGCTTGAATAATCATCTGCCTCCCTCAATATATCTCTCTTTAGCCACTGATACTCTAATTAGATCCATTCTTCATTGTTTAGCACACTTCCACCCACTTATGACGATACACAAGTACAAACCTCATTTCCCAATCCCAAATTAGCTAGTCTCTCACTCCTAGTCATATGTCCCAATCTAGATCTACCAGTCCTTTCTATTATACCTGCTGGAATGCTTGCTCAAAAATTACAAACTTGCTTTTATCTTAAATTTTGTTCATTCTTACTCCTTTTTTTCTAGTGCTGAGACAAGACTCTTCCCTAATTACACAGCCTCCTTGGTCACTCTTTCCAGTATTAGCTACACTTCCACTCATACCCCTTAACTGGTCATGATAAGAGAGTAGAAATATTCCTTGCTTCCCACCACCAAATCCAGATACTCTTTTTACTGTTATCACTCAACACCTTTTACTGTTATCCTCCTTTGGGATTCATGCCATTCAAATTTATCACCCATTCCAGATCCTGATGGTTATTTAATGACCCCAGGACACACTTTTCCTTCCTCAATGAGTTCAGTGTCTGCCTCCTCCCCACCCCATCTCTTTCCCTCAAATCGAGATTTCAATGTAAATAATGATATCCCTCAAATACCCTGAGTTCCCCAAATATTACTTAGTTTCCATGACCTTTTCCTGTACGATATCTTAGCTGCACTCAGAGATAGTCATATCTTTAATGTTAATCTTGCTGTCACCTATGTGTTCCCCTTCCATGTTCACAAACTCTGAAATTCATTTATCTGATAACATCCCATGATTCCATCTCTTCTTGTGCTTTACCATTCCTAATCCTGTCTTCATCATATCACTCCTCATTTTTTTCCCAGACCATCCCCCCACCCTGTAACGACTATACTCTTCTTTATTCCTTATCTTGATGCTTCAGTGAATCAGTTTAACTCTACACTATCCACACTAGATTTTAATCACTTGCCCCCTTGCCCAAACCCCAGCTATGAATTACTACTACAACTTGTCACCTTCACATCTGCACTGCAGAATGGAGTTAAAGAAAAATACAAATTCCACTACAAATTTATGTTACATAATCTTAACTGGACCATCACGTCAAGAAAGCAATCCTTTCACATCTCCCTAAAAGTTTTGTTTTCCCAACCAACACAACACAATCCAAAACTTCTCTTCCCTCTTCAGACTTTGCACAGCATCCCCTCCCCATTCCTCTTTTTTTTAGGATCTAGATGCATCTTTACTGGAAAAAGGAGTCCATTTGCCAAGACTTTTTCCCTTCCTCTTCTCACATCACTCAAATGTCGTCTCTCACTATCTTCCCCTTAATCTCAGTAAGAGGCCCTTCTCCTTGTCTAGGCAAATCTTCTACAAGCATCTTTGATGTCATCCCTTCCCATGTCCTCCAGAAGAGTACCCCCTTTATTATCTCCACTCTTTCTAATCTTTATTCTCTGTCTACTGGCCTCATCCCTGCTGCCTACAAACATGCTTGTGTCTTTCCAACCTTAAAAAGCTATCATTGGATCATACTGCCCCTGCTAGCTATTATCCTAAATCTCCCTCTTTGAAGCTTAACTTTTAAAAGACATCATCTACAAGTAGTAATTCTACTTCCCTTCCTCTCACTAAATCTCTGAAATTTGCCTTCTGACCTTAGCATGTGACTAAACCTGCTTTCTCTAATGATCTCTAAATGGCCAAATCTAATGGCCGTTCCTCATTCTGTAGTATAGTTGGTTTTTGGGGTGAGGGGAAGTTCAAATATTATTGTAGGAAAGGTATTATATAATTCCTCTTCCCTGCCTCCTCTGATTTTTTTTTTTACATGACTAAAACATTATTTTGCTGTACAAAAAGAATCAGACTTTGAAATATTGTACAATTAGCTTGTGAAGGAAATCAAAAATGCAAGTGGGCATAAATATAGGGATTGGGAATTCAATGTAATGGTTTTTAGTCATCTCCCAGAGTTCTTTCTCTGGGCGTAGCTGGTTCAGTTCGTTACTGCTCCATTGGAAATGATTTGGTTGATCTCATTGCTGAGGATGGCCAGGTCCATCAGAACTGGTCATCATATAGTATTGTTGTTGAAGTATATAATGATCTCTTGGCCCTGCTTGTTTCACTCAGCATCAGTTCGTGTAAGTCTCTCCAGGCCTTTCTGAAATTATCCTGTTGGTCATTTCTTACAGAACAGTAATATTCCATAATATTCATATACCACAATTTATTCAACCATTCTCCAACTGATGGGCATCCATTCAGTTTCCAGTTTCTAGCCACTACAAAGAGGGCTGCCACAAACATTCGTGCACATACAGGTCCCTTTCCCTTCTTTATAATCTCTTTGGGATATAAGCCCAGTAGTAACACTGCTGGATCAAAGGGTATGCACAGTTTGATAACTTTTTGAGCATAGTTCCAAACTACTCTCCAAAATGGTTGGATTCGTTCACAACTCCACCAACAATGCATCAATGTCCCAGTTTTCCCACAACCCCTCCAACAATCATCATTATTTTTTCCTGTCATCTTAGCCAATCTGACAGGTGTGTAGTGGTATCTTAGAGTTGTCTTAATTTGCATTTCTCTGATTAATAATGACTTGGAGCATCTTTTCATATGACTAGAAATAGTTTCAATTTCTTCATCTGAGAATTGTCTGTTCATATCCTTTGACCATTTTTCAATTGGAGAATGGCTTGATTTTTTATAAATTAGAGTTAATTCTCTATATATTTTGGAAATGAGGCCTTTATCAGAACCTTTGACTGTAAAAATATTTTCCCAGTTTATTGCTTCCTTCTAATCTTGTCTGCATTAGTTTTGTTTGTACAAAAACTTTTCAGTTTGGTATAATCGAAATTTTCTATTTTGTGATCAGTAATGATCTCTAGTTCTCTTTGGTCATAAAGTCCTTCCCCTTCCACAGGTCTGAGAGGTAAACTATCCTGTGTTCCTCTAATTTATTAATAATTTCATTCTTTATGCCTAGGTCATGAACCCATTTTGACCTTATCTTGGTGTACGGTGTTAAGTGTGGATCAATGCCTAGTTTCTGCCATATTAGTTTCCAATTTTCCCAGCAATTTTTATCAAACAGTAAGTTCTTATCCCAAAAGCTGGGGTCTTTGGGTTTGTCCCTGCCTCCTCTGATTGATCTCACACCGCTTGAGATTGTGTCATGGACCCTGAGAATAATAGTACCCATTCTGGAGAACACTGCTCTAAAGTGTATTTCTCCAACAAGTTGGAGTACAGTAATAAAACATAGGGCCCAGTTGCTTCCCATTCTAGCATGGCTAATTTGTGATGGACGCCACTTTATCTGGCAGTAGCAATAGGATGAGCTACTAGTTCCTCTCCCCTCTCCCTTCTAAGGGTTAGGGCAGTGGTAACAGCAGGGACAGATGCAGGCTAAATGAGAAGCTGGGAGGAGCAGTGTCCACCCCAGACCAAGACCCAGACAGACTGGACCATGGGCTAGGGAAGAAGCGGTCGCCAACTTACGGAAAGTGACAATCAGCATTCACTTATTGACCATCCATTATGTACTAAGCTCAGGGATATAAAAACCAAAATTCTGTCACATTTCTTTAGAGTTCATACCTTTGAAAACTTTAGATTCTTTCAAAGTAGGAATCATATAAATATATTCATAAAAAATAATTATAAAGGGAGGGAGACACTAGTGGCTAAGGAGTATCAGGAAATGTTTCTACTAGAAGATGCTGCTTTAGCTGAGTCTGAAAATTAGCCATTTTAGAATGTTTAGAGTCAGAGTGCATTTCAAAGATGGAGGTCAGCTGGTACAAAGGCATTGTAAAGTGCAAAGTGAAGTGCAAAGGCCTGGAGTATTGTATACGAGGAACAGCAAGAAAAGCAATTTGGATAGACTAAAGAAACCAAGAAGGAAATTAATCTTTAATAAGGTTAGAAAGGTACTAGGGACCAGGTTGTGAAGGGCTTTAAATTATAAACAGGACAATGATACAGAAACGCATGAAGAAGAGAGCCATGAATGAAAAATTATTTTAAAGGAAAACATTGTTACTAAGTGGGTGCCCATCACTTGGGGAATAGTTAAGCAAAGTGTGGTACATGAATATAAGGAAATGTTACTGCATGGTAAGAAATGATGTATACAATGAAACCAGAGATTCAAAGAAAGACTAATGCACATTGAAGCAAGCAAAGCCAAGAAAATAATATGTGCATGATTATAAAAATGTAAATGCAAAGAACCACCACAAAATGATCAAAAATGAAGACTGTAGAATTCCAAAGAATAAGCATGGGTGCATAGAAGAAATATAAAAAAGATGCTCTCTCCCCACTCCTCTGCAGAGTTGAAAGATGCATAGATGTGGAACATTGCATTTTGATGTGTTGGTGGGGTTTGCTGAATTTTTTCTTATATTTTTCTTTTTTAACTTTGAAAATATAGTCATTGTTGGAGCAACTAGATGGTGAAGTGGATAGAGCACCAGCCCTGAAGTCAGGAGGACCTGAGTTCAAATCCGACCTCAGGTACTTAATACTTCCTAGCTGTTTGACCTTGGTCAAGTCACTTAACCCCAATTGCTTCAGCAAATATATATATATATATATATATATATATATATATATATATATATATATATTCATTGTTATATGGATGCTTGACTTGGATGGGGATAAATAAGGGCAGAAATTCTGGTAATTTAAAGACAAAAGATATCAATACAATTTTTAAAAAGATTGCTTTTAATTGGAATAGATTGAGAAAAAGGCAGAAAATATTTTTAAATGAATAAGTGAATGAAAAAGCATTGACTAGGCATCATGAACCAAAAACACTGTGCTAAGCATCAGAGACGCAAAGAGAAAAGGCTGGACCGTGTCTTGCTTACATGTGAATTAACCCTTCACAGTTTTATATTTTGGAAGAAAAAGAGCAGAATGTGAAGTTTCATCTCTTAAACAAACTTCAGCCCCTCTATGTGACTATGAGTCATTAGGCTAGGTCCCTCAAGAATTATTTTTATCATTCTAGCTAAATGTGGGTACTGAATTCGTACAGGTAATAGCACTCCAGAACTTCCACAGATAAAATCGGACAAAGTGAAAGATGGTAGAAGATTGGGTATGCAGATGAACTGACCTTTAGGGCCCTTCTCTGATATGATTTCTGAAGAAATCCATACAATAACCATAAGTGTATATGGACTTGGGCCATATTCTTCAGAGGTTTATCAGAAAATCATTACCTCCTCATTAGTATTCTTAGAAGTCAAGAATAATCTTTAGAAGTCAAGTAATCTTAGAAGTCAAGAGTAATAAAAGAGTAATTTTTAAAAGTATTTGGTGCCGGGGCAGCTGGGTGGTGCAGTGGATAGAGCACCAGCCCTGAAGTCAGGAGGACCTGAGTTCAAATGTGACCTCAGACACTTAACACTTCCTAGTTATGTGACCCTGGGGCACTTAACCCCAATTGCCTCAGCAAAAAAAAAAAAAAAAAAAAAAAAAAAAAAGTATTTGGTGCTGGTTATAAAATAGAAATGTAGAGTAATAGAAGACAAGAGGAAGGAAGAATTAGAATTAGAAATAATTGAGCTCAATAAATCTGAAAACATGAAAAGAATTGCTGGGAAAAACTGGAAAGAAGCCTGGAAAAAATTAGGTTTAGAATAACAGTTTATACTATATACCACAATAAAAACAAAATGGATATGTGACCTAGAAAATTAAAGATCTCAAAATTTAAAAAAAAAAAAAAAAAAAAAAGAAGAACAGAATAATTTAGGTTCTTTTCAAAAACCATGACTAAGGGGTAAATTCCTAACTAAACAAGGGATAGACACAAATATAAAAGGTAACATAAATATTTGAAATTGAAAAGCTTTTGCATGAATGTTGAACCATAATTGACTTAGCTCTTCTCAGCAATACAATGATCTAAGACAATTCCAAAAGACTTATGATAGAAAATTCTATCAACAATCAAGGAAAGAACTGATAGAGTCTGAATGCAGATCAAAGCATGATATTTTTATTTCATTTTGTGAGGTTTTTTTCCTTTTGTTCTTTTTCTGTTTTCATAACATGACTAATATGGAAATATTTTCCATGATTGTACATATAAAACCTATCAAATTGCTTACCAACTTAAGGAGCAGAAAGAGGAGGGAAGAGAGAAAATTTGGAACTTAAATTTTTATAAAAAATGAATATCAAAAATTGTCTTTACATGTAATTGGAAAAAATAAAATTCAATGAAAATTTTTAAAAAGAAAAGCTTTTGAGTAAATAATATTGATGTATCTAAGATAAGCAAAGAAGTGGTTGACTAGAAAAAAAATGTTATCAAATATCTCTGATAAGGATATGATAAAATCCTTATATAGGCAATTAATGGAAATAAATAATCAAAAGCCACTTCCATGTAGACAGGTGATTAAAGGACATGAATAACAATTCTCAAAAGCAAAATTGCAAATTATTCACTAAATCACTAAAATAAGAGAATTCACATCAGAATGACCCTCAGTTTTCACTTCATACCCAGAAAACTAGCAATGATGACAAATGAGAAGAATAGTCAAGTTGGAGGAATTGTAGAAAGACAGGTGCCCTAATACAGTATTGGTGGAACTGTGATTGGTCCAACCATTATGGAATGCAATTTGATATTAAGAAAAAGAACTGTCTATGAATTGTGAAATTTATGAAAAGGAAATGTCCACAAGCATATATATACATCAAGGAAATCAACAACAAAAACAGATAGAAAATCCCCATATATACCAAAATATTTATAGCTTTACTTTATGTGTTCACAAAGAACCATAAACAAAGTTAGCGCCCATTGATTGCTGTTATTTTCAGTCATGTGTGACTCTTCATGACTCCATCTGGGATTTTCTTGGCAAAAAATATTGTAGTGATTTGCCACTTTCCGATACATTTGACAGATAAGAAACCTGAGGCAAACAAGTTAAGCGATTTGTCTAGGATTCGGTACTCACCAACTTTCTAAGGTCAAATTTGAACCCAGGATGAGCTGTCTTCCTGATTCTACCTTATCCACTGAGTTACCTAGCTACTCATTGATTGGGGAAGGACTAAACAAATTGTGGCACACAAATTTAATGAAAAATTATCATGCTGGAAGAAATAATGACTATGATAATTACAGTGACTTGAGAAAACATATAAAGTGGTCCATCTTCCAGCTCTCTTCATTTGCATTGGCTGCCCCCATGCCATGCCCAGAATGCTCCTTTCCATCTGTACCTCTGCCTCTTAGTTGCCTAGAATTCTTTCAAGACTGTCCAAATCTCACTTTCTGCAGTTTCCCAATACCCTCCAGCCAAATAGTGTTTTCCCCTGTGGAATTATTTTCTATTTCTCTGTAGATAACTTTTATATTCCTTGTATGTACATGTTATCCCCTTATTAGAAGGTGAGCTCCTTATTGGCAGAGACTGTTTTTGTCTTTCCTTGTATCCTCAGGGATTAGCATAGTGCTCAATGGGTAGTACATACTTAATAAATGTTTATTGATTAACTGACTGACAGCTCCTGGCTTCTTTGTAGAAGTTGGGCCCATGAGTATGGAACACTGCATATAATATTAGATTTTTTTTGATAAATTGATTAGATTTTTTTTTCTTTTTCTTAATCTTTAGTATAAAGGATAGTTTGCTTGGACTGGGAAGAAATTAGAAATATTGTGAAATATAAAGTGTGAAAATAAAAGATATCAATACAAATGTATTATAAATTATTTTTTTAAATTCTCCCATTGCAGCCAGCTGTGGACCATCTGGATGAAGAACTAGATCTGTGCTAAACTTGGATGTGTCTAACAGCTCAAGCATCTCAGGACCCCAAATCCAAGAAAGGCAGGAAGATGGCCCAAAAGAAAAACGTTCTTGTAAGGTTTTTTGAATTTAGAATCTGAACAACCACTAAGTACATCTAAAAAATGTTAAAGAAAAAGAGCTTCAAGACAGTCTGGACAATGTGATATCTTAAATTTAAAAAAAAAAAAAAAGAAATACCTGAGAAATTATGGTTGCTTCATTACTTGTGGGGCATTAAAGGGTGAGAAGCATTGCCTAGTTTTAGATAATAATCCAGGAAGAACTATTTATGAGGATAACCCAATTCAGGATTATAACATGGTTACTACAGGTTTCCTCCCTTTCTATTTCAGACAACAGTTGAAATAAATTTAAAAAGCATTCCCATCAATCATTCTTTGTTGCTTAGAATTCAAATTATCACACTTCCTAAAGTGGGAAGAATAGTATCTCAAACACGCTTGTTCCCCACTTGCCAATGGTCCCTAATTCCAACTAGTCCCTAATATTCACATACATTATATCAGGTATGACTATTATTCAGTTTATAGTAAGAATAGGATATGACATGCCTATATGTATTTAGGGAAACTAAATTATAAATGCTGATTTTCATAAATGCATTTTGAAAAAATACCTCCCTCAACAAAGAAATTACTAATGTTTAATATAAATTTACAGTGATGCCCTCACTTGGTTAATATATATCAAATAATTGTGTGTTATATAAGTATCTAGACAAAAAAGGCAAATTATATAACTTGGAAGGATTATCTTCACTTCTTTATTCACGTTCAGCATTTTGTAGATCACAATGTTAAACCAAGATTTTCAAGAATAATAAGTCATATTTGATGCTATCACTCTCATTAAAAATTATTGATTATAATATTTTGATTCACCAGATCCACCATAATGGATATGGAGCTGACCCACAAAGCCAGAAATATTAAGTTTAAGATTTGCCTATAACAAATATTAGCTGTGTAACCCTGGACATCTCTCTGTGTTCTAGCCAAATATGTTAAACTTTAAGTTGTACAAAAGGTATCAGTTTCCTCACCAAATAGTTTTCTACACCAATAAAATCACAGGTTCAATCCTTATCCTCTAACAATATTTTAATGAGAGTAAAAGATATTTTGAGGAACTAACAAAACAAAAAAAACTTTAAAATATATTTACAACATATAAAACATTATTTCATCAAACAATAAATCATATTTTATTGTTTGTTTTATAATGTACATATTATGTTGGCCAATTTGGTTCTCAAAGAGGACCAAAATCCATCACTATGACAGGGTCAAGGTATATTCTTGGCTGGCTGATCTGACCAATATGAGCTCAGAAGACTCTACCATAAGTTGGAGACAAATAGTCCACATGAATGTTTGGAATGGAAACATCTCTAAATTTTCACATCTCACATCTCTTTTGAACACTGCAATTCTGCTTGCTCACAGAGCTCAGAGAGATGCTTCTCTGATGTGGGCACACTATGCTGGGTGGTCCTTTGTCAGTGTCCCCCATGTCTCATTATCGATTCCAAGTTCTTTAGAAATAACTTGAGTCCTTGTATTGCTTCTTCTGACTACAATGTGAGTTTCCTTTGCATCATTCTGAAAAATAGTTTTTTAGACAAATCTACACTTTTGTTATTTTGCTCTGAAAGAGACTTTGAATGCTTGGCAGTTTAGCTTGAGAAAAGACCTCATTCTTTGGTATCTTATCTTGCCAGAGGATCATCAAAATCTTTAGACAATTCACTTTTCTGGCATGGTGTTGGTATACCATCCAGAACTCACAGGTATGCAACAATGAAGTCAACATAACTTGTAGCTTTGTAGACCTTCAGTTTGGTGGGAAGCCTAATACCTCTTATCTTCCACACTCTCCTTCAGAGCTTCCCAAACACTGAGCTAGCTCTGGCAATACATGGATTAATTCCATCATCTATGTGTACGTCCCTGGAAACTATACTAAGAAGTTAAATGAGCTTATCCACAGCATTCAAATTTTGTGGACAAAAAATCATGCACCAACTCTCCCTCCACTCTAGTTTTGAATCTTAAGCATGTTAGTACCATAGTGCATATTTGTAACTTATAAATAACTATTTGGGGGTGCCTGAACCAAAAAGCCCTACTTATGGAAGTATACAATAAAAGAAGTTTAGAGATCACTGCTCTAGTGTTGCTGAGGTCAAAAAGTTATCACCCTCAGGCTAAACTACTGAATCTTGGTCATTCTTGTTCTTCTGGCTCTAGAGGGGAAAGTGAGGCAGATGACCTCACACAACCCTCCATCATTTAAATCCAATTCACTTGCATGGTTGGTATTTATAATTACATGGAAATTAATTGGGATTTTGTGATGTTATTGTTGTTCTTTCCATTGGTCATTCTTGTAATCATAAAGTATGCCTCCTTCACTTTGCATCAGTTCATAGTATTCTTCCCTTGCCTCTCTGAATACTTAATATTCATGGTTTCTTAGAGCCTAGTAATATTCCCTTATAATCATGTGTATCACAGAATGATTGGGATAGATCCAAGAGAGCATATGTGATGATGAGTCTGAGGGGCCACTCCATAGAACATGCAACCGAGCTTCCCTGGAATATAGTTTGACCTTGGCACTTTGGGATAATGGAGGAAAACTTAGATAAGGAGTTCTCTCACCTTCTTCCTATGCAGGGATGGGTGACTGAGTTAAAGCTACATCAGAGAGACCTGGCCACTGAGCCAAGAACAATTACATCTTCCATAGACTTCCTACTTGCCTTGTACCCTTCAACTCTGTGGAACATGGGACAAGAAGTTTCCATTTGCTGAATGTATCAGGACTCTTTGGGCTTCTTGCTGTACTTCTGGTGATGGGAAGGGAAACAGCTCCTTCATCTAAACTAGCAGAAATAGTGAATTGTTTGCACATGGTAGCTGGAGCATATATCAGCCTAAATGAGCTTGAGTCAGCATCTCAAAGTCATAGTTGCCTTTTCTGCTCTCTGCTTTTTCCTTAGCACAGATAAATAACAATCCTGAGATGGACATTTCCAAACTTAGAAGCAACTTGTAATTTAGAGAAGTCCCAAATACCTAGAAACTTCAAACAATGCTAATTGTGCTATGGGAGATGTACCCTACAACTACAATACTTTTGGCAAAAAGAAATGACATCAACGGGAACAAAGGTTCAACCTCTCACTGGCTTGCCATAAAACATTAGCCTTTAGAAAAGCAATGCAGGCAGGTTGAAGGTGAAATGTTAAATCTATATTCCCTCAAAATGCTTCATGTCTGCTTGTTTTAAGTGTCAACCACTTGGGGAAGTTTAACAGTAGACTTATAAGTTACTATTCCATAAATCTTTGTCAGTGTACACACAAGAATCTTTTTTTATTAAGCATTTCTTTTGTGGGGAATAAATAAATAACTGATCCATACCTGATTTGTATTGTTTATTGAGTGCTTTTCTATTATTTATTTTTGAGAAGACCCTAGATTCAGGAAAACCTAAGTTCTGAATATTTTTCCTGAGTTGCTGAGGTAGGGAGATAAAGAAATTGAGAATGCAAGAAAAAGAGCCTGATCTGTTTCTTCAGAGGCCAGTTTCTTCCAGGATTGAAAAGAGAATGCATAGATATAAAATTAGGGACTCCTCAGTACAAGAGGGGGAAGGGGAATGTCCTAATCTCACTGGGCCAAAAGTGGTTTTCTCTGGGTAATTTATCTATATCTTGCCTCTGGACCCAGATGGCTCTGGGGGACAAAGTAAGACTGCTGACCTTGCACAGCCTCCTTGCATGGCAGCATCACCTCCCTGATGTCATGGTCCTCTTTGAGAAATAAGAACAAACAACAATCTCTGTGAGTAGTAGGAGCTGCCCCACAGGGGACTGAACTATAACTGGCCAATTGGGCAATACAGTTCCTTCTCTTTTCCTTTTTCTTCTTCTTTCCCCTCCCTTCCCTCTGCCCACATAGGGTATCATATCCTGTGGATACTGTCCCCAAAGGAAAGTAAATTTTGGTCTCTGAAACCTCAAAAGATATCTTGAAACTTCCGAACTAGATTTTTTTCTTAAGGACTATGCCTTAAATAAGTGGCAAGATATAGATCAGGATGGCTGGAAATGTCCCTGAATGAAGTGGGAGGCCTTGGCCTTTTCAAGCTAAGGTCTTTTACAGATTTTAGTTTGACTGAGGTAACAGCCAATTAGTGATTAAGACTAAGTAAAAAGTGAACCAGAGGATGGCCTTTTTTACCTAATTAAAAAAAAATCAATCTGGGAAGGGGAGATCCTCAGGGTTTCTGACCAAAACCAGAAACAATTGCTATTTACATTCACTCTGAGCCAATCAGGGCCCAAACAATGATTTAGCTTGGCCTGGGACCTATTGTTAGCCAACCATGAGATTGATTTGGTTTAAGCCACTGGAGCTGGTTCAGGTTCAAGACACATTTGGGAATCATTGTTCAATGGGAAAAAACCCAGCTCGTTATCCCTTACCAGTTTTTCTCTTGACCAAACCATCCAAAAGATACATTAGTTAAAAATAAAAATCTTTCTGTCAATAAAAAGTTATTTAATAAAAAAAAATAAAAAAATAAAAAATAAATAAAAATCTTTGATTAAATGTTAATTATAGGGGCAGCTAGTTGGTACAGTGGATAGTGCACCAGCTCTGAAATCAGAAGGATCTGAATTCAAATGTGGCCTCAGACACGTAACACTTTCTGGCTGTGTGACCCTGGGCAAGTTACCCCAATTGCTTCAGAAAAAATGCTAATTATAGTAAAATAAATGACAATGAACATTCCCCCTCTATTGCTTTCCCACAAGTTCCCACATCAGTAGTGGCAGACAGAATGCACTTAGTCCTGGAACATGTGTCCAGGGAATATATGTGGCTAAGTCCATTCATGCTCCTAAGTTGCAATCCCAGTGGAACACCTTACTACCTCCAAAGCTGCTGCCGTTTACTTCCCCACAATGTTATCCCCCGGTCTGGTGATGGTTTTGAAATGTTTTCTCCACTACTACATATGGTTAGAGTCTTCTTTGGTTTACTTTCTCTGTGGTGATGCTGTCTTTGCTGTTATTCTGCAGGATTTCCACCACTGCTATCTGCTAAGCGGTCTGCTAAGTTGAAGCTGTTATATGCCCTTTTCTGAGGCAGAGACAATTCCCTTTGATCTTTTAGCTTATAGCTCCAACAGCTATTTCAGCTCTTTTCTAGTTCAGAACTCTAGCCAGTTAAAATGGACAACTATGGTTACATTAAATTAAAAAGGGTTTGCATAAGCAAGATTAAGAGGGAAGTAAAAAGCTGGGGGAAAATCTTTACAGCCAGTATTTCTTACAAAGGTTTCATTTCTAAAATATATAAAGAACGGTGTCAAATTTATAACAGTCATTCCCCCAACTGATAAATGGACAATTTTTCAGGTAATGAAATTAAAGCCATTTGTAATTATATGAAAAAATACTCTAAATCACTTTTGATTAGAGAAATGCAAATTAAAACAACTCTGAGATACCACCTCACACCTCTCAGATTGGTTAAAATGATAGGAAAAGATAATGATAAATGTTGGAGGGGATGTGGGAAAACTGGGTTACTAATACATTGTTGGTGGAGTTGTGAAATGATCCAACCATTCTGGAGAGCAATCTGGAACTATGCCTAAAGAGATATAAAACTATGTATATCCTTTGACCCAGAAGTGTGATTACTGGGTCTTTTTACCCCAAGGAAATCATAAAAGAGGGAAAAGGATCCACATGTGCAAAAATGTTTGAGTAGCTCTTTTTGTGGTAGCAAAAAACTGGAAAAGGAGTGGATGCCCCAAAATTGGGGAATGACTGAACAAGCTATGGTACATGAAGATAATGGAATAGTGTTCTATTAAAAAAAATTATGCACAAGCTGATTATAGAATGGTTCGAAAGATTTATATGAACTGATGCTGAGTGAAACAAACAGAACCAGGAATAAATTGCACATAAAAATATCAAGAATGTGCAATGATCAATTATGAAAGGCTTGCTTCTTTTCAGTAGTTTAGTGATCCAAAGGAATCCCAGTAAACTAAGGATAGAAAATGCCATCTGCAACCAGAGAAAGAACTAATCAGGCTGAATGTAAATCAACACATGCTATATTCATTTCTTTTTTTTTCTGTTTTTCTCTCTCCCATGTTTTTTTTCCTTTTGCTCTGATTTTTCTCTCCCAACATGATTCATAAAGCAATGTGTATTAAAAATAAATAAACAAAAAAAAAAAAAATAAATAAATAAAAATAAATAAATAAATAAATAAACTTACCCCCAAAAAAGAACACTAGCTAGTCTACTCTGATTCAAAGTGCAAAAATTCCTTTCAATATATATTATGCTACTGAGTGCTACCTAAATTCTTTCAAATCACTTTGAGAGTTTCATTTAGTAAGTCTAAAGTAAAATTAGTGACATTTTATTCTACATTCTGAGTAGGAAGAAAATTGCAGCTCACCCTACTTATCACAGTACTATACATAGTAAGAACTTAATAAATATTTGTTCAATTGAATTGAAAAGATATGTTCTTTGAATGAATAATTGAACAAGTTATCTGACTTACCTTCTACACTAAACTGTTTCCTTCATTACTTAGAGTCCTTCTGGAAGATAATTTTATTTTTCTAAGATTTGATTTTTTTTAACAACTGGTAACATTGGGAAACGATGGAAAAATCAATAACAATTAACACCTTAACTTCAAATTTGACTTCTTTCCCCACTTCTTTTTCTTTTTTCCCCCCTGAGAACAAAAAACCACTTTTGTTCAATGGATTTGTCCGATAGCTATCCAAATACCACAAACCTACTCTTTACCACTCTTAAAAATATGCCAAGTGACTTTCATAAAGTTCCTGTTCAACATCCAAAAGCAAAAGGTCAAAAAAGAAATTTCTTAGGCATCATTTGGATGACGAAGTATAAATGCAACCCCCCAAAAAACCCAACCGCAGATCATTATCATTATTGATGTTGTTATTAATACTTATCTTTTAGGGTACTAGAAGGAAAAGAAATCTAGAGAGCTAGTTTTAGAAAGACATGGCATACCAGACAATGTAGTACAAGAGCCTCCAGGCTGTTGTGTCAATGAAGTCTTTCAGTCACTGTACACTACCCTACTTGTTTCCTAAAGTAGTGCTTTCTGGTAGCTAAACTCTCAGCTGGTGAGAACAGGGGACTTGGTGCCATTTGTCTATCAATTTCTTTAAAAAGAAAAGCATCCTGTACAGCTATCTTTTTTTTTTTTTTTTCATTTTTATTCTGTTTTTCAGGATGGGTAGTGATAAAGGGAGAAAATTATATTCAGCATCCCCTAATGTCAGTTTTTGGACAGAAATTTACTTCCTATAGACACCAGTACTTTTTTTAATAGCCCTGAGCTTTGGGAGATAATTGCAAGAGATTTTAATGTCTGATATTCTGAGAAGAATCTATTTTTGTTTTCCTTTTGCCTTTGCTTTGCTTTTCAAGTTAAATAAAAGGGGCAAGATATAGGTCTTATAATATATATGTTCATGTTTTCCTTATGTAGTCAACTCCCAATTATTAGAATTAATGTAGAACTATTTATCATAGATAATATAAAGTAATTGACATGCTAAAAAATCATTTACATTTATCTCTGAAATATATTATGTGATTTTTTTCCTAAAAAAAAAAAAATGAGATCAGTAAAGATGGCAAATTAGAAGAAAACAATATAGCCCAGCTATCTCCTGCTACTATTCCAACAAAGATCAAGTATCAGCATCAGACCAGACCAGCAACTTGGTTAACTGCCTAGGCCCGCGAGGCAGAGTGTGTGGACCCTGGAAGAAAAGAGATAAGGGTAAGAGAGAGGGGACGTGCAAAATGGAGGCAAGTCAAATCCATCTGATCAAGCCTCATTTTAATGGGTGCAATAGTACAGATATATATAGCAGTAGGAAAGAAGGCAGGGTTGTACAAACACAGTACAGGGTGGGGGTCCTAGACAAAGGGTTTGTATCCCGCCCAAGGATGAGCTGCTCAGATGTTTCTGGTGGCAGGAAGCTCTATGATGGGATTAGGGGATGCCTAGATATCTGCCTATTCAAAGTTAGGATGTGATTAGGAGATTCCTATTCAGGAAGTCTTTGGTATGATGTGATTAGGAGATTCAACCTATTCAAGGTTGGCCTTATGTGGCTGTAGATTAGTGCCGGCTCCCCACAGGTCCCCCTTTTTTCATTTATATTAAAAAAATCAAATGTAGAATTTTTCATTTCTCTACCTGTGCCTGGCTTAGGTTGTTCCTATGGGGAAAAGCCTTACCGGTCATAGGAAGGATGTACAGAAACGTCTCTTCCTGGCTTAGGTCAGCTAGTCCTTGAGGAATCTTACCTGTCATTGGCTAACCAGGTCTCGATATTTGTCAAAAATTTCTATTGCTCATATGAGCATCAAGGGGGTCATCACCAGTCTCAAGGCGGTGATAGTGTACATGAATGGGTTTGGCCAGCGCACTATCTACTTGGGACAAAAGCAAAAGAAGGCCAATTAAAGGCCCTTTGAACTTCTGAAGTACTAATTAATGAATTCTAAAGCTTAAAAAATAATCCCCAAAACTGAGTCTGCCAGGGCAATTTTAACAAAATAAGGGATTCTAAAGCTAAAGCATCCAAATTCAATCTAAACTAGTGAGATCTACCAGTTTCCAAATGTTCTATCTTTTCTTCCCTTTTTTTTTTTTCACGGAAAGGAATTATCAAATGACTATTCCCCATATAAATCCCAAGAGTGAATTAAAATCCCTATACATAACAGACTAGTACAGTGGCATTTCCTAAAAATCCTTCAAACATAACAGCAATAATTACACAGTTTTAACAAATCCCATCCCAAATCTTAAACACAGAGTGATAGATGATCCAGGCAAGATTCAACAGTCAGTCAAACATTCCCAAAGTCCCTCATATCAGTCCAAAGTACAGTAGATGCAGGGTCCAGTTCATGGTCTCATTTTAAAAACTACTGCTTCAGGCTGTGAAGTGACAGGAGGCTCTCATTCCAGGCAGACTGGGTGTGCCATGCTGACAATCAAAGCTGATCAAGGTTCCAAAAGCAAGCCAATATCTGTAATTTGACCAATTTAGATCAGTCTCAGATGGAAAGACTCAGTTCACCAGATTGCTGCAAAATATGAGGAGGCCAAAATAAATTGTTTCCTATGTGAAGAGATGAGTTTGCTTTACAGGTCAGGCAAACGGCTGCTGTCTTATAGACCCCTATTAATTGTCCTCTCATCATGTAGAAATCTTAAAGAAACAAAACACAAATATCCAGTAACAGAGAGATGACCAGGCAAAATACTTAGTTGCCCAAGCATTTAGGATACAATGATTACATATAACCAGACTGAAAATAGCAAGGTATGACATAATTGAATTAACAGTTTCTATTGACCATTGCTCTGATCATAGAGATCAGTTACAGGAGGAAAAAGTATAACATAACATAAGCAGTTAAAACTCAACCTTTAGCATATACAGGATAAAATAGCCTTAATCCACTTTTATTCCAATCAATTGTCCCAGTAACTGTCAGAGGGTGGAGCTTTAAAACTCCCAAATAGCATTAACTAATTTTAAGTCCGAGAAATTTTACCTGCAATAACAAATTCCATTAATCAAATTTCTGATAAATCTTAAAAGACTTATCATAACCTTACAGTAATAACAGGAAGAAATTTTGTCTAAGTTCACAACTTAAAAACAATTATCATATCTAGGTAGATGTTACATAAGTGAACGTTATACATACAAATCATTTTGCTTTTAAAATGCCCAATACATAGAAAAATATCCCAAATTTCATATTGTCCATAACAGAAACATTTCCCAAAAGGACAAAGAAAAAATTATTTTCAGAGGCCCTTTAAATAACCTCAGGATGACCCAATACATTCAATTTAAACTTATACAGAATACCCAATTCCATTATTAGAATTCAAGAAGTTTCTTAAAATTACTAATTTAACTTTCAGAAATATTCTTACCAAAGTATGGATCACATTTATGACCATATTCCTCAGCCAAGAAAACTTATGTATCAAGAAACAAATATTCAATCAAGTAACCTAAAAGTAAGCATGTTCCTTTAAATCACGGTTTGCTGCACTGTGGGGAGAGAGGAGAGGAGAGGACTCCCTTCCCCCACTCCTGTCTCCTAGGAAAAATCTTCTCAGGTTCTCCGCTCAGGGTCCTACATAGGGATCCTTTTCAAGATTTAGCCCATCAGTTTTATTTACTTTCTTCCCAAATCCACCCATTTCCAGTTTTCTCTTTCTCCCTAGCTATATACCTGAAGACTCAGACGCTCCTTTGGCCCGGGCTCTGTTTCAAGGGAAAAAAACTTTCCTGTCTTGTTTAAAATATCTAAATTCCATTTACTTACAAAATTAGTACATCAGGTTAAAAGTTTTAAAATCACAAGCAGATTTTCAAATAACAAATTCCCAAATCCCTTAATCATTGTTCTTAAAAACCTAAAGCTTTTACCTGGGCAAACAGACTAGGGGCTGATTCCAAGACCTCTACCCTGGGGGAGAAGTTTGTTTCACCTTGAATTCCCTTTTTCCCTTCCAGAATCCAAAGAGTCTTCTATGAACTTCCAAGCCCATTTTGTGCCTTCAGAGAAGGCCTAGATATTCCATTTAAACTTCTTTTCTTTAAATGTTAGCACACTGCTCTTCTAGATTTTTTTTTTAACTTTCCAAACTTTCAAATCCCCCTTTTTTAAATTTTATTTATTTATTTATTCATTTATTTGTTCATTTATTTATTCATTTATTCATTCATTTATTTATTTTTTAATTTCTTCCCTTCTCTCCCTTTTTCTCAGGCTACTGCAGTCAGCCAGAGAAACATACACACACACACACACACACAAACTTACAGTTAACCACAATGGATTATTTTTCCAGTCCAAGATCAGATATTCAGTCCACAGGTAAGTGGCCAGCGATGGGATGTGCTACTCTAATTTCAGAGAAGAATCCCAAATTCATTCCAAGAGTACAGATTTGGAGTATTTTTGCATCCCTATTGTTTTGATCCTAGAATGAGATCTCAGATTTGGTCCAAAGTCGCCCTACAAACCAGTGTTTAGAACTCCATCACTCTAACTTCAGAGAAAAATTGTAGATTTAATCTACAAGCAAATGATAGGAGCAGGAACTGAAGACAAGGTAATTGAACAGCTTAATTCAGTCCCTCTGAACCTTCAGAACCTTCCAATTAGCTGTCAGGGATTGGGGTCAGCAACTGTCTACTGAAACTGTAATTGGAAGAAAGCTTGTAGTTGTGTTTCTCAAACCCAAATCAGGATCCAAAGCCTAAAATGCTCAGACTATGAGAGCAGCAATCAAATAGTGCCCTACAACAGAAGATTTAGGTCCCACTCAAAGTTTATAACTCTCTGGACTAAGTTGCCCTCGAGATCCTTAAAGAACACAATACTCAATAACCAGAGAATGCAGTGACATGACTCCAGATAATATAAAGAACACCATACAAGGCTCTAACATTCCCTACAGAAGTACACAGAATTTGGTCCTAATACAAAGTCACAGTTCAAGAATAAGACTGGAAGAACAAGCAAACAAACAAAAAAGACGTCAATGATAAAGACCTATTATGGCATCAAGGAGAAGAGAGTAACTCCAAAGTACTTATAAGCGAAATCTCAAATAAAAATACAGTTTGGCCACAAGATCAACTACAACTTCTAGGAGACATGAAACAAGAGTCTAAAAGGGATATCAAATGATAAAATGATATCAAAGGAAACTCTGAATCACATAGCCAACAATACAGAAGTTGAAACTTTTTCCCCCCAATTCTCATAAGTTCCCAGAAACTCCCCAGAAGAGGAACTATATGCCAAAAGTGGAGCAATTGCAGCTGCCTCCACAAGCTAAGATACCAAGAAGCCATATAAAATAGCAACAATATGAATTAATAGCAGAGAATATTAAATTCTCATGTTCTCACTCAAAAAGCCCTGCTTCTGCAGCAGGGCTTGTATTCAATATATGTTTAGAGATCCATTCAGTGATTTCCCTAATGCTGCTCCAGTTTATGCCCACTATACCTTGCAACTGGCCTCCATCCTACTACTCTGGCAATAAGCTATAGACCTCAACTCTAACCACCCATTTTTGGAGTAGGGGACGGTATAGGAGGGTGTGCTATGCCAGGGATGTCTTTAGTGCTCTGGCAATGCTTGGCCAGAAAACTAAGGAGCAGAAGGAATTGGAGCAAAGTGTCAATGTAGCAGGACTGAAGAAAAAGGGACTGATTGACATCCACTTGGGGCTGATCCCTACAAAAGTCATTTGTGAAAAATGAACTTGGTAAACTGGGAGAAGGTTTAAACACCTTTGAGATCCAAGTACTGAAGTATTGTCATCAAAAGGAAAGGAATCAGAAAGTGAGGAACATGAAAAACAAATATAAGAGGGAAAGATCAAAACTATCAAAGATGTAAGAAGAAAGAAAATTCAATTAAAAATCTATAATACAAGCAGATATATCAAAAGATATTAGAACAGAAGTTAAGATGACTACTAAGTCATCTAAATGACTGCAAATGTCTCTAAATAAATATAACAGGACAAAGAAGATTGAATATATTTAATTAGACAACTCTATGGATTCTCAAGAGAGCAAACAATACAGGAGAATGTTTCAGAATGGTTGCAGATACAAATTGAAAACTTAATAGAAATTAAAAGGGAACAATGACAGAATGTATGGCCTGCACAGCAAAAATAATTAGCAAAATCGCTAAAATTGAATCCACAATGATGAGTCTCTCCATAGAAGCTAATGAGAAACCATTGTTTGGGAAATCAAATAGACTAAAGTGAAGGACAATCTGAAAAAAGAAAAGCAAAAAGCAATAATGCTAAAAGAACACAAGATCTTTATACAAGTAAATCATTTATCTCAATGATGGCATGGATATGGACAACGTAAGGGTTACAAGTCTTCAAGAAAATAAAAAATCAAAAAACCTGAACACCATAATGCAAGATGTAATACAAGAAATTGTTTAGAACTTCTAAATACAGAAAACAAAGCATCAATCAAAATAACCCAAAAACTTTCTCTAGGGGGAGAAAAAACCTATGCTGTAAACTCCAAGAAACATGTAATTAGATTTAATTATTCTAATGACAACAATAAATTCCACAGGCAACTGGAGAAAGACATTCAATATAAAGGAAAGGAAATTTGAGGAACAAGACTGTTCTGTGCCCACCAGAAACCACAGAAGGTAATAGAATAATACAATCTGAAAAGCAAAAGAGATTAAGATGCTGCCCAAATATAACATACCTTATAAATTTGAGCCTAATCATCAATCAAAAAAGATGTGTATTCAAAAAAGAAAAACATTTGAACATTTCTATCCCCATCTTCCAAAGAGGAAAAAAACAGATTGGAGCAGGTTATTCAACTCACTCATAGTTCAAAAACATAAACACAAGAAAGGTAAATAAATAAAATTACCAAAGGAAGCACAAATAAGGAAATTAATTACCAGATCTTTGGAGAGAGTTTTCAAAGGAAAAAATAAAACCAAGAAAGACAAAGACAGCTAGTCTTTAAAAGAGTTTAAAAAAAAAGAAATAACAGTGGAACCATTTAGATGTTTCTTTCTAAAACTACACAGGGGAAAAATTATGAAAGTGGAACTCAAAGAAACAGAAGTGATAGTAAAGGAATAGGAATAAGGTACTACAAATTTCATATTAACTTAATCTCAAACCCTCATTTGTCATGAGTAAATCAAAGTATTTTGTGAGCTTAAATAACAGAATATATCACAGGGGAGATAATAGAAGACAGAGGAATGAGTGATACATCCTAATCAAGTCAATGGTAAACAATGAAGGGGAAATAACTCTGATAGTTTCTCAGAAACAAGAGAGGATACAGGAAAACAAGTAAGGTGATAAAAGGAGAGAGTGAAATGGGGGGAAAGAAAGAAAGAAGTAGAGAAGGCTAGAGAAGGGTCCCATTGAAAAACTCTCATAGAGGTAGAAATGTATTCTCTAATGGGAGATAGGGGCCTTACAATGCATATAATTTTCAGGGCTTTGGTGCTCAAAGAGACTATTTCTTCTTAGAAAGTGTTGTGCCTCCATGAACTTCCTACATCATGAAAAGAGAGATCAAAGTTACAGGAACTAACAGACTTCAGAAGGATAAGAGGCCATCGACTCACCATGAGATTCCAAGGCAAAATGGGAAGGAAAGTGATCATAGAGAGAGCAGGGGGTTGAAAAGAAGACAGAGAAATTTCTACTTTAAGACAATAATTCTATATTCACTGTAGCAATTATACTATTCCCTTGTAGGATTTGATTCTTTGAAATGTGAAACACAACAGAAAAAAAGGAAATTAAAAAACACAATCTACAAGGCAATCATAGAAAGTGTTTAGAAGAGGAAACTCAAAATTAGAATTTCAGAAGAATTCCAACACAAAAAGCAATGCAAAAATATTAGAGAAGGAATAAATATGAAGACCATGAATCAAGAAATAAAAGTCTGGACTTCCCAGAAAGGGAGGAGAATTAGTGACAAAAAAAAAAGTAAAGGAAAATGCAGAATATTTTTAAAATTAATAATATAATATCAATATTAATATATATCATATTATATTATATAATTAGTTTTGATATAATAATAATATTAATAATATAACAATAAAAGAATTTGGAAGAGTTTAAAAGGAAGAGAGATTTTTAATTAATTGCTACTTAATGCAGAGAAGAGGGGAGAGAATAAGATAATGAGATAACTAAAAAAAGGAAGAAAAAATGAATCATTAACTTAATAAAATTCTAAAACTAGGGAAAGGGAGAAGGGTTTAAGGATAAGATGAAGACAGCTTGTAGAAATAGAGTTGCCTTAAGATAAAGTAAAGAAAAATAACTATAAGGATGAAGTATTGTCTTTTTTTTTAAAGGAAGAAGAAACACTAATTGAAGGTATTTTTTAAAAGCAAGAATAAAAATTCAAATCAAAGAAAATATTAATCTATAATTTCAATACAAAGCCCATAACTTTAAATGTGAATGAATCTTAAGCAATCCCATAAAATAGAAAAAAAAAAAAAAAATGACAGGTTGGTTAACAAAAGCCCATAATTTATTGTTTATAAGAAATATAACTCAAAATCAAAGATATTTACAGAATTAAAATAAGAGAGTGAAACAAAATTTATTCTTGATTAGGTGAATAAAAAAAAAGTAGGGTTATAATTATGCTGTCTAACAAAGCAAAAACAAAATTTCATGATATAGGGATAAACAAAGAAATTACATTATCTGAAAAGAACCACAGGCATAATTAATATCAATATTTATCACAGATGCTCCAAATGTTATAGTTTCTAGATTCATAGGAGGAACTCAGCAATTACAAAAGGCAGCCACAAGAATGGAGCGATGTTCCAGTATGAAAAGGCAATAAGTGCTGAGGGAACTTCCAGCATGATAAGGCAATGAAAGTTTCAGATGAAAGAATTGGATAAGAAATGAGAGTTCAGATGACCAGCAGGATGAATACAGAGAGGATTGGGGAGACTTACATGAACTGATGCTAAGTGAAATGAGCAGAACCAGGAGATCATTATATACCTCAACAACGATATTGTATGAAGATGTATACTGATGGAAGTGTATTTCTTCAACAAAGTGATCTAACTCAGTTTCAATTGATCCGGTTTGAACAGAAGCAGCTATACCCAAAGAAAGAACACTGGGAAATGAATGTAAACTGTTTGCATTTTTGTTTTTCTTCCCAGGTTATTTATACCTTCTGAATCCAATTCTCCTTGTGCAACAAGAGAATGTTTGGTTCTACACACATATATTGTATCCAGGATATACTGTAACCTATTTAACATGTATAGGACTGCTTGCCATCTGGGGGAGAGGGTGGAGGGAGAGAGGGGAAAAATCAGAACAGAAGTGAGTGCAAGGGATAATGTAAAAAATTACCCTGACATGGGTTCTGTCAATAAAAAGTTATTTAAAAAAAAAAAAAAAAGATCTGGGATTAAAAAAAAAAAAAAGAAATGAGAGTTCAGGTAGAGAGACTATAAGAATTAAGCCTCAGTATAAGAGATACAAAACCTTACCCTTTTAAAATCAGAATAAACTAGAAATTAATCACTCCATAAAATAACAAGAAATACTAAATAAAGTCAAAAGACTGAAAAACACAAAAGAAAATATAAAACATCTCATTTCAAAAACAAATAACCTAGGAAATAAAAAAAGGAGAGATAATTTTAGAATCATTGGATAACTTAAAAGCCATTATCACAAAATTAGCCTATATCATAAATGAAAACTTCTCACATCCATTAGGAATGTTCATTTCCATATCCCTAAAAAGTGGTAATCCAACCTCTACTGGATTAACCTCCAGGTATAGGAAACCCACTACTTCATGAGACAATCCATTCTATTTTTTACATTCTTTTTTCTCCTTTGAAGGTCACAGAAGATATAATGGCAATGACTCTATTACTTGAACAGGTGTTTATGGGGTATATGGAATATTGAGGGAGGACTAGCACTTAGGGCTTGCAGAACCCTTTTTAGGGCTGCTCATTCATCTTTGGTATCAGCCTATCACCAAACTCTCACTTGTGGCTCTAAGAAGTTGTAGAATGCATAGTGACTACACCCTGGTAACCATCTCAACAGACAGGCTAAACCAGGTTAAGAGTAATTAATTAACCCATTGGGTGACGGGGGAGTACTATAGTAAACATGTGAAAACTTTCCGTGGTGGAATGCGCAAATGAGAGCAATTTGTTCCAATAGCCATGAAGGCAAATGAAGCAAGAGTGGTAGAGTGACTAAAGCTTGGTCAGACATCAAAGAAATCAAGGTCATCCACTGCATTCAACCCTATCTTTGGTCATCCTGACTTTTATCTTGCTACTGAACTTTGATAGCTCTGGAAGAGTTGTCAACTTTGTGCAACTCTGGTTCATTTAAATCCAATCTATACTGAAATCAGTACATCACCCCATAATGTCACTGATTTTCATTGAAACAAAGAACAAAACAAGCAGAAGATGATACAAACAAGGAAGGAATTATGGAAGCGAGCATCACTTGAATATCACTTTCATCTGAACTGTACATGGCACATATGGCACACACAAAATGTTTGCTGTAGAAAGACATACAACTCAATAGGGAAATAGGAGAAATGGATAAAGGCAAGAAGGAAATGGGAGAGTAGATTCAAGTAAGCAAAACAAACTAAAATCTTGGAATCTGCATCATGAAGAGTTTTAAAAGGAAAGAAAGGATAACTGTGATTGAGAGCTAAAAAAAAAAAAGAGAGAAGATTTAGGAGAGTGGATATGGATTGAATAAAACAAGAGAACTTGTCAAGCATATTCCTCTCACAGCAACCTATTCTGTATAAAAAAGAAAAGGGGGGGAAGAGAGATGGAGGTGGCAAAGAAAGGAACAAGTATATGAGAATACAATAAAGGGAAATACTGTTAATGATCATAACAATAAATATGATGGTATGAACTTTTAAAACAGAAGAGGATAGTAGAATAGATTAGAAAGCAGAATCCAACAATATGTTATTTACAAGAACCACACTTGAAACACAAATATTCACACAAAGTCCAAAAAAGGAGCAAAACATATTATGCTTCAGATAAACTAAAAAAAGTAAGGGAAAGGACATGATCTCAGACAAAGCAAAAGCAAAAATAGACTCGATTAAAAGAGATAAACAGAGAAATTATATTTTACTGAAAAATATATAGACAGTGAATGAATTATGATTCTTAATGTATATGCACCAAATGACATAGTTTCTAAATACCTAAAGGAGAAGCTAAAATTATTATAGAAATAGACAGTAAAGCTATAATTGGAAGCCTCAGTATGTCCTTTTCAGACCTAAACATAGTAAACATGAACATGAAGTAAAGGATCTGAATAGAATTTCCAAAAAAGTTAGATACGCTATCCTTCTAGCAAAGACTGAGAACATAACTTCACTAGTGGTGGGAGGAGAGGAGATGTTGAGGATAGAGCTTTAGCTGAGTTTTAGAGAAAGCTAAGAATTCTTATAGACAGAGATGAAGAAGGAATACATCACAGACATGCTATATTAAGCCTGGATAGAGACTCAGAGAGGAGACTGTCATATGTAGAACAGCAAACAGAATTATTGGGCTGGATTCCAAAGTATGTGAAAGGAAGTCATATATAATGAAGCTAGAAAGTTGGAAACCAATTGTAAAGGGCTTTAAATGCCAAACAGAAGAACCAGTGGAGTTCATTGAGCAGGAGTGACAGGGTCAGACTTGTCCTTTAGGAAAATAACTTTGACAGCTACGCAGAGAATGAATTGTAGTGGGGAAAATTAGAAGTAGGGAGAACAAATAGGAGGCTGTTGGAATGGAACTGAAGAGCATTTACTAAGTGCTTCCTATGTTCCAAGCATGTTGGGCTAGGTGTGTATGTCCTCCATTACAGAGTATTCTCCTTGAGGTAGAAACTATATTTTATTCCATCATTCTGTTCCTAATTTATATAATTCTTCCTTTTGTTCCAGACCTGTGATTTCAACTGCATAGGAAATCTCTGTACCTATCTAGAGTAGAAATTTAATAGTTTCAGAGAGTTACTTAGGGCAAAAGTGTCAACCACAGCCATCAGCCTGCATTGCCAGATTAAAATGTAACTGGAAAATATCTAACAAAATAAATAAAAATACAATAAAACATATATTATGTTAAGATGTGGTTTTCCAAGTCAATTTGTGGCCTACAAGCATCCTAACATAGAGTTTAGTAACCCCATTTCTATTTGAGTTAGACACCACTGACCTGAGCACCTAGAGGATAACACTTGTCCAGAATGAAACAATTAATATGTGTCAGAGAAAGAATTTGAATTTAGGTCTTCCAAAACTGTCCTACCCATCCATTAATACCACCATGCTAACTCTTATGCTTTACACATAGTGGGCATTTGATAAAAACTTGTTGAAATTATGTATTTTGTGGATTATTCCCCCATTGATAAATGGTCAAAAGATATGAACATAAAACTTTCTGAAGAAAAAAATCAAAGCTATCTATAATTATATAAAAAATGTTCTAAATAACTATTAGTTAGAGAAATATAAATTAAAACAACTATGAGTTGGTTTAATACCTTTCACCTATCAGATTAACTAATATAATAGAAAAGGAAAATGGCAGATACTGGAGGGGACATGGAATAATTGGGACATTAACATATTGTTGATAGAATTGTGACTATATCCAACTATTCTGTAAAATAATTTGGAACTATGCTCAAAGAACTATAATAAACCATGAATATCTTTTGACCTGATAATACCATTACTAGATCTATGTCCCAAAGAAATAAAAGAAAAGGGAAAGGGGAATATATGTATAAAAATATTTATAGCAGCTTTTTTGCAATGAAAAAGAATTAGAAATTAAAGAATGTTTATCAACTGAAGAATGAAAAGCTGTAGCATAAGATTGTATTAGAAAACTATTATATTATAAGAAATAACAAGCAGGATGATTTTAGAAAAAACTGGAAAGATTTATATGAACTGATATAAAGTAAGGTGAACAAAAGCAGGAGAATATTGTACATGATAAAAGCAATAATGTACAGTGATCAACTGTGAATGAATTAGCTATTCTGAGCAATCCAATGATTCAAAACAACTTCAAAGGATTTATAATGAAAAACACTGTCCATCATCAGAGAAAGAAGTGATGGACTTAATGCATATTAAAGCAAAAATTTTCACTTTCCTTTTTTTTTCTTTTTGCAACATTGCTAATATGGAAACCATAGTTTAGAGGATTTCACATGTATAACTGACATCACATTTCTTGAATTCACAATGGGCGGGGAAGAAGTGAGAAGGAGAGAAATAATTCAGAACACAAATTTTAAAAAAATAATATCATAAACAACAAATTTTTTAAAAATGTTTTTGTATTACTGCACTAAATAATACCCTGAGCAACTAGGAAAGTAACTATGAACATAAAAATTGTCCAAGAATTCATTGACTACTGTCAATCATATTTATCAACCCTCCAAAAATTTTAATAAACAGTTTATCATAATATGCTCAGCAGAGATCCATAGTATACAAAAAACAGTGGGCCCTGAGTAGCAATTTTAGCAAAAAATTACTTCTAATATTCTAATTTTGCTTCTGTTTGACAATTTAAAACGTATATAAACACTGGTCTAGGCTAAATTGGAACACTAGTTATGAGTTTTTTCTTTTATTCAGTTTATAATTCAATAAAAATTCAAAACTTGAGTCCACCAAATTAATTTTCCTTGTTTTGACAATTTAGATTTATTTAAATTACTGATTTGAATACAACAAACCTATTTTGGGTGCTGGATCTTAGTTATTAGTAGAAGAAAGATAAATCTAATCTTGTTTCATTGGGAGTCAGAATGTGCCAAAAGATTCTAATGTAAACAGGTGGAGTTCACTGATCATGGCCAAATGAATATTACTGGATTTAATCTGCTTCAGGAAAACCAAAAGGCTGCATAAGACTCTGGGGTTTTAATTGATTCAAACACGATGCCCTGTCTACCTGCTATAAGCTTCATTTTCCTGGGTACCTCTCCTAAATATTGCAAAAATACAGGTCCCTGGGAATAGCAACCTTTCTATCACCTAACTAGAAAAAGCAGATAGAACTGTAAGTGGCAATGACGTTAGTGTTGTGATGTGTGAAAAGTCAAGTGTGGATTTTTTTTTTTTACTCTCAAAAACTCTCAGGTATAGTTACAAAGAAACAGATGCTTCTTGCTGTGCTGCTTTTCTCTGTTTCATTAAAACTTTCTTTTGGATTAGCATTCCTAAATAAAACCTAACCATTTTTACTAAGTCAACCCTACAATCAACTCTCTTCAGATTGATCACTTTCAACCTTTCTTCTTTCTAAGACCCCAGAATAAAATATCATTGACTTTTGTGCTAGTACTGCCCTCTAGTGCTTAAAGATCAAAAACCTTTTCCTTAAGAATTTTGTAACATTTCCTTCTTAACAGGCAATTTCAGACTAAAGAAAGTCAGTGTCAAATGCACCCTATTAAAATTCAGTGACTTGACAGTGGTCCAAAAATTTCATGTTAGTCCTAGAAATTATACAAAAAGTAAAGTCTACGAGGGGTTAGGAAGTAGCAAGTTCTTTTGTGAGAGAAAATAGATGAATTCTAAGTTCTTTCCACATGAATGAAATGTTAATAAGAGAAATTCATCATTGCCAGGCTTCCCCTAGAGAGCATTCTTTATCAGCGACAATTTTTAGCTTTGTTTCAGTACCCCTGGTCTGCTTTATCTCCCCCAGGATGCTCAAATCCCTTTAAGTACTGTATACTAGCAACAAAACTTACCTTTCAACCAGAATTCATTGCATGTTGAAAAAAACCATGTGTAAAACAAGAGAATGCTGGTTATACATCATTTTAATGTGCAGCGTGGTATAGAGAACAAAAAAAAAAAAAAAAATAGAGAGCTATTACAAATATTTCTAAAATTTGGTGTTTTTTTTAAAAAGGCACTTTATGTTTTCTAGAACTGACTTACTTAGAAGAGTCATTTAAGTATAAGACTATCCACTGATTTTATATTTTTTTAAACTTCAAAAAATAATAAACAGGACATAGAAAACAGAAAGTTTTGGCTACCATTGACTGAATTTGTTTCTTCAATTTGGTAATCCCTCATTAAATTATTTGAGACATTACAATTACAGTAAATAGTATTATAGGAGCTCTGGATTTGGAAATCAGAGGACCTGAATTTGTATCTCACCTCTTCCAAAGACCTTGTCACCATGGACAACCCGCTGGTCCTCAATTTCCTCATCCATAAAATGAAGAAAATGGATTAGATGACTTCTAAAGATCCTTCCAATTCTAAACCTATGCTTCTATGAAATGGGAGGAAAGTTAACTTTTAATAGGATTGTACACTAAAAAGAATTTTACTTATACTTTCCTATCAAAGTAAATACTTTATAATTTAAAATTTTACTTTGGTTTAGAATTTCAAAAAAAAAATTGCTGTGCTATTTTTACAGTTGACAATCTACCTTAGGGTAGAAAACTCAGATCAAGTTTAGCTCGGTGTTGCACAATAAACTAGATTTGATAATTTTTCAGTTCAGTTCACTAGATATGATACATATATATACATATATTGTATATATAACATATACAATAACCTAATGACTAGTTATCTCTATGTATATTTAGATGTTTCTTTTAGATAGCTATTATTTTTCTTTTTACTTCATTAATTTAGTTCAATTCAATTCAACAAATGTTTGTTGAGTATTTTATGCAAGATGAGAAACAACATGGCTAAATGGGCAGAAGCCAGCTTTGAAGTTGACCTGGATTTAATTCTCATTTCTGATATAAACAAGCCGTGTGATCTTGGACAAATTCTTTCACTTCTGTATCCTCAGATATCTCTAAGGCTGTTAGAGGAGGTGCTGATCTTCAACAGTGGACAGAGTTTAAAAAGGTCCCCACATATGACTTCCCCTCAAAAAATATGCAAGGCGTTAATATTCCATCACCTTTAATGAAAGACTTCAATTCAAAGCTCTTCTTACTGTATTATAAAATAGAACATATTCCGTAGAAAGCTTTGTGCTTTAATTTTTTTAAAAAGACATTTTAATAACTTAAATTTTGTTTTTAAGACTAAGTCTATTACACGAACTGATGCTGAGTGAAATGAGCAGGACCAGGAGATCATTATATACTTCAACAACAATACTATATGATGACCAGTTCTGATGGACCTGGCCATCCTCAGCAAGGAGATCAACCAAATAATTTCCAATGGAGCAGTAATGAACTGAACCAGCTACGCCCAGAGAAAGAACTCTGGGTGATGACTAAAAACCATTACATTGAATTCCCAATCCCTATATTTATGCCCACCTGCATTTTTGATTTCCTTCACAAGCTAATTGTACAATATTTCAGAGTCTGATTCTTTTTGTACAGCAAAATAACGTTTTGGTCATGTATACTTATTGTGTATCTAATTTATATTTTAATATATTTAACATCTACTGTTCATCCTGCCATCTGGGGGAGGGGGTGGGGGGTAAGAGGTGAAAAATTGGAACAAGAGGTTTGCCAATTGTTAATGCTGTAAAGTTACTCATACATATAACCTGTAAATAAAAGGCTATTAAATAAAAAAAAAAATAAGACTAAGTCTAGAAAAATTTTGTGTTTAAAAAAGATGCAAAAGAAATTTTAAATCAGATTTTTTAAAGTATTGCCATGACCAAAAAAAAAAAAAAAAAAAAAAAAAAAAGTGAAGCACATGCCACCCAGTGGTTTTTAAAAGAATTTTTTTGTATAAATTTCTTTTTTTTTTTATAAATTTCAAATGTACCTATTGTGAATGTGCAATTATTTAAAATCATATGAAAGTAATAAAACACAAATTACTATTGAAATTAAAATACAGATTTATAGCACTCAAATTGCCTTAAGTGAAGCAAAATACTTCTAGAGTTTATAAATTGTTTTGCCAATATTTAAATAATGATTTTGTCTCATTTCTCTCTCTTTATGTAATAGATAACATTTTTCCAGAGTTGGAATAGATTATGATTATCTAAAATAGACTAAGTTATAAGATAGTTTTTTGAAAATAAAATTACCTAGGGGAGACAAAACCAGAGTAAAGGCAAGGACTTGCCTGAGCTTTCTCCCAACTCTTCCAAATACCTTTTAATAATGACTCTGAACAGACTCTAGAGCAGCAAAACCTACAAAAAGACAGAATGAAACAATTCTCCAGCCCAGAACAACTTGTCACAAGGAGATTATAGGGATCTCTTTGCTAGCATTAAGGCTGGACTCTGTTGCTTTCCTATACTCAGATCCAGGTCACAGCTCTGGGTGGCAGATCCCGGGCAAGGAGGAACACTAGCACATGAGAGCTTTTAGCCATAGTGTAGTAAGGATCATCCTCACAGTTCTAGGACAGAACAGAGCGCTTATGGTCATTCACAGGCCACAGCACAGACCAGGAAAGTAGTTAACACACCTCTCCTTAGATCAATGTCGAAAACTATTTTTGCATATATATGGAAAAATAAAAAACTATTTTTAAAAAAGAAAGAAAAGATAGCATGAGATTTAGCAGCTTCTATATTAAAGGATCTCAGGGTTTGGAATATAATATTCTGGAGGGCAAAAGAACTAGGATTACAACCAAGAATCATCTACCCAGCAAAACCACTATAGTCTTTCAAGGGAGAAAAATGGGTATTCAATGAAATAGAATACTTTCAAGCACTCTTGATGAAAAGGCCAAAACTCAATAGAAAATTTGAATTTCAAAAACAAGATTCAAGAGAAGCACAGAAAGGCAAAAAGGAAAAGGAAATCATAAGGAACTTAATGAGGTTAAACTGTTTACATCCCTACATGGGAAAATGATACTTGTTACTCATAAGAAACTGAATAAGAAGTGATGATATCTTAAAAAATAAAATTAAGAGGAATGTTCTGGGAGAAAGGGAAAGGGAGAGGTAGAATGGGGTAGAATGTATGTCACATAAAAGAGACAAGAAAAACTTTTACAATGGAGGAGAAGAGAGAGGCATAAAGAGGACTGAATGAACTTTACTCTCATCAGAATTGGCTCAAAGAGGGAATAACATGCACCCACAATTAGGCATAGAACGCTAATATTTCTATTTTCTACAGGAAAGTAGGAGGGGAAGAGAATATCCCAAAGAGATGTGCAAAAATGTTAGCTGCCTGTTTTGAAATGGCAAGGAACTGAAAATTGAATGGATGCCCAACAGTTGGGGAATGGCTGAATAAATTATGAAATATGAATGCAATGGAATATTATTGTTCTATAAGAAATGATGAGCAGCCTGATTTCAGAAAAGCCTGGAAAGACTTACATGAACTGATGCTAAGTGAAGTGAGCAGAACACCACAACAATATAGAAACAAGATTATGTGATGATCAACTGTGATGGACTTGGCTCTTTTCAATAATGAAGTGATTCAAAACAATTCCAATAGACTTGTGATGGAAAGTTATCTGCATCCAGAGAGAGGACTATGGAGACCGAATGTGGATCAAAGCATCGTATTTTCACCTTCTTATTATTGTTATTTGTTGCTGGCTTTTTTATTTCTTGTGTTTTTTTCCCTTTTAATATGATTTTTCTTGTGCAACATGGTGAACATGGAAATATATTTAGAAGATTGCACATGCTTAACTTATATAAAATTGTTTACTGTCTTGGGTGGGAGGAGAGGAAGAAAAATTTAAACACAAGATTTTTGCAAAGGTGAATGTTGAAAACTATCTTTATACATATTTGGAAAAATTAAAATACCACTTTAAAAAAAGAAATGATGAACAGGATCCTCTTGCAAAAACTTGGAAAGATAAGAGCTGATGCAAAGTGAAATGCACTATGTACAAAGTAACAGCAATATTGAAAGATGATACAACTGTGAATGACTTAGGTCTTCTCAGAAATACGATCTAAAACATCTCTGAAGGACTTATTATGAAAAATGTTATCTATACCCAGAGAAAGAATTGATGGTATCTGAATACAAATTGAAGTATCTTTTTTTACTTTATTTTTCTTGAGGGATTGGTGTTTCTTTGGGGGTTTGGGGGGAGGTTGGTCTATGTATAATCTATATGGAATTGTTTCCCTTCTCAATGAAGGAAAGTGGGGAGAGAGAAAGAGAAAGAATTTGGAACTCAAAGTTTTAAAAACGAATGCTAAAAAATTGTTTTTACATGTAACTGGAGGAAAATAAAAATACTAAATTAATTTTTTAAAAGGAAATAATATACTCTGACACAGACTATGGGAAATTCATATTCAAATATACACAACAGGGAACACCCTTGCCCCTCATACTATGAGATAAATTTAATGAGCCTGACACATGTATTACAAATATATAATGAATTCTAAATAGCCACTTATCAAATCTCAAGAGATATAACTAAGTTTATCATTACTTTAACGTCTCTTATTAAATGAACTGTAATTTGATTCAGAAGAAAATATAGCAAATATTCACAAAGGCATTTTAGTATGGACTTTTTGTCAGCTATAGGTATAAATTTTTTTAAGTTTGAGTATACAAGAGAGATTAATAACTCCTGATAAATTGTGAAAATGCAACATATTGGGTAAATATGGAATATATTATATGATAATTTTCATCTTATCTTTCATCTAAATGTTAATCTTAGGATTAAAAAATATCTTCATAAATACTTATTATTAATCATTTCACGTTCCCTATAATCACTTCTATTTTGAAAGTATTCATAAAATTTTCTTCCACTAGTAAAACTGATGGCTCTATATTAAAAGACACAATTTTTAGTTCCAATTAAGCACTGATAGCACATATTCCAAATGTAAAACTCAGCTTGCTTTCATTGAGCAGTATTTATTTGTTATTGTGTTTTGGGGTAGCTATAAGGTGCAGTGAACATGAGTGCCCTGTCTACAATCAGGAAGACTCATCTTTCTGAATTTAAATCTGTCCTTAGACACTTACTAGCTGTGTGATGCTGGGCAAGTCACTTAAACCTGTGTTTCTCAATTTCTTCATCTGTAAAATGAACCGGAGATGGAAATAGCAAACCACTCCAGGATCTCTACCAAGAAAACCCCCAATGGGGTCACAAAGAATCTGATACAACTGAACAATAAAACTGAATTTCCTTACTAGTTAGAAGAAGAGCTAGGACTAGCACCTTAATATCCTGATTTCCCACCAAAGTACACATCCCATTAAACCATGTAACCACTCAACCTTGGCTAACTCAAATAGATACTAATCCCTGTGGACTATATATTGACTTAGAAATCTACAAATTAACATTTTCTATGTTGTATTTTTACTTATTTTGTTAAACATTTCCAAATAACCTTTTAATTGTTTCCTATACTACTAAGAAGTTTTGAGGAGCTGATTGAGGCTCCTTGGACCTCTGCTTAGGTCACTTAACTCATTTAGAAGTCTGGCCCTGAGGCTAAGCTATTCTGATAGTTGAAAAACTATAAATTCACTTGGGACCTTATTTAGTACCAAACTAGGTATGCTTCAGAGCCCACCTGCTTCAGTCTTCTTCTTGCCATTTGCCCTGTGTATATACCCATACCATTCCCGACCCTCATACCCCTTATTTCCCCTTCTTGCTTTGCAAATTGTAATGAAATAATCATTACTGCTTTTAGAAAAGACATGTCAGTGATTCTGCCATAGTTCCTTCTATCATCACTGTGATTTCTTAGACCAAAGCACCCTTCCCTGGCCAACATTCCCTTGTATATGTTATCTCCTTCGTTAGAGTGTAAGCTCCTTGAGGATAAAGACTATCTCTTGCATAGTACTCTACACATTTTTTATTTGTACTTGTAAGGGGGGCCTAACCAGTAGAACCCCATTCTCAGAGCAGAAATAATGAGCTCTGCCTTCTACTAGCTTCACATGAAAGAGGCTAGAAAGACTGCTTCCAGAAAGCCGAGCTTTCAACTTCCCAGAAGATTGTGATAATAATTATAAGTTGTTACTGAATCCTGTTTAAAGTCCTTCCACCAATTCATGTTGCAAGTCTTTTGTATCCTTTAGCAGTTCTTCTGTGTGTAGAAAATACCTGTCCCATATAGTATTCATTTAGTACATTGAGCCCTTTTAAATAGTTTAATGGCTATAATATTTTAATAGTGCATGTATTTGTATATACATATATATGCATATACAGTATTAAGATTTTTATTTTTAATACTTTTTTATTGTTTCCATCCCTTTATCCATCCCTTTATCCACTCTCCCCTCCCTGAGATGATAAGAAATAGGATATTGATTATACATGTGCAGTTACGTAAAACATTTTCATATCAGTCATTTTATCCAAGAAGACTGGATTAAATTTTTTTAATGAAAGTGAGAAATAGCATGCTTCAGTGTGTACTTGAACAATATCAGTTCTTTCTCTGGAGGCAGATAGTATATTTGGTCATTAGTCCTTTGGAATTGTCTCAGATCATTGTATTACTGAGAATAGCTAAATCATTCACAATTCTTCAAACAATACTGCTGTTATTATGTACAGTTCATGTCTTTCCAAGTTTTTATGAAATCATCTTGCTTGTCATTTCTTCTAACAAAATATTCCATTACAATCATAAGTCACCGCTTGTTTAGCCATTCCCCAATTGGTAGGCATTCCTTAAATATCCAATTCTTAGCCACCGCAAAAAAAGCTCCTATAAATTTTTTTTAATAAATAGGTCCTTTTCCCTTTTGGGGAATATCTTTGGGATATAGACCTTTGGGATATCTTTGGGTATCTCTAGATCAAAGATAAGCATAGTTCCAAAATCACTGAGCACTTTTTTACTTCTCCCACTTCAGGGTAATCTAGGTATGAACCAAAATCTAAAATAATTTGTTCCTGCAGTAGGGGCTTAATGAACTGGAGTGAGAAAAGTGATCCTAAGCCTTATCCCTCTCTCATTAGAAATCAGACTCCCTTCAAGTCCAAATTGCCTACAGAGGTTCAAAATGGAGCAGCCCCTTAGACAGAAAGCAATGGGTATATAGTATCCCAGTCTACTGGGAAATATTTAAACCTTGTCAAGATGTGAAACATCATTCTTGCCTTCTCCTCCTCCTCCTAGTATTTTAGGCAGGGAACTCAGTGTCTCTGAAGAGATGGTCTCTATGCATTCATTCCCAATCCTGACCTACTAATAAAAATGATATGTGCTGAAGAATTTTATTCAAGTAAAGATTTTCCTGAAACCAACAACAGTTTGAAAATAGTAATTGATTTTTCTTTTAAAAGACCCATACTATTACAGAGTCAAAACTTGTACACCTGAAGAGGATCAAGAGAAGTTGATGCACATTACAAGGCTACATTCACTGAAAGCTTTCTTACTGCCAATTAAAATTGTAGAAGTGAAGGGGTCTGTCACAGGCTTATTAACAGAGTCATCTATGTCTTTAATCTCTGGGTCAAAGAACCTTTGCACCTTTTTAACCACCAGAGTATTCAGTACTTTGCACTAAGATTTTTTTGAGATTCACAACATTCTCAGGGATTCCAGTTACACTGGGAAAATCAGCCAGATGACAATGATTTTAACAACATTGTATTTTGAGCAGGACACACAGATTTCTTTCTAAAGATCAGTGGTTATTCAAACTTTTATTATAGCCAACTCATGACTGGTAGCAAGACAACACCAAGAAATGAAATTACCATAGATATGGTGTTTTAGTTAGTCATTGAGGTTAAAAAAAAATCCAAAGTATTTCTTGAGTTCCATATGATTAACATCAAAGTCTCCAGGAACTATTGAGTAGGAGTAATAAACTTTTCCCTTAAAAAACAAAACACCAGTTTTTAGGACTGCTGGTTAGGCATTTTACATTTCACCTTGTCTCTGCATTGTCTTTCCCTCAAAGTCAGGTCAAGGGCTTAAGCTCCTGCTCTTGTTCAGAGACTTCTCTGATGCAAAAGCTTCTTTTGCTGCCAGACATCTCTAATCACTAGAACCAGGACTTCTGGATCTCTCAAACTTAGGTTGACTCTAAAGCTAACTGGAGAATGATATTTGATCACTTTTTTAGGAAAGAACATGCCATAAAAGGAAGCCAGGGAGTCAGGTACTGAATTTGGGAGCAGTAGCAGAGTAGGGGGAAAAGTTCAGCTCAACTTTCCCCCTCCTTTACCAAGGAGTCTAGAGAGAGAATTTCCAGGGGAAAGAAAATCAAAGCAAGAATCCAAGCAGGAAGCTTTCTCTTCTTTTTAAAGGTCCACAGAGTCATTGGTTCCCCCATCTCAGCAGCCAATGATGAGATCACTTCATTATTTCAAAGCAATCACCATTCAGCACTAAGTCACCCACATGTCCAGAAATTGTCAGGGAATACACCTCATGAATCCATTTACTGAGTGAACATATTTGGTTGCCAAGAACCATGAAGGGCAATCCTAAGGATGATCCATGGGATGGGAATGGCCTTCATTATACCTTGAAATTTTGTTCAAGAATCACTTTGTACATGAAGCTTTTCTTTATTCTTCTACCTGCTGGTGTCCCACCTTTTTTAATTTTGTATTTACTTTGTGTGTGTGTGTGTGTGTGTGTGTATTTGAATAAGTACAAATTTGAATAAGTTACATATATGTATTTCTGTAATAGAGTCAGTTTCTTGAAGGAAAGCTATACATTAGCTTGGCATCCAGCTTAATAAATGCTTATTGATTTCTTCAGACTTACTTTATTTTACCTTGAAGGAAAACTCTTTCATTGTTCAAAGCTTCTTAATATCATTGACATAACTTTTTCCATTGTTTCTGAACCCATATATTAATGAACATTTCAATCTATACAAAAGAGGTTCTGGGAATCACTTAATAATCACAGGATGTTACATTTTTATTTTATTTTTCAATTATTTATTTTAATAAAAGGAAGTAGTCATCTGGTTACTGATTGTCAAGAATTAATATGAATCATTAGGGAGAGTATTTAACGATTCATTAAAATGAAACTAAATCAGAACTTTGAAAGTAGTCATATGCTGCTTTTGTCCTTAAGAAAAAAATAGTATTTTTATAAAATTTAAATTTGCACATCTTACTTATAATGTATATAGTACTTACATTTATAAGTACTTATAAGAAGTGTACAACTTCTTTAAAAAGTATGACTTTGGGGATAGCTAGGTGGTTCAGTGGATAGAGCACCAGTCCTGGAGTCAGGAGGAACTCAGTTCAAATTTGGCCTCAGACACAACACTTCATAGCTATGTGACCCTGGGCAAGCCATTTAACCCCAATTGCCTCAGTGTAAAAATTTTTTAAATTATTTACAAAGTATGAATTTAGGTATACTCTTATTTAATTTTATACTATGTAGATATAAGAAACCTACACCTGTATAGGTACAGACAACGAATATCTGTAAAGCATCAGGACCAACTCGGACATAGTCTGTTCAAAGTACCAATAATGATACTGCAGGCAATGAATAGAGCAACACTTAGACAGTCTGGTCTCCTGTGCAATAGCTTAGGTGTATAATTATGAATGGCCTATGAGAACCAGTCCTTGAAATATGGGGAGACATGGAAGCTTGGGGTGCATTTGCTTCAGGCATGACAATTAGTCATTCTCTGATAGTAACTAAGCCAGAATTGAGTGGATATACAAAAACAGAATTCCTCTGAACAGCTCAATCATCTTATTTAGAAAAGAAAGAGCAACAAAAAGAACCAGGTTGCCCCCACACACTTTTTTTTCACCCATTCAGTTCTAGCTCAGCAGTCATTTGGAAAAATTTTTAGCATCACACAACACAAACACCCGGATCACCACGGCTGGAAGTAAGTTCCTCTTTATCTTTCCTTTGGTTGCTGGGATTGGACCTGGACAGGGAATATTTGCACATGCTTCCATGACTGGTCCCAGAGGCCACTTCAGTCCTATTACACATAGAAATGTGAAATAATTTAGACAGGTACCTTAAATAGAAGCAAATAGTGAAATAGAGCACTGAATCATTGAGTGAATTCTCTACCTCAAGAGTAGGTCTAGAGAAGTTCAAGTTTATTGACTTCTTCCTGGAGAATGGCTAATCTGAGGAAAAAACAGTGTAAGAACTGGTTTGCATAAAAAGGTCTCTATCTGGGTAGGCACAAACTTTTTGCACTATGTTCTTTACAAATCATGGAAGGAAGATAAAACAAGAACTCCACAGGGACAATGATTGTTCCCTTTGTATCTTTATTATCCCAGACCCTTGTACAATATTTAGCATGTAGTATGCACCTAATGCTTGTTGAATTGAATTGCACTTCTCACAGATTGTTTCCTTATAGTAAACGGAGGAATTTGGGTTAGAACTAAAAATACATTGGAAGGGAAAATAAAGGAGGACATAATCCAGGAAAGGAGTCTCTACTTACCTAGAAATGGGTATCACCAGTTCACAGAAATTCAGAAGTAGGAGGGACCTTAGAAGTTATTTAGTATATCCCAAAACTAAGCAGCAATTCCCTGTAAAAACTCACCTTTTTTTGTCTCTCACAGCATACAAGTAGGTGTTTAGAACCACATGAAAAAAGGTAAAATTCAAATTTTCTACAATCATTGATTCAACATCTACGGTATTGATTTCTAGCATATAACTCCTGAGTCTTCCCAAATCACATGTAAAAGAACTTGCTATCTTCATTCAAATACATTCAAAAACATTTGAGATACATGATTTTAACTGTCTCCCAAATAAATATTTTCTTATATTTTAAATCATTATAATGTTTTGATCTGCCTTAAAGGAAATCATAACTATTCAGGAATAAGTAGCTAGGTAGCACTTTATATCTGTACCCAATTTCCTTGGGATTATAAAATCAACAAACTGCTGTCTTTCTAACTATGTGGAATCAAAATTAACTTTGTTATGAGCTAACATGACCTTTAAAATATACAAAATTAATTAATGAGGCAATGAGTTGATATTATTATGTGTTAGTTAAGAATATATAAATAAAATTTCCGTGCTATATTTTGAAACTTGTTATTTTGCCAAAATCAAATCAACATTAATATTTTTAGCTTGTAGGATGATTATTCTGGAATTTAAACACTGTAATGTCTGAAAACCATAACAGAAAATTTATTCAAATGAAGCTATGAAAAAATATTGTGAAATTTCCTTTTAAATATCAGAGAACATTTCTACAACACAGGGCTCTGTTTTCTTGGTAGCCATCTCCACAATTCCCAGAAAGTTAGTGAAATTTATATTTGTACATACACCAAGAGCAAAATAATTTGTCTGAAAAATGATAGTAAAAATTACAACATTAATGAATGTGAAAGTCACTGAAAGATTAAGTAACTCTTTAAAACTCCCTCCATCTGAAAGTCAAAAACAATTTTTAAAACTGGAACAAATGCAAACTCAAATCTCCTCCTGAGATCTAAAAGCCTGGTTCTTTCCTCTTATTTACATCATTTCTGTTAAGAGAAATTCTGTAATCTGAATATAGTTAATGCTGATAATATACACAAATATAATTCAACCTTCCCAGATTGTATTAGATACAAATAATACTAATGGTGATAAACATTTTTTTTCGGCTTTGTTGCCAAAAAAAAAAAAAAAAGAAAAAAGAAATCTTCCCAAACCACCAAATAGGTAGAACAAGAGAAAAATAGCATTTACATAAACTACAAGTAGGACCAAAATCCAAAATTTTTTTATCAGATCTTTATTTCATAGGCAAATTAATTTGTTGCCCCAACTTTTCTGTAAAAATAGCAAACAAGACCAATTTGTGTTATTCAAAATACTAATAATTTTGATTAAACAACAATTCATCTGTTTCTTAATAATCTAAATCTGCACTGTGCATTATGATACAATATACTAAATTGTAATAACTTCATGTTCACTCATTCAATTGAATTGCATAATACTAATGATAATACTGAAGTACATGGTAAGAAAAAATCAAGGGACCATAAATTTCGCACCACACAAGTTCTTAGAAATATAAAACTCATTTTATTTATGGGGAAACTGAGACCCAAAGAGGTTAAATGCCTAGTCCAAGATTATAAAGGTAATAAGTAGCAAAGTGAGATTCAAATCCAGGTCCCTTAACTGCATATTCAATAAGCACCAAGCATTTATTAAGCACTTACTATGTGCCAAGAAGTTTGTATTTCCATAAGCAAAAAAATGAAACAAACCAGAACCAACAATCATTGAACCATGCTGGAAAATGCTTGAAGAGCTTTAGTTTTCTTCTTTCCAGTCTGGATTTCACAGTCAATCATTTTAATGATGTCCTAACTAAAACCCTATCCTCTACTTCAAAAAAGATCTTTCATATTCAATCATTCTCATTGAATTCTTCCAATTTCAAGTCTTCATCTCTTTACATACAGATCATTCTAAGTAGTCAGATTTTCAAAGGTAAACAAATGTCTGAACAAGAAATCCCTCTAAAACATTTCACACAGGTTTTCATGAATCCTTTAAAGTCCATTCCTCTTTTGGGTAATTCTGTTTGGGATTGGATTTTTTTTTAAGTCTGGATTTTTTTTAATAGCATATTTATTTTCCAGTATTATCCTCCCTCCTCCCAAAAAATCAGTTGGGCAAAACTTTTTACAATGGCTTCAACATCCTGCACCTATAGGTTTCCACCTGGCTGTCAAGGAAAGGGTGTTTTTCATCTGTTTTCTGGACACAAGATTGCACACTAAAGTTAACCTGAGTTCTTTTATTATTATTATTATCATTGTATATGTTATTCTCCTGATTATTATTACTTCACTTTACATTGGTCCATGTAAAATATTCCATTATTTCTATGAACTCACATTTCTTCTCAGAGTAATTCTATTTAAATTCAGCTACAAAGGAAAGTTCAACCATTCCCCATACGGTGAATATGCAGTTTGTTTCTAAATTTTTTTTTACTATCAATAAAAAAAAAAATTGCTGTCTTTAACTGTTAGGAAATTTTTCCTTACATCAAATAAGAAAAGGATTCTTACCTAATCTTCCTACTTCTCATTTATTTCTTCTCTAATTTTTCATATTAGTTCAGTATCTTTCCTAATACAATGTTGTGATGCTAGTTCTCTACTAAAAAACATTCTAGTGCTTTTTCACTGTCTACCTAATAAAGTTTCCATTTTTAAAAGGAAAAAAATATCTTATATCCATTTCCTTTTTTGGTTCACAAAGAATTAAACAATCTTCTGTTTTCATGAAGGGTACACAGTGAAAAGATGGCACTGAAACATTCAAAGTGTTTGTTATTAAAAATATTCCTATGGAAAGCTAGATCATCTAAAAGCCTTTGTAAAATGATGTAGGGGATGACCTATATTCCCCTTTTTTACTTAACTAGCCCTCTGTGTGTTAAGATGTAATAGAAGTAATAGAAATAGAGCTTACATACAAAGGAAAAGAAAGATAGCTTCTTTTTTTTCTTCCCCATGGGACAATATATTGTAATTAGACTAATAACACAGATTATAAACCTATTTCATCAGCTAAAAGATTCAGTATTCTCAAAGGCACAAAGTAAAACTGATTAAACTCTTATTAATCAATTTCACTTAGATGATGACCAAAACTTTGTTTTTAAATATTTTTTAAAACTATCATTAAGACATTTTGGCAACAAAGGGTTGTCACAGTCCTCTAATATCAGAGATACTTTTCCTGTTAAAAGGGAAATCCTTTTCTAATGTAAGCTAGCTATATGCAGGAACAGAAGATTCTGATTTTTCCTTAAATATTGGTTAAAATATTAATTTATTCTTGAAAACATTTAGCTTATTTTGGGAACTTCCTTTTTGTGAAAGAATTAAAGGGTCTACAGGGACAATAATCTCATCCTACTAAGATATGTGGTTTTTTCCTTGGCCTTTGTAAAAAGCTCCAAACTAAATGTGTGGTTGACATTAGCTTAAGAATTTCCAATTTCTATTGAAAAGCAATCCTGTGAAACAAAAGTATTCTTAAAATGTGTGCCTTACAGAGGAGCCCAGTGTGTCTAGAATAATATTGCTGATGCAAATGAAAAAATAAAGAAAATACGATTCTCAAAGTAGTCACTGAATAGAATTTAAAACAGCTTATTTTGATAACAGCTTTTCTCCAACAAATCAAGACATTTTTACAAACTGATATCCATTCCTGCAAGTAGGAAAAACTTCTCTATAGAAATGGCTAGGTTTCAGGCAGGTATTTACAATTATCCCCAAATGGAAAACATTCTTTAAACTACTTTAGAAGGTCCTTTGTTTCTCAAATATAATAAGGTTTTTCCCTCATAATATGGACTTTGTTTTCAGTGAAAGCTTGATTCAGAGACTAATTTAAAATCAGCCTGCTTGTTAACATTTAATTCTGTTCTGCCAACCTTAAGACAAGTGACTGGATCATCAGACTTAAAAATGCGGGATATTTCTTTGAACTTCTAAGTCAGATTCTGGAGGGAAAACAAGTAACATAGAACAGGTAACTCAGGGGCGAGAATCAAGAGAAGTTCTTGGGTGTCTGGGTCCTCGCCTAGTTTACCTGGGGCTGGCGCCTAAGAGAGAGCAAGCCTTCACCCCCAAGTCCCACTGGAGATTTAATTAACTAGTATTTGGAAAGGAAAGGGGAAAAAGGTGGGGAGGAAGGGAAGGGAAGGCAAAGGAAAAGGAAGGAAAGGGAAGAGAAAGGGGGAAAGGGTGGGGGGAAGGGAAAGGAAAAGGAAGGAAAGGGAAGAGAAGGGGGAAATGGGTGGGGGGAAGGGAAGGCAAAGGGAAAGGGAAGAGATGGGGGGAAAGGGTGGGGGGGAAGGGAAAGGAAAAGGAAGGAAAGGGAAGAGAAGGGGGAAATGTGTGAGGGGAAGGGAAGGCAAAGGAAAAGGAAGGAATGGGAAGAGAAGGGGGAAAAGGTTGGGGGGGAGAGGAAAGGAAAAGGAAGGAAAGGGAAGAGAAAGGGGAAAAGGCTGGGGGGGAAGGGAAGGCAAAGGGAAAGGGAAAAGAAGGGGGGAAGGGGTGGGGGTGAAGGGAAAGGAAAAGAAAGGAAAGGGAAGAGAAGAGGGAAAAGGCTGGGGGAGGAAGGGAAGGGAAGGCAAAGGGAAAGAGAAAAGAAGGGGGGAAGGGGTGGGGTGAAGGGAAAGGAAAAGAAAGGAAAGGGAAGAGAAGAGGGAAAAGGCTGGGGGAGGAAGGGAAGGGAAGGCAAAGGGAAAGGGAAGAGAAAGAGGGAAAGGGTGGGGGGAAGGGAAGGGAAGGAAGAGGGAGAGGGAGACGCGGGAGAAGCTTCATCGGTAGTCAGTCCCCATTTCCAAAGGGGCAAAAGCGGGCGGGGGAGGGGAGGGTCATGACGTCACTCGCCCACCCAGAGGACGCACACGGAATCCTCTTTTGAGAATGCGGGGAGCGTGGGCTTAGCTCGGGCAGAGTTTCCATCTTCGTCATTCTTAAATTAAATTTAAATCATTGACGTCCTGCAGAAGATGCACTAGGCCTGGGGTGAGGGAGGGAGGATTAAAAAAAAAAAACCCGAGGCCTGCAGACAAGACTGAAACCGCGCCCTTGGGTGACTGACAAGTAACTGCAAGACCCTGCGGGGCGCGCCTGGGGCCCTCGGAGAAGGAAGCGGTCGTTTTTGTCCCAGACCGTCGGGCGTCCCGGTCGCCCGCGCGCCTTTGAATAGGCTTCCCGCGCGTGCGCGCGCGTCCTCCGAGAGGCGGGGGAGCCCATCTCCCCTGGAGCAGCGCGCGCGGAGGAGAGCCCCGAGTGCGGTCACGTGACGAGGAATGCGGCATTTCTGGACCAATCCGAAGAGCCGGTGAGAAAGGCCCGTGCGGAGAGGGCTGGGCAACCCCGTTCCCCTCCAGCAGCCTTAATCTCTTCCTCTTCTTCCCGACGGTGTCGACGTCGGTGTCTAGGGCCCCTCAGGCTTAGGTGTAAAGGGGATTACGTGTTAGTGGAGCTCCTGGTTCTTTTGTGCCCGGTTATCGCCGGCCCCTGGAATAACGAACGCTTCTGATTTACTTCTCCCTGTTTTCCTGCCCCACTCTCCCCCTCCCCCACACCAAATTTAATTATTCCTTCCGGAAAATCTCGGTTGTTGAGTCTCTGGTTGCTTGGGAACGCAACGTGTTAAAAGGAAGACGTAACTCTCGGACCCAGAGAAATACATGTTGAGTTACATAAAAATATCCTGAGAAAATAGCCTTGCTTTTTTAGGGACTAAGGAGAGAAAGCTGAAATTAAATTAGAAAAAAAAAAATATATATATATATATATATATATATATATATATAAATGCTGCCAAATGAAATAATCGCATCGTTTTCAGTGGGTTTTGAAGTTTAAACAGACTTTATGGAGGTGTAATTAGTGGCCTAATTTAGGGGATGCTTGCATTGTATTTTAAATAATTAAAATTTTAAATTATGTGCCCATTATTGCACGCTTTTAAAAAAAAAAATTCAGTTACATATAATTACTCAAAATTAATTCCCTCAGTTAAGGTGAACTATGGTCTTCCTCCGTTGACAACCCGAGAAAATGGCAAAGTGTTTAAACAGCACAAGTATGTTGAAGATTATTTTAAACAGGACCAAACGATGTCTATTTTGTGGTATAACCTGTTCTCTTCAAGTCAGAGCCGCTCATTACCTCGATACAACTAGCTGCCTCGGGCCAGAACAGTCCGTGGCAGGCTGTCAAATGTGAGGCTGATTAGTACATGAAAGAAGCGTGGAAAAGTGGAACGCTATTGTTAATCAAGGGCTGCCTGCAGTTCTAGGAAATGCGAGAGGGAATTTTTCAGCTGCTGGAAAGAGAATGACTGTCAGATTCTCCAATTTGAACTGATTAAACGTAGAAGAGAATAATTAGTAAGATACGAAAGAAAATGTAGGATCTTGATTGAATAAAGTAACGTTTGGACACGTACACCAAAGTAACACCACTAAAATGCTCTTCTGGCAACTGGTTTTTAAAAAAGGTGTCAGGAAGCTGAGGACGGTGCTTATTTTTGTAACGATCCTATGACCTACTAGTGTCTTAATGACAATAGGCATTTAACATTTGTAGAATGAGAGAACACTCATAGCACCTTTGGATTTTTCAGCCTCCAAACAAGGGGAAAAAACCATCTACTATTAAAAACATACTCCTAGAAGAACCATTAAAAACTTAAACCTAGAAGTGACCTTAAAAAAATCTAGTTCACTCTTCATTTTAAAGATGAAAAAACTCAGGTAGCATCAGAGCCCTGCTTCCAAAGCTCCCAATCCATGTTGTTTCTACTACACCAGGTTGCCTCCAGTATTACTCAATATTTTCCATTTGTAAAGGGCAAAGCTGTATCGCCAAAACATTCTGGATTCTAAACTATTCACAATCGTAAAAATGTCCAAAATCACAATTAAAATATATTTACAAAATAGGTGTGCTGACTTGTTAGTATTCTCCCTGACTCTACCATTTTTAAAAATTTACATTATATATGTTTTATTCACTTAACCATATAGATGTTGCATCCCAACATTACCAAAATCATCTCCTAAATGTAATTTCTTTGAGAGCCAGGATAATTTTATTTCAGATTTGTTTGTTTTGAACTTTATATTCAAAGAACAATGCTTTGTCCATAAATGGCAAGGTACATAATAAATGCTTTTTGGAGTTAATTACAAAATAGTTATGTTATTGACCTTAGTCCTCTTCTTACAAATTCCCATTATTTTATGCTTACATCATAAATGTTATTATATTCACTTATCTTCATGCATGTTGCCTCAATCAATCCCCTCCTATATGTACAAGAATGTAAGAGATTTTAAGGAATTTTTTTCTTTATAACATAGCCCAATGAGTTGGACCTGGGTGCTTAATGTTTGTCCAATTGAATTATAAAATACATATTACTGAATTTTATATAAATTAATTTAAAATATTTTTAAATATGCTGGGAGTACCTGCTATTTACATTTTTTGTTATTTGAAAAGAAAAATGTTTATTTAATTTTATTTTAAAATTATAAGAGCAATAAACTTACACTAAAGCTAAAAAAAACCCCATAATTTATCTTTAAATAGGAATTTTCACATTTCATATTAAGGTAGTTTACATTTATCTAAAAATTATATTTCTGCATAGGAATTTAAGTAAATAGTAATATTACACTTTTTTTTTTTGCTGAGGCAATTGTTGTTAAGTGATTTGCCCAGGGTCACACATCTAGAAAGTGTAAAGTGTCTGAGGCCACTGTGACATCTAGCTGCCCAAGTAAACAGTAATTTTTAAACTAGAATACTATTTAATTTGCTGGATAGCTTTTAAAGAGCTATTAAAAATACTATTCTAAAGAACAGTGTCAAAAATACTAAAGCTCAGAATGAACTGAGACTGCCACAGAAAGATAAAGACAAAAAAAAAAAAAAAAAAAGCTACAGCAAGGAAAAGAGTAAGATGGAAAGAACCCCTGTTTGGGATAAATAGAATAAGAATGGGGTTACAGAGAGAAGGCAGGCAAACCAACTACTCAATTTTTATTTAATTGTTTTCTTTGCTAAAAAGAATCTTTGGATTGGAAAGAACAGGACAAAAATGCTAATAGGATCTTAGATCCAAGGAGTTGATAACTGTAAGATAAGGAGTGTGATAGCAAAAAGAACATCTAGCTATTTTTAATGAGTTCAAGTCTCTAGGCCCAAACAAATGACATTGCAAAGTACTGAAAGAATTGGCAGGTGTGATTATTGAAATATTGTCAATGATCTTTAAAAGACTATGAAGAAAGGAAAAATAGCAGCAGTTCCCAACTTCTTCCAAAAATATGGTAAAAACAATTAATACAAAATGTCCTATGAACCTAGCTCACTTATTCAAATAAATACAGCTTCCATGGGAGGAGTCAGTTTAAACTTAGATCACTATCACTGTAAAGATGGCCCATGTTTAAAAAAGATGTGTCACAAGGTTTAACTCAGCACATCTGCTTTAGAAATCCTTCTCTCTGGGTGGACTTCATGTAGAACTCTTTTGTTCATCCTTCTTTCTTGAAGAGGACTGAAGACATTACTAGGATGATACCTTGACTTGCTCATGAATTGGGTATGAGTGGGGCAGAACTTCAAAGCTCACAGCTTCACTCTCCCCTCCAAAGTAATCAAAGTTCAGTGGCAAGAAAAAGGACAAGACTACTAGTGCTGACCCAGGATGCCAGGAGAGTAAAGTAACTTCCCCAGGGTCACATAGCTAATGTCTGAGGACAGATTTGAACTCAGATCTTCTAGATTTTAAACCCCATACTCTATTCACTACATCAGCTAGCTGCCCCATCCTCTCCTTCTATTTCTTTCATTTAAAGCCCCTACACTAACACACACTTGCAATATCACTAATGTCCAAGTTTTCTACAGCACATTAATTTTGCTTTTTGAAACTTCTAAGAGATTTACCCTCAGCAAAGGAGTCCTTCTGTGCTTCTCTACAATCCCCCCTTTTTTTTTTTAAAAAAAAAAAAAAAAACAGCATTTGGATAGGATTCTGTAACTAATTTTACAATCTAGATCAGGAATCCTCAACCTTTTTGATCCCCATACTCTGGTGTTCCATAAACAATCCCCTACATTCTATTCAATATAAGAGGAAATAAATTATAAAATTTGTTGTGTTTATGGACATAAGAAAAAATCTCCTATATCCCCTTTCAATATGAAAGAAAATTAGAGATTAATGAACTTCAAATGGGATAAAATAGCTACCAAATATTCTGCATACCATTTTGACAAGTTACTCATATTCCATAGGGGATCATGTATCTATTGGACAAACCAACTTAGTTCATCTCAGTAGTCCCAAAGTCCCAAAGAACACCCCCAATTCTGTGTGAGGACACTGTATTTGGAATATTTTCTGATTCTTGTAAGAGTTTCTCATTCATATGGAGGGTCCAGAAGAGTCCTTATACCACAGCTAGTTTTGTAATAGTTAGTATGGCATAAACAAATATAAAAATGCTCAATTATATTATTAACAAGACCACCAGAAAAACTACCCTAACATACAATGTACTTCAGCTACAATCTTTGGCAGAGAATTTGGAAGTGGTCAGAGAGAGTGAGGAAATTTTGTCCAGGTTAGTCAGAAGCAATGGAATATTCTGAATCCAATTCTTCTTGTGCAACAAGAGAACTGTATGGTTCTGCACACATATTTATATCTAGGATATACTATAACATATTTAACATGTATAAAACTGCTTGCTATCTAGGGCAAGGGGTGGAGGGAGGGAAGGGAAAAGGCCTAACAGAAGTAAGTGCAAGGGATAATGTTCTAAAAAATTACCCATGCATGTATTGTCAATAAAAATTTATAATAATAAAAAAAAAATTATTAAAAAAAAAAAAAAAAAGACTATGAAGAATACTGAAGGATAGGAAAAGGGCAAATATCCTGATTTTCAAAGAAAACAAGAGCATAGAGTACAAACTATAGGTTGTTTTATTTGACTATCAGGCAAAAATCTAGTATGTGTTATTAAAGGGATTATTAGTGAATATTTAGAAAACAGTGATTATAAGTCTTCTCAAGAGCAATTCATACCAACTTAACTCATTTCCTTTTGATGGGATTACAAGACTGATAGATCAGGGTAATCTGGCAGGATAAGCAATTCATTCTGGCTTACTTTCTCAGTTACATTTCCCCATTGGATGCTATGCTAGGGGTATCCTTCAGGGGTCTGGAATGTCTTTTTTTTTTTTTTTTTTTTTTTTTTTTTTTACTATTTTCAGCACAAGCTTCCATTTTAGTACATTTCCTCCAATGTTAGGTATCAATGATTAATGTCCCAGGTCCAATAAATATCAATGAACTTTTACAAAAGAACATTTACTTCAAAGAAATAGCAAGAGGGGCAGCTAGAGTGCATAGTGGATAGACCACCAGCCCTGAAGTCAGGAGGACTAGAGTTCAAATCTAGCCTCAGATTCTCAATACTTCCTACTGTGTGACCCTGGACAAGTCACTTAACCCCAATTGCCTCAAAAAAAAAAAAAAAAAAAAAAAAGATATAGGAAGATATAGGAAGTGCAAATATTTCTCCCCAATTCTTGGAGGGCAGACTATCCTACATGGCATAGCTTGATGCCTGAGGAGAGTAATAATGAGCTCAGACTTAATTCAGTTCTATATAGCATTGGTCCTTTGACATTCAAGTTCTATCAATACCTCAGCTACCACAAAAATAAGTGCCAAAAGTCATGTCTTGGACATAGAGGCTGATGGTTTGGAAGATTGCAAAACTCAGCATGAACTCCTGATAGCTTAATCTCCTGATCTCCCAAAACTCATAGCATCACAGCCATTTCTTTCACCTAAAATAACAAACACTGAGGCAAAGAACCACAACCATATTCATGGGCAACACCCTGGTCTCAGACAGAAAGGGCTTAAGATGTTTCTCCTTACAGCAGTATCTCTCTTCTCTTATTAGAACACAGATAAGCAAAAAATAGACCAAAGGTACTGAGACAACCTTTTGAATACACATCCCTTCCAGCCACAAAATCTAGGAGCCAAGGCCCCTCTTCATCATGATTGGCAGACCAGAACCGATTACAGAATATGTACACATGCTCCCAGTCACTTCAAGCCACTTTCATTACACCTTTATTCCTTTCTGGAAGCAGGTTCCCAGCCTCTTCCATATGGGGGATTGCATTAGTTAAACACATTGATACCTGCTCATCAAGCACCCATCTGCTAATCTCCTCCTCTGCTTACCTATAATCCTAGATTGTGTTAACAAAGTCTATCCTGTTATTCTTGTGGACAAGATGGAGAAATGTGGGCTATACAATAGTAAATATAGTTAGAAGTGGAAAGGACTTCAGAGGCCATCCAGTTCAACTTCCTCCTAATTTTACAAAAGAGGAAATGGAAGTTCAGAGATAAAGAAATTTACCCAATATCACTCATGTTGTAAGGGGCAAAACCAAGTTCCTCCAAATCAAGATCTTCTCTCCCTTTTTTTTTTTTCCCATTTCCCCATTCAACATTTACATGTATTCAAAATTGTTTGATTTACCAACTGAATGGTTGGTCCAATGTCAACGTAGACAGATAGGAGTGAAGGAACAGAGAATAACCTCGAACTATTAAAATTTTTGTTTTGTTTGTTTGTTTTGCAATTATTTAGATATTTAAAGGCATAAATGATACACTGATCAAATGTATAGATGGCACCAAAGTTGCAGGTATAGAACATTAGATGAAAAATTCACAGCTAAATATAATATTATAGGTTCAAATATAGTCTTATATTAGGCTCAAAAAAATGAATTTTACAAGCAAAAAAACATGAGATGCACCCAGACAAAGGTTTGTTGGGGAAAACATCTAAAGGGTTTTTAACAAACTTCAGATTCAATGAGTTATCTGTAATGTAATAGCTATAGTATCTAGAATTGGAGAAGTAAATCCCATTGTCACCTTCACTAAGATCATATTTAGAATATTATGCCAAGATTCAGATAACACATTTTAGGAAGGACATTGATAAGATAGAGAATATCTGGAGAAAAATGACTGGGAAGAACTCATTGTATGAAAATCATTTGAAGAAATTGGAGTTTAGCTGTTAAGAAATCTTAGTAGAGATAATGCTATTTTCAAGAACGTAAAAATCGCAGATGGATTATACTTTTTTCAGCTTAATCCTAATCATTTCAGTTATATCCAGTTCTTCATGATCCCATTTGGAGTTTTCTTGGTAAAGACACTGGAGTGGTTTGCTCTTTCTTCTCCAGTTCATTTTACTGAAACTTTACAGGAAAGTGAAGCAAACAGGGTTAAGTGATTAGTCCAAGGGCACACACCAGTATCCTAGAGTATCTTCTACTAAGAAATAGTGATTGAGCAGGTACAGCATTAAGCTTGAAGTCAGAAGGACCCAAGTTAAAATATGGACAGCCACTTTCTGGTTATGTGACCCTGAGCAAGTTAATTAACCTCTCACTCAGTCTCCTCACCTGTAAAATTCAAATAACCTTTACCTTCCATGATTGCTGCGAGGATAAAAGATATATGCAAATCTCAAAATGCTACAAAAATGCTATCATGATCTGTGACTTTGACAGACCATCTCTGGGTATATTGTTCAGTTGTTTTCAGACACATCCAACTCATGACCCCATTTGGGTTTTCTGGCAGAAATACTGGAGTGATCTATCATTTCCTCCTCCAGTCCATTGGAAAGATGAGGAACCAGAGGTAAAGGATTAAGTGACTTGCCCAGGATCACATATTAAGTATCTAAAGCTGCACTTGAATTCAGAAAAGTCAGTCTTCCTGACTCTAGATCCAGCACTACATTCACCGAATCATGTAACTGCCCTGGATCTGTTTACTCATCTGTAAAATGAGGGGACTGCAGGATTATCCCTTGACTTATACTACCATTAGCACTATATTCCAAAGAAAGATGAAAAAGGTATGTATTAGGCATCATAAGCCTTAAGGCTTTTAAACAAATATTCAATAATATTTATAACAGCTCTTTTGATGATATCCTAACTAAGGAGGTATCCTTCCACTGAATGATTAAAACAAAACAAACAAAAAACTGGTAAATAAACATAAGATTTATTGTGCCATAAAAATGATGAAATGGACAACTTTGAAGGAAATGGAATGATTTATTGTTATAGATGGGTTAAGAGCAGGACTAAATTATTTCATAGCGTAATATGACAGAGAAAGATGACTTGGATAGACAACATAATAAACCCTAAGGCCGAAAGGGTGAAGATGAAACATGGCACTCACTTCCTAGCAGAGAAACAGCAGATGCACAGACATTTATCCATATATTTTCATATATTAGAACTAATATGGGAAAACAGAGACTATATAGCTGGGTTTTTTTTTTCCTTTTTTATATTTTCTTGGAGAGGGGGATGAATAATGAGACAGTTTAATAAAAATACTTGTTACTTGAAAAAAAATTTTAATGAAGTGGTTGGAGTAGCTGATCCCCAAGATTTTTCCTTGCTCCAGATCACACAGGCATAAATCACCAGATTTGAACTAACCAGGATTTTAAACTAATTTTAAATACTATATTCCTCACATTGCATCATCTTACCTGCCTTAAGCAAATAGACCTCTTCAATTCCTGCTGGACAGCTCTAGATCAAACTAACCTAGATACTGTGCCTCATTTATGCTGCTGCTTTGCCAGTTGCTGACAAGGTACACGTACCACCATCTTCCTGATCTCCAAGTCCTCTACCAATGCAACTTGAATTGAACTCAAGGTCTTATACAAACTTTCTTAATTGTAAATTATGATTTGAATCTTAAGAAGAGGTGAAATCTGATATGGTTCAGATTCTGATAGATTGTTTTCAAGAGCTAATAAGTATTTTTTTTTTGTCTAGTAGAAAAAAAAATCTGAAAACAAAGTAGCAATTCATGTGACATTTTTCTTACCATCTAACACATTAGCTCAGAAATTTTCACATTATTCTTCGACTTAAGTCTGTTTACAGAGAATTTCAGAGCTAAAAAATCCACTGGTTCTTACTGATAGGGAGAATGTTTCATACAAAAATCAATCCATATAACAATAACAAGGATCTTCAATGGAGTTGATACAATTCTGTTTCAGAAATAATTTACAGCAAATGTAGACATAGAAGAAACAATGAATGCTACAACTAAAAATGAAGAGTGCTGGACTTTTGTTTATTTAACACTGTCATGGCTTTATTCAAAACACAGTTGCACAAAAGTAATAACTTCAAAGATTTTTAGGAGAGAAATTCTTAAAGGACTTAACACACTATATACATATAGCCTTACAAAGAGCATTAAAATAGGACAAAAACCTCTACAAAATATAAAACCCCTTCCCTTACATATTTGCATGAAAATACCACCCACCAAGCAAAGTAAGTTTTAGAAGTTATTGGAAGCTTTAGGTATTACCTTTTAAAATAAAAGAACTGTACTAATTCTGATTGCACAATAAGATGACTGATTTTTTAAAAATGCAGATTAAATTTTAAAACAGATATTTTGAAAGCCAAAAGTAATATATGGAATTTAAGAATGCAAAGTGCCCGAAATGCTGCATTTCAGCTGTTAAAAATGAGTAAACTGTTAGTTAAGCAACCCATCACTCCACCAACTCTGTCCCAAGAATTTGTTTTCACTTAACCAGTCTAGCTTTTTATTAATTGGGTTTCTCTACAAATAACTTTATAATTATATTCCAATGGGAACCCCAGAATTACTGGTCACATTCTTTGAGCCCCAAGAAGAAAAAGAAAAAAATGTGTTCTTTTAAGTAATTTAAATGTGGCCCAATAAAGGAAAAAAGAATAATTTTAATTCAGAGACATGGTCACCATTTGCTGATACTGATTTTGTAAAAGTTAAGTTACAAATATTCAAAATTTATAGGAAAAAATTTTTTTGAGATAGTCAAGATTAACAATTAGCAATTATAATAAAGTGAACCTTCATGATAAAAAAATGGGAAATACATTTCTCTATTTTTTAAATTTAGAATTTATATAAAACATGAAAACTTAATAGGAAAAACACACAGGTACACACATACAATGGCAAAGTTTTCCCAAATTCTTTTCTTTATGAATACCAATTTTAAAATAAATCTTTATCTTAAAACCAATCTAGTTTCAAATATTTTTTGCCAACTACCTAAAACATGCCATTCAAATGTCTTAAAAACTAGTTATGCTTCATAATGATGGGAAAAATAATTTAAAGCTCTTATCAGGAAAATAAAATATGCTTTGCAGATCTCTAGTCTGCGGGCATCCAAATCTTGATTCAGGAATCAAACATTAAATGTAAAGTCTATCCATGGATAGAATGCCTTAATAAACACTCACAGGCAGCTATTTTACATCTAAAGGATTCTGATACTGGTTCAGGAATCCCCTTTTGACTTCATCCTGATACAATTAATTCCCAATATCATCCAGGAGAAATTGAGAGTAAGCAGAGGCTCTTGTACAAAATTATGTGGATAATCATGTCTGTTTTTGAGATAATTTTAGTCAATTCTCTCCTTCAGGGATATAAGAAATCCAAACAAAGCAAGAAAAGATAGTTGAGGGAAGGATCTAAAGTTTTTGCTAGATTTCTTCAAATAAAAATAAGACTGTCCATATAAGAAGAGAAATCAGAAAGAGCAAGGAAACTGCTAAAAGAGCAGAATGTATACCTTAAAGAACCCTGCCATGCCATGACTTGTAGCCTAAACAAGAAAGGGTTCACATATATGCTCAGAACCTGGAATATATGAAATTTCTTTTTAAACGCAAACACCTAAACAGCCACCTGATTTGAGACAGGTTTCAGCAGCCTCTTCAACAATAAACTACAAAAATGCTATTTCTGAACAGAACCCTCACCATTTTGCTTCTGATTTAATTATGTAATCTTAAAACAAACTGTTAGCGTCAAAAAACTCACTATCTTCTAACTAGACCTCTGGCCAGCTCTAAAGAATATAACCAACTTTTTCATCTCAAAGAGAGACTACTGACTTTTCATATTACAGCATATAATAGCAACTTTGATTTCAACTATTTTATAAATAACTTTAAAACCTTGTGAATGAAATGCACCATACTACATCCATGGAAAACCTGCCAGATTTTAATTGTGAACTAATTATGACCAAAACATTGAACTTGAGTAAGAAAAGTAAGATTTCGAATAGATTGCTAGGGATTTTGATTATGGGATCAATCATTATATAGGACTGATTTTTTCTTTCTATGTACTGTATGTTATCACTAACAGGCTAACAAATCTTATTTGGAATGATAAAAAGGCAAAAATAGTAAAACCACACCTTTCCTATAAAAAGTTACATGTTATCTTCTGTAGGGACAGCATGGTACATAAAGAAACAAGAGATCAACAAGATCATTCTATTGCAAACTCTATAGAATCCTGGAGTCTGGTCCATTTAATCATCTTCTTCTTCTCCTTCATCTTCAATATCTCGTTTCCTCTTTTCTCCTTGAACACTTTCTTCCTCTAAAATAAAAGGGAGAAATTTTTTAATATTCAGATTTATATAAAAAAAGACTCAAGGCTTATTAATTTGTAAGCTTTGAGGTCAAAAATCAGTTGTATTTTATCTCTTAAATTATTGCAATTCAAATTTATTACAAAATACTTAACAGATCTAAATAATCAACTGAAAAAGTTCATCATGCACCCTTGTGGCCAAATCATGTAGGACATTTTTTAAAAAGTCTCATCACTGAAATTGTTTTGTGATTTTGAAAACAAAACACCCTAGTTTAATAGATTATAGAAATATAGTCACAAATGAGGCCCAGAGATAACTTAATTATTAGCTTTATTAGCTAACTGTTTCTTTTTATGAGTCTAATAGAAAACAGAAATATTTCTAATAGAAAAGACTGAGAAATACACACACATATGCAAGGTCATAATTTTCTAATAGAATAGTAGCTTCTTTTAATTTAACACTTTAGTATATAATCTAATTTCAACTGCAAAATCAAGAGATTGACTCCTTTCCTAAGGAAAAAAATTTAAAAAATGAAATTGTGAATCTATCTTCTTAATAATTTTTCAAAAATAATTTGTAAAACTCTTAAATAAAACTTTTATCATCGATCAAATTTGAAAAACTTGCTCTTAAAAAGATTTATATACCTTTTAAGAAGGTATTTAAAGGTAGACATTTAAGCTGAGGAAAGATATAAGTAATTTGAAATCATAGCAATTTTTTGAATTAAATTACACCAAGAAATCATAAAGTCGTTAATAAACCTTACCTTCTTCTTCCTCTTCATCTCCTTCTTCAACATAGTCATCATCATCATCATCATCCTAAAAATGCAAAACAGTCAATAAATCATCCCAATACAATAAGTATTTATTAAGCTATTGTACACTAGGTCCTAGAATACAAAGAGAAAAATAGTCCCTACCTTCAAGCAGGAGATAACATGTACATAAAAGTTTATATAAAATGAACAGAAATTAAATGTAAGAGGAGAATTCAGGAAAGACTTCATGTATAAACAAGAAAATGTTATTCTAACATGTTATTTTAAAAACCAACTATATTGCCTGACCCGTATGCCTTCACATTAATATTCAAACAACATTTCTAATTTCTTTAAGAAAATAAATGGTCTTTGCTATTATACCCTTGCTATCACTTCTTACCCTTATCTCTAACTCGAACCCCCCATCTTCCTTCTAAATACTAGGAGACCTGAACCACAGAAAGATTTATAAAAGCTTAATTAATCTGTGAATGGCTTTTCAGGTGAGTTAAGTTTAAAACCTTTAAAGCACAGACTTATAATTAAACTATTCAGTATCTATTAAAGTAATAAGATAGCACAGCAGAATGGCCAAGCTAGAGGCAAATCCCACCTCAAGCACTAGCTGTGTGACACCCTAAACAAATCATTAAAAACTCCCTCAGTCTATGGGAATATTAGCACCCACCTCCCAATCTTGTTATGAAAATCAAGTGAAATAAAACTGTAAAGTTCTTTGCAAATCTTAAGGATACTCTGAACATGTTATTTATTGTTACTTCTGGCTAACTGGGGAGCCTGGAAGCCTCTTCTAGTTGTGTTTATGGTAGTCCAAATAACTGAATTGGAAATAGGTGGTGAGCTATCCATTCTGCTACCAGCCCGTAAAGGAGCAAATAATCTTATGGAATAAAAAAATATTGAGTGAAAAAAGGAGATCAAGCCTATTTTCAGAAGTTTCCTACTGTTTCACTAAGAAAAATAACTAAAATTAGTGAATAAAACTCCAGCACAGATTTAGGATAAGATAATAGATTATAGAGAAGACAGAATCTCAATTTTCTGCCATTCAGAGGCCCACCCAAGATAAATTGCTTAATTCACATTTCAGCATATGCTAAGACTTACATACTCAGTCAGAAAACAGCAATCTATCTAGCTCTAGTAAAAGAATACAAAATACTGAAGCCAGTCAGAAAACAGCAATCTATCTAGCTCTAGTAAAAGAATACAAAATACTGAAGCCATCATGGAGGTTTAACAGTAAGATCTGAGGGCTAATTAAAGCCTGAACTCAAAACAAAACAAAAACCAGTTTTTTCCTCCATATTTTATCTTACACCCATTTCAAAGCTACATAGACAAGAAAGAAGCATGTTGCTCTGGACCTAAATTAACATGTTTTCTTGAGTTGTCATAGTTTCCAGAAACACTGGACCCAGAAGGTGCAAGATACCCTGAACATGTCAAGGATGAAGTAGGCAACCAATACCTTGTGTTGAAACCAAATAAGCACACTGTAGACACTCTCTGGTTTCTGAATTAGTTAAGTGCAGTTAAGGAATACACATCTCACTGCTGTGAGCAGCATTTGGCAACAGAAAGAGCCTGTGGAATCAGAGTGGGGATTCAAATCCCAGCTATCCAGCTAACTGACAAAAGTGATGAACTTGGGGTACTGAATAGGCATTTTTTGGGTACAGACAATGAAAATGTATTTAGTTGGATTATGTATGTTTCAAGAGTTTGGAGTTTTCATTTCTCGGTGCACCATACCATGGTGGGGAATGGACCAAAAAATAGATTTTTGTTTTAAAAAAAAATTTTTAATAAGTCCATTAAGAGGCAGCTAGGTGGTACAATGATTAAAGCAGTGGGCCTGGAGTTAGGAAGACCAGAGTTAAAATCCAGCTTCAGACACTATTATGTGACCCTAGGAAAATCACTTCACCTGCTTCAGTTTCTCTCCCAAAGTAGTGTGAGAATCAAATACGATAATATCTATAAAGTGCTTAGCACAGTGCTGGCACACAGAAGGCACTTAATAAACACTTACTCCTTTTCCTTCAGTCAAAGTAGTTATCTTTCTGATACTGGATTAAACATTATAATTAGATCAATTTATTCAAGTCTCTTTATCTTGAAAATCTGACCTATAAAACTGTATTTTCCAACAAAAACTAGGCTCTCTTCAAAAACATAAGTCATTAAATCCTTAGCAGCAGAAAGTAAAATGCTTTCTTGTTGATGCTTATGTTTAACACTAGAGATATCATAGCTCCCAATTTTCCCAAAGCACATCATATACATCTTATTTCCCTATGTCCTATGATAGTGGAAAAAGAGTGGAAAAAGAAAAGCACTCCCAGAAGAACTATCAATCTAGTCTGACTTCTGCTCCCTTCTCAGACAACTTAGCATAGTCTCTGGAGACTTCCCAGAAATCAGACTTCATTTTAACCACTGAGAAAGCTTTTTCAGAAATGAAAAGCTCTGCTGGTTGATGCTATTCTTAGGCTCCACTTAAAAGTGCTGATCAAAAAGTTGCAAGTATTCTATCTCAGATTTGGTCTTATACTTGATAAAATGTTCTTTTTACCTCAGGCTTTTCAAAAAACAACAAAATTTAGGTTCAGTGCTCAATGGACAATAATGAGTTTATTGGCCAAAAAAGATAATTTTCTAAATAGAATATTTACGCTCTTGCATATGCTACCTGCAGAGAAACTAAGATAAATTTAGCAACTAAACCTCAACGTTAAATGTGTAATAAAAGTTTAGGGAAAAAATAAATTACAAATGCTAATATAAATGGAGGCATTTCACTGCTAAAGAATGGTTATAATTCAGCCTTAATCAAATACAATGAAGAATATCTAAAATGTTAAGTTTTCACTACCATATACTCAAATTCACTCCAAAATCTCAAGTAAATAAAATCTAAATACTTCTGCACTACTTATTTTTTCATTTAGAAATGTTCCTATACACATATACAAACACGTATATACCGAATTAAATTATATACAACATTAACAATTCTGAAGAGGTGGTAAATGTTATTTACCATCCCTTCAGAATTGTTAAGAATCATGCAAGCATTGTAAGCACCAATTATTAAGATTATTTTAAATCTTATATTAATGAGCTGTTGTATATGTTATTGATGAGAGAAAATGAAGCATCTTGATATGCATCAAGAATAAGAACTTTTTAAAAATTTAATTAAAATAAATTTTTTAAAAAATGAGAATGTACATTAAAAATGTTTTACTGATGTCCACAAAGAATTTAAAAGAACCAGATGAAGGCCTACATGTCTGATGGGTCCTTTACAAAATAAACAAGAATTGAGAAAGTATAGATGGGTGGAGATTGTCCCCAATAATCAGATCACAAATCCATTACAGCATATTTTCACTGAAGAAATGAACTGTGAATTCCAATACTCAAGTAAACTCATAACATGAAAAGAACTTTTACTTCCTGGAGACCAGGGACTGTGTTTACTTAACTCACTTTTTATATGATGTCAAAGACAATTTTTGGTGTGATGGTGAAAAGTGTTTGTTTACCTGAATTTCTTCCTTCATTAGGTATGAGAGACCCACCTCCTCTTCTTCTCCCTCCAAATCTGAACCTGCTTCATCTTCATCTTCCTCCTCTTCCTCATATCCTCCTGGTGGACCTGCTTCATCCTCCTCTTCATCTTCATCTTCGTCATTATCATCTTAAAGTAAAAAGAATGGGTAAACAACAAGACAAACTGTTACTTGACAGTATGATCTTTTTACCCTTGCCTCAGTCATCCCAAAGTCTAAGTTAATTCAGACATTCCAGAAATACTTATGACACTTCAAGTTCCTGATTTTTTCACCTTAAAAAGAAACTTGAATAAACTGATCTAATTATAATGTTTAATCCCTGCTATTATCAAAACTCTCTAATTTCTTTCTGAAACAAAAACTGTCTTATCATTAGTAATAAAGAATGTCCTCCCAAAAAATGATCTGCTTAATATTGAATTTAGGCTTTAAGATGCCAAACTTTAAAAAAAAAAAAAAAAATCATTTCAAAGCCAGAACTCATCTATACGAATTTCTTTTTTAAAATCACTTTAAACCTTTAAAACCTAAAAAAAAAAAACACTTTAAAAAAGTGATTTTAAAAAAGCTTTAAAAGTCAGCATATTTTTACCAGCATTGGGTGCCAAATAATACAATTGTTAGTATATTATTTATCAAAGAATTTGGAAGATTCAAGGCCAATATATTTGTTTTCTTTCTTTTTTTTTCTTAATTTTACTACTCCACCTATTCACACCTAAGTCTCTATTTGCACGGCTACAGTGAAGACTATATTTAATGCTACTTTATGAATGCTTTTGAAAAAGGATTACCCTCTTCATCGTCTTCCTCTTCTTCAGAATCTGGGGCTTCATTATCTTCCTGATCAAATCCATCCAGATAGGTGATTTGTTGAAGCAGTTCAAAAATACTCTCTCTGTAATCTTGAAGGTTTGTGATCTCACACTTAAACAAGTCAAGGCTTTTCAAGCTTTTAAGATTTTGCTGAAAAGTCAAAGTTAAAATTTATATCCAAAACTTTAAAATAGCATCCACACTATCATTTTAAAGTACTGCTAGACTAAAGGCAATAAATCCAAAATGATAAATTAGAAAGAGCCTGACCTAGCACATGCTTAACTTGGACCAAGACATTTAACCTCTCTGTTGCCTCAGTATCCTCATTTGCAAAATAGGAGTATTAATATTTCTACAATCTATATTATGAGACTAGGATGAGAAAAGCATTGTAAATTATACAGTGCTATATAAATAATATAAATTTTACATTTATATGTAATATAAAGAGGTTACATAGCATGTATAATGGATGGAGAACTTTGTAAGTCAATAAAATCCAAAATTAAGTCCACCTCTGACACATCTGTGTATCCCCAGGCAAGTCTCTCTACCTCTCAGTAAATCAGACAACTCTATAAGTCAATAAACTTGCAGAGAACACAGTAACCTGCATTAGTAAGGGAGTTTCCTCACCTGGAATTTCTCTATATAAATGTTTATCACTCATAGAGTTCCCATCTAATAATAATAATCTTTGTATAGCACCTTAAGGTTTTCAAATATTATCTAGTTTGGTACTTGAGCAATAAACCTGGGAGATAGGTACTATTATTATCTTCATTTTACAAATCATGAAACTGAGTCTAACATTAGTTTTGATCAGTTAAGAGATGGATCAAAAGTCACATAGCTATCAAATGTCTGAAGCAGCATTCAAACTCATGGACTCCAGCGTTCTATTCACTACTGTACCTTCCTGTCTCAGCATTAGTGCCTAGCTTATCTACCAAATATACTTGTACATATATAAAATCTGCCCATTTCTTTAATTATCTGGATAGGTGGGACAGCTACCTAACAAAGCAGAAGGATCACAAGGGTTGTAGTTCAGAAAGCAAACAAGATAAGAGAAGTAAAGTGCTTTGCAATCGTTAAAAGCTTGGTCTAAGCAACTTTTATTATGCTTGGGGAAAATTTGCTTGTCTTATATAAATGCTTTAAGATGTTAAATTTTATTTATAAACACCTCAACACTGAAAACACTAATGTTCAAACATGAGTTAAAATGACATTTTTCTAATTATTTACAAAGTCATAGCTAACCATTATCATGATTTAGGGAAATCTAGCTACAATCTCTTTTTTTCAAATCAAATCATTGGCCAGCAAAATCATCAATATTTTTCTCCATTTCCTAACCACCACCACCCCCCATCCCAAAATTAGCAAACCATGAAATAATGATCCAAAGGATGGGAAGACAAAAAAAAAAAAAAAAAAACAACAAATTAAATCCTCAGACCCTAAGAGTTAACTACATTTCTACTAAAGTAGACTTTTCTCATTTAAAAAATCCAAGAACAGTACCTATCTCAACATATAAGAAATTCAGAAATTACAAAAGGTAAAACAAGTGGCAATTATCAAATTATTGCTGATACTCAGGTGATAAAAGATCACAAAGGAAATAATGTATGTAAAGCACTTTACAGATTTTAAGGCTATATGAAAATATTGTCAATTATGGCCATCTACAATTCAAAACACTCATCAAGTTAAAAAGCAAATTCAGCTGAGGCAAACTCTTTTACACATCCTTACTTACCAGAGCTTCTACTGTGCTGAGATCTTTGATTTTGTTGCCACTCAGATTGAGGTAGGTGAGATTTGGACATTTTTCGGCCAGGACCTCCAGGCCCCCAGAAATAATATTATCACTAAGTTCCAACTACACAAAAGAGAAAAAAAGAATGGCTATGAAAATATTCAAACCATTTAAAGGAAAAACAAAACAAAACCAAAAATTCTCTTCCTGGAGAGTGATGTTAAAATAAGTACTTTCCTTAATTGTTGGATTCCCTAAACAGAGTGACTTATAAATAATAGATGTTTAATAAATTTAAGGATTCAATTAAACAGAAATTAATTCTGTTGAACCCCTTTATGGTGGCTGGCAGTTCACAGCTAAAGGATTAACTTCAACTGTTATATTAAGGTTTCATAGCATCAGTTTAGACAGGACAGGGAATAAGACCTGTCAGATTAACAAATCTATTGAAGAGGTTCTAGAGGATTTAAACTTAAAAAGAGATAAACAATCCCAGAACTGATACAACATAGAGATTGATAAAATCTTTTTTCCTATTTTTTAAAGAATTCTAATCAAGGTATAGATAAATAAGCTAATTTAGTCAAAGGTAACATTACAAGAATGTTTGGTTCTAGAAGCATGCTGCTTTTAAGGGAATATTTCCAAGGGAAACTCACCTTCCGAAGTTTACTCAAGCTGGGGAGCCGAGCCAGAGAGGTGAGTGCCACATTGACCATGCTCAGAAATTCTAATTCTTTGAAAGTATCATTGAGGCCCTCAATTTCCCCGTTGACAGAATGGCAGTTATCAAGGACTAACTCTGTCACCTTCAAAAGAAAACATATTAATGATCCTTCAGCTTTAAAAAAAAAAACTATTCAGCAACAGGATTCCTAAACGCAGTTTTAAACCAATTGCCCCACATAATTTTTCATTCTGGCAGGTTTTGGAGGACAGTCTAAAATCACCTACTAAATAACGTGAAAAAGAGTTGGTGGCCTGCTCTAAAATCCTAGCACCAAAAACTAAAATCTTCCAAAAAGAGAAATCATATGACCCTGACAGTGCCTTGTAACAGGTCAACGCTAGGCCATGTACTTAAGCAAACTCTAAACCCCAGGTGCTCAGAGAAAAGATACTCAGTAACTGTAAAATACCGATGCTGCAGCTGAAAAATCCCCACTGAACTCAAAACAACCAAAAAGTATGTCTATAAGACACACAAACTGACATCATGTTTCACTATTTCAAACAGTATCCAAAGTTATACATGTGAGGATTGAATTTTGATTTACCCTTCGTAAGAAAAGATTAGATAGGATCTTTTCCGGAGCCGGTCCCAACCTTCCAGCGAAACTGGCAATTCGGACGTCTAAGCCCCACAGTAGCACCCCAAACAACTCCAGCCCCATTGCTGACAGTTATCTGCCTTTCTCCACCACAGAGGCATTTGGGGGAGGGGTTCCCTCCTTTTCTCCCCTCCCCAACAGGAGGGGCAGCGTCACTCTCTAAGGGAAATACTGCGGAACAAGCAAACTTTCTGGGCTAGCCCCGGATCCGCTGCCCTCTCAGCCTGGCCCAGGGGGTCGCTTTGCAACCCTAAGTACAAAAACGTGTTATAACTGTTTGTTATAATTGTTTTGCTGGCCAGAAAGCTGCAAGGAAGAGGATGAGGAAAAGAACGGCTAGATCAGGTTGACAACTTCAGCCTCCTAAAGGAGGAATCCCCGTCAAGGTAAAAGAACGGAGGGGGGACGGCTTCAATCGCACTCCAACCCAGGTCACAAGCGAGCGTCAACAGGTCCCCGAGGGGTCCGCAAACATTCTGGGGCGAGTGGGTGGGTGTGAATCAGGCTCTAAAAGTGCTTCAGCAAGCGGGCCGGGCTAACCCCGGGGCAGCCCCGATGTCCTTCTGCCCGCCAGCCCCATCCACCCGCCGACTTCAGCAAAAGTCTCCGTCCCGCGGCTCCCGCGGCTCCCGCGCTGCCTCCGGCCCACGTTTCTAAGCATCCCGACGGTCCCGGTACAGCCTCAGGTGGAGCTGCACGTCTTCCTCAGCGGCTCCCCTGCGAACCGGGGCCGGCCCGCTCTCGTCCCCCGCGGGCAGCCGGGCTCCAGCTTCCCCTCCTCGATCCCGGGGCTCCGCGGGGGCGGCGGGGAGAGGGCGCTCGCCGCTACCTGCCGGGCTGCATGGCGGGCACCGCGTGTCTGCCGTGACCTCGCCGCCGCCCCGGCTCGGCTCCCCGGAGACCCCCCACGGGCTTCGGACCCGGCGCCTCTCCGGTCTGCGAGGGGGCGCTTCGGGGGGCAGAGCCCTGCGGGAAGAGGGGGCCGCCCCCGGCCGGAGGAGCGAGGCAGGAGCGGCCCCGGGTGCGCGAGAAGAGCCAGGCAGAAAGTGCGTCGTTCTCCCGCCCTGCCCCCACCCCCCAAATAACGAGGCATCTGGAAAGTCCGGGAGTCCGGAGCCGCGCCGAGTCCCGGCGGGCAGTACGGGAGCTAGGGGCGGTCCGGGCACCGCAGGCGGGGACCCCGAAGTTGGAGGGACTCCAGCCCTCCGGGAAGGTGCCAGCACCGCCCAAGAGAAGGACATTTCCTCCCTCCAGGTCTGGGCAGGAGGAGGAGGATGCCACGGGAATCTCCCCCACCATCCCTGTCCCCTCCCCCTCCGGCCAATGCGGCTTCTTCCAAAACTTAACCGATGTCAGATAAAACCGCAAATGACCCAGATTCTCCCCGAGAAGGGCAGCCGACAGGAACCCCCGCAAGCTGCGCCCCCCCCACAAGAGAATGGAAGCGTATCGCGGGGGGTCGCGAGGACCTCGGGACACCACGGCGGGGTGACAACACCCCCCAGGCGGCTGGCGAAAGGCTAGGGCGTCCAAATGCCGGAGATGAAGCACCTGGAAGGTCCGGGTCCAGCATCGACGCCTCACCGCCCTTCTTTCTGTTTTCTTAACGCGCCCCCCCAAAAAAAACCCCACCCTAGAGTTGACTGGAGTAGTTGGGAAAACTTCTCCGAGGTTCTGACCGCTGGGGGGAGGGGGCTGAGGGGCGCGCCAAATCCCGCCGCAGCCCCCGAGAGGGGAGCAGCAGCAGCGGCGGCACCCCACCAACGGCGGGAGGGAAGGGGAAACCCCACTCACCACAAGAGAGGGGGCTTAGCGACGCCCCCATCACCCCCGAGAAACTGTCCCCTCGCCAATCTCGAAGAAAAACAAGGTGATTTAAAACTTAAACATCTCCCTCCCCTACCCCATGTGGCCAGTGAAATTTTTGCACCACCACCCCCAACCCCCCGCCACCATCCAGACCCCCCAAAAGCCGTCTCAGAAGGGGAGGGGGAATGATTTCTCTCACCTCCTCGGGGGCTCTGTTCCTTAACTCCAGGTTAATCTTCTGTTTCAAATCCATGGCCTCCTCCTCCTCCATTACTCACACTCCTCCCTTCCCCTTTCCCTTTCCTCCTTTCCCTTCTTTCCCACCACCCCCAACCTCCAAAAAAAAAAGGGGGGGTAAGAAATGAATGAAGAGATATAAAAAGGGAAAAGATTACACCCACCACCACCAGGAAGGGGTGGGGGAACAAGAACAGCAAATGGAGTCAGAGGAGTTGGGACTCAAACTCGGATGCCCCCACCGCCCTCTCCGCACACTCGCACTCAGACGCACACACACGCAGTTCCTTCCCCTTCAATGGCTGCTCGGTTACTGAGCCTCCATGACACAGCGCAGCCAACCCCCTATCTGAAGCCCCACCCAACACCTCAACGTATTGGTCGAATCTTCGGGGACTCTATAGACCAATGGACAATACAAATGTCGATCAGGATTCTGGGCGGGGTGAAATACTACAGCCTACGGTCATTGGCCACAGTCGAGCGCGCAGTTAACTTGGATAGGTACAGAAGGATGTCCGTCTAAGGGGCGATATTTTGAATTCCGGTCGCCCCCCTCCTTTTCTTTGTGTACTTGGCGCGCTTTCCCTAGGCACCCCGATACTTTTTTTTTAAGTGCTAAAGGAAAGGAGCTTGTCATTCTGACCAAGTTCCCTAAATTTTATCCTGGCCTTCAGCTCTACTAGTTTAAAAGACACGAGCCAGGTGCTTTTGTTACCCACACCTTTGCCCGTAGACTACAGGCAGGAGGGGGGGCGGAGAGGGGATGCACATGTTAGTGCGTCGTCGCTATTTGCTTTTATTCCCCCTCCATCACCCTTTGAGGAGCAAAAGAGGGTTTCCCTTAATTTTACCGAAAATAGGAAAATGTGTTCGGTTTTAAATAAAGTTGGCTATCTTCTGGGCAAAGATATGGGAAGAGCCGTGTACGGGCTGATAGAGGTGTTGGGGCAAGGAAATAAAATTCTAGTAACAGTCGTGAGCCTGAAGGAAATGGCTTTCTTTGTACAGCTTCCTCCTGCTAGGGAGGTTTCCATGGAAATCTGTGTCTAAGGTGGGCTGGGAGGAGGACGGGGACGGGTGGGAGGTGGGTAGTCAATGTTTGCTCTATACCACTCTTCTGGCACTAAGCCGTGTGAGGAAGGGTGAAACAGAAGGCGAAGTGGGGTGAAAAAGGGGGCCTTCGGACTCTGATTTTCCTACAGAGTTGACTTTCTCCCCTCCAATGTCCATTTTTTTTAAAGTTATTAATTATTATTTTCCTAAATTGTATATAATTTCTATATGATATATTGTAAAGTGTAATTTAATTTTCCTAAACAATAAATCTGTTTCAAAAAACTCGGTGTCTCCAAATTGAAGTCATCATTTTCCCTACAGTACTTGTTCTTCCAGACTTCCTTATGCGTGTTAATATTGTGGTAGATTTAGGCTTATTACAAACCAAACCCAGAAACATCCATCTCAGGATAGATGTTCAATCACTGCAGTGTTTCAAGTACCCACCGTAGCTGCTGCCAGGGAGATGGGCAACACGGTCAACAAGTTGGGGAAAGAGATATTTGCAAACCCTCATAATCTGCATTAATAATCCTCTTTGAAGAAGCCCCCTGCCCACTGTCAAGGGGACCAGAAGATCTTCCAAAAAACTGATCTCAGGTACCTTTTAGCAAGAGCCTAATAGTAGCATCATCTCCCTGATGTCACATCCTTTTTCAGAATAAAGGACAAACAATAGATCACTTCAACCACCCCATTATGCTAATTGGATAGCCATCATTTTTCTAACCATTTTTGTTGAGGGGTGAGATACCCTAACAGCCATGGGGGTCCCTAGGCCAGTGTTTTCGCAGGTTTGGCAAATTCTCACAGGCCCAGTCTCCAAGCAAGGTTTGGCAAAAATGGATTTATTTTCACTGAGAAGCTCTTTCTCTCAGTGGGCCGCTTCCTGATTAGGAAGTCAGCAAAGATTGGGGTACAGAGTTGATTTATTTCGCTTTCTAAGGCTTGGGGCTACGGAGAGATTTGAGGAACTAATTTCCAAATCAATAAAGAGTGGTGATTGTTTCCCTGACCAAACTAGTTCCCAGATCAATTGCGGGTGGGAGTTTCCGGAGGGAATCAAGTAGGAAGCCGAGGATCATTTTAGAAATTTTCCCAGAGGCCTGGAGGGGTTGAGATTCAGGGTTTTTCTAACCCAGGCCCACCCCACTCCCAAAGATCTGGGGGACACAGAGTCCTATTACATCACCACAGCCATCACCCTAACTCAGAATCTTACTGTTTTTATGCAACGGACATAACTAAGGTAACAGCCATCTAACATAAAGAAGTCCCCTTATTTCTCTCTTTTCCCAATCTACTTTATATGACAATGCCAGATTAATCTTCTTAATGCCTAACTTTTGTTATTTCAAAGTAATAAATATAGACATATAGAAAGATCACTCCTGGCTATGTTGATTTAACTTCATCAAGGTACCAGCATTTAACCTGAATTTTGCAATTCTATATTTCTATAGAGGGGATTATAGGGAGGGCCTATTGACTATTCTGAGAAAGGACAGTATATTTCTATCTGGAGAGATCAGAATTCCTAAAGCCAATTGCCTAGTGTCAAACTAATAAAGGCTAAATTCTTCAAGATAACATTCAATACCCTCAATAATTTAACTACTCTAGTTAAAGAAGCAGGTGGTTGCAATGTAAAACTATCAGTTTAATCAGAATTCAGTTAAATCCTACAGATAGTTATTCTTTTAGTTGAACAAAATAACATATTAGGAATTCAGGATTTTGTTTTAATTCAGTCATGCCCTGCTCTTTGGGGTTTGGTTTTGTTTTGTTTTTTGTTTTTGTTAAAGATACTGGTGTGGTTTGCCATTTGCTTTTCATTTTAAAGATAAAGAATTGGGGTAAACTGGATTAGATGATTTGCCCTGGGTCACACAGGTAGCACTCAAATTTTTCTAATTTCAGAGCTAGCACTTTATGCGCTGAGCCATAGTTGTGTCTAGGAACTCAAGATAAAAAAACAAAAACAAAATAACCTTGCCCTCAAGGAGTCTACATTCTATTAGAAAGAAATAATAGATACATAGATAAATACACTGGTTATTTCAATGGTACAATGAATCTATGATTTCATTATGGCCACACTCAAAGTATTGGCAATTGGGAGAATTAAAAAAAAAAAAAAAAAAGCTTCATGGAGGAACTGTCACTGGAACTAAAATTTAAAGGCAGAGGAGAAAAAGGAATGCATTTCAGTCATGAAAGATAGAATTTGTGAATTCAAAGAGGAAGAAGATAGACTGTTCAGTTCAGAAAAAAAACTAATTGTATTGTTTGGGTAGGTCATGTATGAGAAAGGGAATATTCCATAATGTGAAATAAGGTTAGCAGAGGTAGAATGAAGCCATATTGTGAAGAGTGTCAAAAAATTAGCTAAGGATTTTGTATTTTATTCTCAAGTCTATAGGGAGCCACAGGTGTTTTTTGAGCGGAGGAAAGACCTAGACCAAAAGCCAAAGTATATACATTTGAACCAAAATAGAAAGAACAACCAAAGTTAGCAGATTGAAGAGGAGGAAATAACATAATAAAATAACATGTATAAATGTTACTTTACTTAAAATTTCCAAAGTGCTTCCCCCAAATTAAATCATAACAATTATGGGAAGTAGACACTCTTATTCCCACTTTACAGATGAACAGTTTTGGGGATACTACTCTCAGCTGGTTCTCCTCCTACCTATTTGATCACTCCTTCTATATTTCCTTTGCTGGATCCTCATCCAGATCACACCTTCTGATGAGGTTTTGGGTTCCTGGTGATCAGGGAGTTAAATGATGAGGTTAGTGGCAAATTCAGGGTTCAGGGAACCAAATGAAGAGATTTGGCTCCCCTAAACTCCTTAGGATTCGGTGCATAGGTAGGGAATTGTAGGAACCCCCTTCTGGCGGTGCAGAGGTTCTTTGTAAAGGAATTTATGAACCCCAAAACCTAGACTGATAAAAAGAAGTTCATAAAAGGCATTGAGAAGTCAGCCTTTGCTATGAATGAAGAGAAAGACTGAATTCCTTAGTGGCTAGGTCCCAACAGAGGAAGTAAAGTTTCTAACAGAGAAATCCCAACAGAGAAGTATAAAGTCTTGTTAGGGAAATAGGTGAGGAAGATAAAGAGAAGATAATGTTGAAAGAGAATATCATTTCAGTGAAAGGGGATTACTTAGTATGGCATGGCATGGCATGTTAGGTTCTCTGCCAGAACTGAGCCCCAAGTTGGCTCATTTTATGGCTAGAAGTTGGAGACAGTTCTTGATGGGGGCTGGGTGCAGCCTGGATTGGAATCAGAATAGAAAATCTTGAAATTGAATGGGTGTCTTTAGACTTATCTCCAATTCAATGGGGTTAAAATCTCTAACTAGGCTAAAAAGGAACAGTACTCAAAGGGTCCCACCTAGATACTAGAAAGCTTGATTTCCTGGGGTGGGTCTTTCACAGAGACAGGGTTCAAGGACAATCTCTCCTTCAAGGAGCTTCTCAAGTGCTTTACCTCATGGCTCACTCAGAAGTCAAAGAGAGAGAAAAAGAAAGAGTTTCAGGGCTCCCCTCATCATTTTCCCCTCAAGCAGTCTCCCTCAAATTCATTTGGGACAAAAGGGCAAAGGTCTCTTCTTCCATAATTGCTTCAAGCTGTCAAGGGTCGTAGAGATGTTCCTAGTTCACTTCTAACTGTTCTGCACAGTGTCCTGGGTCCTCTTCTCTTCTTCTATACTGCTTCCTTCATTTGCTGATCTCAGCAACGTCCATGGACTTAATTATCTTTATGCTGGTGATTGTCAGATCTACCTATTCAGTGCTTAACCTGTCTGTTGACCTCCAATCTTACATCTCCAAAACTTCCTTTCAAGCATCTTAAATTGGATATCTAGTAAACATTAACAGTTTGACAAAAAAGGAACTCCTTAACTTCCCCCCCCCAAAAAATCTCCCACACTTCTAACTTCCCTATTATGTTATAGGGAATCACTATCTAATCCCTCAGACTTAAAACCTAAATGTCATTCTAGACTCCTCACAAGCTCATATTTGTTGTTGGTGGTCAGTAATGTCTAACTCTTCCTGACCCCATTTGGGGTTTTCTTGGCAAAGATATTGCCATTTTTTTCTCCAACTCATTTCCAAAAGTATCACTCTTTTTACCCCTACTAATAGCTAAAAGTAATCTTGAGGTCCATTAACAAAAATAAGGGAATCTCAGAGAATCAACTAAAAAACTAATCAACAATTTAAATAGCAAAATAGAAGGAGGAAAAATGAATCCACAAAAATCATAACATTTTTGTATCATTCTAAGAAAAACAAGGAGAAAATGATGGGTGAATTCTATTACAATAAATACAAAATGCATTAGATATCTGGGAATCTAACCTACCAAGATACATTCAATACTCTTATAAATACAATGATAAAATATCAAAAATAAAAAAATTCAAATAGTTGGAGAATTCATTGTTCATCATTTGACCATGCCAACATAATAAACATAGTTTTAATAGATATAAAATAATATCATAAAACAGTAATCAACTAAATTATATCGTTCTAGTTTTCAGTGAAACACATTAGATGAGCAAGATCCAGAAGTAACTGAACATAGTGATCCAATGTTCAACAAATCCAAGAACACAAATTACTGCTGGGAAAAATGGAAAGCAGTCTGGAACAACTCTTATACCATATGACACAGTAAACTCAAAATGTATATATACAAATATAAAAAAATTACATCATAAGCATAAGCATCATATTTTTTTAGGATTTGCCCCAGAAAATTTCTTTTAAGTGAATATCAATTGAATCCTGTCAGAAAGAATATTATTTTTATTCATCAAATTAAAAAAGCCAAAACTTAATTAAACTTTAAAACTAACAACTAAACTTTATTAAAACAATGTGTAAACTTTTTTTTTTTTTTTGCTGTGGCAGTTGGGGTTAAGTGACTTGCCCAGGGTCACACAGCTAGGAAGTGTTAAGTGTCTGAGACTAGATTTGAATCCAGGTTCTCCTGACTTCAGGGCAATGTAAAAACTTTTAAAATGATACAAAATACTTTTTTTTGAGGGGGGAGACATAGTGAGGTTATATCTGATACACCTGTGGGATGTATGGACAATTCCTAAGTACCACAGTTGCAGTATCATGTTAATGCTAATCTTAAACTTACAGAAAGGCCATCTATTGCTGCATCTAGTAAAAATGTGCAAATGTTTGATTTGGCCATTAGGTGATGCTATGTTCAATTCATCAGCCAGATGGTCTTGGCACAATCTCTCTGATATGTACTTCCACACCACTGAGTCACGGTACCTCAAAGCAGATAAATTAGAATTTAGAGGTGGAAATGATGTGAAATATTCTCAGAATTATTTTTTTTAAATAGGAAATCCATGGATCTCTCCTTCCCCCACCCTTGGAGTTTTCTTTCCTCTGTTGAATGACCTCCTTCATTGTCAGGACATAATCAATATACCATGATCACAGTGTTTACCAGTTACAGTGAAATCATAAGAAAATCATTATATACTTCTACTATGGCCTCCACTCCCCTACGCCCCCAGAAACCTCTTCATTCTGAAAGATCATTATAGCCCTAGAATTCAGATCTTTTTGCTTCTATTTGTATTTCTAGCACCTAGCACAGTGCCTGGCAGATAAGAAGAGATTAATAAATACTTATTGACTGACTCCAGACAGCTCCTCTGGACAACATCCTTTGCTTGTAATTGTGACTTGGGTTTTCTAACCTGCCCTCACACTGATCTTTGAGAAGGAACATGGTGTATGTGTATTTAGGGATCCAGACTTGATCTTAGAGTATAAAGTATGAGAAAGTAAAGAAAGAGAATAGTTAGCCCTGCCTGGTTCATCATTCCAGAAAGCTTCAAAAGATCTCATTTCCGACATTTGGAAGCCTTCTCTCTCTCAGGTCCCAACTTTTGCTCCAAGTCTATTCACAGGTTATTATTTAGGACCAATGACATCAAGAGAGTGATGACTTGACTTGCAAGTGAATTGGATTTAAGTGAGGAAGAGCTCATCATCAACCTCACTCTTTCCTCTAGGATCATCTCAGTCTAGTGGTAAGTCATAGATCAGAATGTTTGGCAATGATTCCTGGGTGTCAAATAAATTTCATACGAATGCGTTGTCAGTGTGGCAAGTTTCCCCAGGCACAGGGAACTAGTTCCATCACCAGAGATAGAGGCTCCAGCCTCAGCCACTTGGGTCATCCACAGTAGGGTCTCGTTTCTTCAGCCAGTAGTTCCAATCATTGTAGTTAGAAGTATGTGTCATAGTATTGGATGGTGGGAGGAGGTGCCAGGCTCACAGATCCCCTACAATATGTACTAGGAAGCAAAATACCAATCAAATGGTCTACAAAAGGACACAGGGGAAATGTTTATTGAAAGATATGGGGGAGGGGGCAGCTAGGTGGTACAGTAGATAGAGCACCATTCTGGCCTTAGACACTTAACACTTCCTAACTGTGTGATCCTAATTGCCTCAAGGGAAAAAAAGGATATAAGGGGATGTTCCTTTACAGTACCTAGCATGACCTTGCCCCACTAATCAGTGCCTGGCCATTAGTGTGAGATAATTCCATGTCTGCCTTCCTGTGCTTTGTCACAGTTCTGGTAGTGATGAGGGGAGCCTGAAACTGAAGAAGGGACTCCAAAACCCTGCCTCTGTAAAAGACCCTGCCTAAGGGAAACAGCTTCATTCTGTTACCCTGAGAGAGGGGCACCACCCCCATTGATAACACTCACTACTAGTGGTAAAGATCAGTCCAGAGACTCATTCAATTCCAAAATTCTCTATTCAAATAGAAGATTTCGACCCAATTTCAATTGTCCCAAGCTCTAGGATCTGCCCATAAAACGAAGTACCATCAACAAACCTCTTCACAAAACCTCAGCATTGTACTAAGGACTTTTGTCCACTAAGAAAGTCTTCTCTTAGTGAAATTCAGAAATAAACTTTCCTATTCTTTGCCACAGATAACTCAGGTTTGTGAATTCTTGTCACATGGACTCACCTAGCACCCTGTTTCTCTGTCTTTCTTTTCTTCCTTCTCCAAGCTCAGGTTTGCACATCATCAATAGGATATCCACAATGATACTCAACATCCATGGCAAATAAAAATCCAATAGTCCTAATCCTAAAGCCTTTTGTCATCCCCTGAATGATGGACAGAGAACTGCAGTACTTTCTCAGGAAGAATCTCTCAATTGCCAAAGGAAAAAAATATATTGAATTCTAAGCCCTGTATGACCACACATTGATCTTATCACTTTCTGGTGTTTCACAGTTATGTCTCCCCGTGGCAACATCTAAACCCCTTTGTCTACCACAAAGGTGAAATACTACAGCAGAAAAAAAAGAAAGAAAGAAATGCTACATCAGAAATACAAATTATGAGCATTATTTGGGTCATTCCCCAAGAACCATCCCCTCATAGATCAGAGAGAGGAAGTAAGTTTTCGGAAGAAAGCCATAGCAAAGATAAGATTATTCCAAATCATTATTAATCATAGAAATTCAAAAGAAACAATTCTGAGATTTCGTCTTACACCCTTCAAAGTAGCAAAGATGTCACAAGTTATAGTCAATGTCAGAGGAGCCTTGGGAAGATCAACATCCTATTACAATGTGGATAGAACTATGAGTTGTCCAGCCTTTCTAGAAAATATCTAGAATTACATAAGTCACAAACTATTAATATTCTTTAATCCAGAAATCAGGACAATTAGTACAGTGGATAGAGTACCAAGGCTGGAATCAGGAAGACTCATCTTCATGAGTTCAAATATGGCCTTAGCTATTAACTTGCTATGTGACCTTGGGCAAGTCACTTAATTCTGTTTGCCTCAGTTTCCTCATTGTCAAGTGAGCTGGGAAAGGAAATGGCAAACCACTTCAGTATCTTTGCTAGTGATGAAAGAACCCTGAAACTCTCTAAAAGTCCTTGAAGGAGAGATTCTCCTTGAACCCTCCTACATCTGTGGGACCCCACCCTAGGGAAACAATAGCTTCATTCTGTTATCTAGGTGGGGCTAATTGAGTCAGGAGCTGGAGAATTCCAACACTATTGAATTAAAGAGACTCATTCAGTTCTATTCAATTCCAAACCAAACTCCACCCACCAGCCTCCCACAGGGAACTAACCTCTGCTTGTAGCTAAGGCTTCTATTATAAAAAGAGCCAATTTTAAATCCTCTCCTTGCAGAGGACCTAACATGTCATGCCATGCTACACCAAGGAAACCTCTGCACACTGGAATGACATTCTCTTTCAGTGTTACCCTCTCTTTATCCTCCCCTAAGACTTTATATCTCTCTCTTGGGATTTCTATACTAGAAACTTTACTTCTCTGTCAGGACCTTGCCACTAAGGAATTCAGCTTTTCTATTCATGCATAACAAAGGCTGATTTCCCAGTGCCTATAATAAACTTCTTTTTATCAGTTTAGCTTTTTGGATTCATAAATTCCTTTATGAAGGACCACTGTGCCTCCAGAAGGGAGTTCCTACAACTCCTTATCCTTGTTCCAAATCCCAAGGAGTTTAGGGGAGCCAAACCTCTTCATTTGGTTCCCTGAACCCTGAACTTGCCACTAACCTCATCATTTAATTCCTGACCATCAAGAATCCTAATTGGGGTTAAGTGACTTGCCTCACACAGTTAGGAAGTATTAGGTGTCTGAAGCCACCAGGAATTTGGTTCCCTGAATCTAATCTCATCACTAGGAAAACTCAAAATGGTCACAAAGAGTCAAACATGGTTGAAACAACTAAATAACAATAATCCATAAATTCCCTTTTTGTATATATTTATACATACATATATATACACATACCAAAAGGTTTTTTTTTTTAAAAAAACAGAAAGAAAAACCATATGTATACAATAACATTCATAGAATTTTGTGGTAGCAGAAACTAGAAACAAAATGAGTTATCAGCAAGTCTTAATTAAGGGTCTAATATATAGCAGGCATTGTGCTAAGAATAGGAGATACAAAGAAAGTCAAAAAAACAACCTCTGCTTCAAAGGAGCTCATAGTCTAATAAAGGACACAGCATGCAAATGACTGTGTATAAAAAAGATATATTCAGAATAAGTTTGAGACAATCAGCAGAGGGAAGACACTAGTATTCAGAGGGATCCAGAAAGATTTCTGTAGAAAATGAAACTTTAGCTGAGACTTGAAAAAGCCAGTGAAGCCAGGAGGCAGAGATAAAAAAGAAGACATATCCAGGCATGGTGGGCAGCAAGAGAAAGTGCTTGTAATTGAGAGATTGGAGTGTCTGGTGGGAGGAACAGCAAGAAGATCAGTGTTACTGGACTGAAGAATATGTGGGGGCATGTGAATATAAGGAGACTGAAAATAGTTTGGGCCAGTAGTTTTTTCCTTTTATCTTTTGAATCAAATTCAAAGGTTTATCTACTTTGTTAGTTTTTTCATAAAACCAACTCTTAGTTCTATTTATTAGTTTAATAGTGTTCATACTTTCAGTTTTATTAATCTCACTTTTGATTTTCAGGATTTCTGATTTGGTATTTAATTGGGGGAGTTAATTTGTTCTTTTTCTAGCTTTTTTAGTTGCATGCCCAATTCATTTATTTTCTCTTTTTCTATTTTATTAATGTAAACATTTTGTGATATAAAATTTTCCCACAGAATTTATTTGACTGTATCCTATTAATTTTGGCATATTGTCTCATTATGGTCATTCTTGGATTAAATTATTGTTTCTATAATGTTATTTGACTCATTCATTCTTTGGGATTAAATTAATTAATTTCTGATTGGTTGTTAGTCTATCTTTCCATGGCCCTTTGTTTAATGTAATTCTTATTGTACTGTGATCTGAAAAGTATGCATTTACTATTTCTGCCTTTCTGCATTTGATTATGAGGTTTTTATGCCCTTATACATGATCAATTTTTGGTCAGTATGCCATATGCTGCTGAGAAAAAGGTATATTCCTTTCTATATTCAATTTTCTCCAGAGGTCCATCTAAGTTTTCTAAGATTCTACTAACCTCCCTAATTTCTTTCTTGATTATTTTGTAGTTGATTTATCTAATTCTAAGAGTAGCAAGTTGAGGTCTCCTACCAATATAGTTTTGCTCTGTGCTTCTTTCTGTAGTTAATTTAATTTCTTCCCTATGAATTTGGATGCTGTACCACTTGGTTCATATATTAATTTAGCATTAATATTACTTCATTGTCTATGATACCTTTTAACAAAATCCTTATCTCTTTTAATTAGATATATTTTTGCTTTTGCTTTGTTTGAGATCGGAATTGCTACCCTTGCTTTTTTTGCTTCAGCTGAAGCATAATAGATTCTGCTCAAGTATTTTACTTTTACCCTGTATGTTTCTCTGTTTCAAATGTGTTTCTTATAAACTTCTTATTGTATAATTCTGGTTTTTAATCCAATCTGCTATTTGTTTCCATTTTATGGGAAAGTTCATCCCATTTACATTCACAGTTATGATTACCAGCTGTGTATTTTCCTTCATCCTATTTTCTCTACTGTATATTGCATTTTTCCTCTCTTTCCACCCTGTCCCTCCTCATGAGTATTTGATTTCTGACCAACCCTTCCTTTAACCTGTTCGCTGTTCTATTCCTCTTCCTCCCCCCTCTTACCCCCTTTCTCCACTGTTTCTGTTCTTCCCTCTATCCACCCTCTCCCTTTTCTGTCCTCTTTCTCCTCCTATTTTCCTATAAGGTAAGATAAATTTCTATATCCAGTGTGTATGTTATTCCCTCTTTGAGCCAAAATGGATTAGGTTAAGCTTCAGACAATGCTCACCCCCACTCCTTTCTTTCCTTCTACTCTAATAAGTCTTTTATGCCTCTTCATATGATCTAATTTGCCCCATTTTAACTCCCCTTTCCTTTTCTCCCAGGACAACTTTTTTCCCATCCTTTAATGTCTTTTTCTTTATTTTCATCACATCAGAGTTAACTTATACCCACATTCTTTGTCTATGTATGCCCCCTCTAATTATCCTAATAAAAGATATGGTTCTCAAGAGTTACAAGTATCATCTTTCCATATGAAGATGTAAACAGCTTTACCTTTTAAATAATGTGTTTTTTCTTTCCTGTTTACCTTTCTATGCTTCTCCTGACTCTTGTAGTTGTAGATCACATTTTCTATTTAGTTCTGTTCTTTTCAATAGAAATAATTGAAAGTCCCCTATTTCAATTAAAAGTCAATCTCCTCCCCAAAAGATGATACTCAGATTCTCTGGGTAGTTAATTCTTGATTGTAATCCAAGGTCCTTTGCCTTCTAGAATATGGTATTCCAGGCAGATGGGACCAAAAGTCGAAAACATTTTGGTATATGAGTGTAATCAAACATTATTTAACTATTTTCTTTTTTAAAAAGACAAGTATAAGGAATTCAGAGAAACATTCAAATTATTTGAATTGATATAGAGTAAAATAATTAGAACTAGGAAAACAATATATAATATTACTATAATAATATAAATGAAAACAATAAAAGATAACCACTAATAGTTATGACTAAGAGTAATCTTTGATCTTGGGGAACAGATGATGAAACAAAGGTCTTATCTACAATAATTATTATTATTATTATCTTATCTACAATATTATCTACAATAATACCACTGTGGTTTGGCTGGCATCCCCAACTCTCAACTTCCAAAAAAAAAAAATCCTACAAACCCAACCTTCTGGTGCAGGTATAATTAAACTAAGTTTGTAGAAGTAAAGACTGAATCAGAGAGGTTATCAGAAAGGCATCATCTTGGCTGATTAGTTTAAATAAAACAGCACATTGTCACTCAAATCATTTCAGTCATGTCTAACTCTTCATAGTGTTTTGTAGTTTTCTTGGCAAAGATACTAGAATGGTTTGCCATTTTCTTCTCCAGTTCATTTTACAGATAAGGAACTGAGGCAAACAGGGTAAAGTGATATGCCCAGGGTCACACAGCTAGTAAGTGTCTAAGGCCAATTTGAACTCAGGTCTTCCTGACTTCAGTACCTAGCATTCTCTCTATCCACTGTTCTACCTAGCTACTCCATAGGAAGCACATTAGTCAGAGTTTCACAGTTGATTTTTATTAGAGTATAGTTGCTACTATCCACATTGTGCCTAGTTCTGCTCACTTCACTTTGCATCAGCTTACATAAGTCTTTGTAGGTTTTTCTGAAATGATTCCTTTTGTCATCATATATCACAACTTGTTTAGTCATTCTCCAGATGATCCAATTAAAGGCATCCCTTCAGTTTCCAATTCTTTGCAACTATTAAAAGAACTGCTATAAGGACCAGGAGATCATTATATACTTCAACAACAATACTAGATGATGACCAGTTCTGATGGATCAGGCCATCCTCAGCAACGAGATCAACCAAATCATTTCTAATGGAGCAGTCTGGGAGATGACTAAGAACCATTACATTGAATTCCCAATCCCTATATTTATGCACACCTGCATTTTTGATTTCCTTCACAAGCTAATTGTACAATAATTCAAAGTCTGATTTTTTTTGTACAGCAAAATAATGTTTTGGTCATGTATACTTATTGTGTATCTAAGTTATATTTTAATATATTTAACATCTACTGGTCATCCTGCCATTTAGGGGAGGGGGTGGGGGGGGGTAAGAGGTGAAAAATTGGAACAAGAGGTTTGGCAATTGTTAATGCTGTAAAGTTACCCATGTATATATCCTGTAAATAAAAGGCTATTAAATAAATAAATAAATAAAAAATTTAAAAAAAAAAAAAACTGCTATAAATGTGTTTGCACATATGGATCTTTTTCTTTTTTTTCTAATCCTTTTGGTATTCAGATGTAGTGGGAGCATTTGCAGGATCAATGAGTGTGCAGTTTTATAGTCCTTTGGGTGGAGTTTCAAATTGCTCTCCAAAATGTTTGGATCAGCTGACAACTTACCATAGTGCATTTGTGTAGCTATTTTTCTATATCTCCTCTAGCATTTATCATTTTCCTTTTCTGATATCTTAGCCAATCTAATGGGTGTTAGCTGGTACCTCAGAGTTGTTTTAAATTACATTTTTCTGTTAGTGATTTAGAACTTTTTTTTTTCATTTTGGCTATTGATAGCTTTGATTTCTTCTGAAAACTGCCTGTTCATATCCCTACTCTCAATAAAGGGGTTGCCTATGTATATGAATGTGGTATAGACTAGATTGCTGTATTGGTGAGTTTGTATTTGTTTGAAGTGCTTGTGTGATATATCAGGAAATAACGGTGTTAGAAAAATAAAAGGAAGAATTATAAATGATAAAAAGGATACTTTTGATATCATAAAAATTAAAATCTTTACATAAATAAAACCAATATAAGTAAAGTTAGGAGGGGGAAAAACTGCAAAAAGATTTTCTGATACTGATCTAATGTATAAAATATATAAAGAATTGATTCAAGTTTATAAAAACAAGAATCATTCCCCAATAAACAGGCAAAGGCAGTTCTTAAAAGAAAAAAAAAATCAATTTATAAAACAGCCAAGTGAAAAAAATGCTTAAAATCATAAATGCAAAGAGAAATATATTTTTTGTTTTTCAGAAAAAATTGTAAGTTTTCAACATTTACTTTTATAAGATTTTTATTTCCTTACTTTTCTCCTTCTCTCCATTCCCTCTTCCCTCCCCAACACAGCAAACAATCTGATATAGATTATACATGTACAATCATTTTAAACATATCCCTATATTAGTCATGTACAAGAAGACTCAGAACAAAAGGGAAAAACCACAACAAAGAAAAAGACAGTGAAAATAGTATGCTTGAATCTGCATTCAGACTCCATAGTTCTTTCTCTGGATATAGATAGCTTTTTCTATCATAAGTTTTTTGGAATTGTCATAGATTATTATGTTGCTGAAAAGAGTTAAGTCTATCAAAGTTGGTCATCAAAATAGGGGACAATTTTGTTACTGTGTACAATGTTCTCTTGGTTCCACTCACTTCCTCAGCATCAATTCATGTAAGTCTTTCCAGGTTTGAGAAATGTAAATTAAAGCAACTTTGAAATTTTATCTATCAGGTCATTAAATTTGACAAAAAAGAGAAGTAACAGTTTTGAGAAGTACCATAGGAAAACAAGCACATTAACGCACTATTGGTAGAGCTATGGACTGATACAACCATTCTGAAAAGTAATTTTTAGACTATGTTTCAAAAGTTGCAATGCCATTATTAGGCTTGTGTGACTAGATTTGTGGAAGAAAATAAAATGTAAAAAGATTAAGAAGGTAGGAAGGGACCAGCTTGTAAAGAATTTTAAATGACAGAGAACTCTATATCTGAGAGGTAAAAAAGATTGGAATTTATTGAGTGAGGAGGTAGGTAACATATGAGATCTGTGCTTTAGGAAAATGATTTGGGTTGCTAAGTGCAGGATAGAATGCGAGTGAGGAGAGACCTGAAGCAAGGAGACCAATTAGGAAGCTATTGCAATAGTAGAGGTGAAATGAGTTAAGAATCTAATATAAGCTAGTGGCTATGTGAGTGGAGAAAAGGGGATATAAATAAAGAGATATTGTGATGGTAGAAAAAAGACTTGGCAATGGGTTGGATTTGTGGAGTGAATGCAAGTGAGGAATCAAGAATGACACCACAGTTACCAGATTAAATAAGATTACTCTCAACTGTAATAGCGATGTTTGAAAGAAGAAGCATGAGGGAAGGATAATAAGTTCTATTTTTGCCATATTGAGTTTGAGATGTCCTCAAGACATCAAGTTCAAAGTTGTTGTACTTCACTTCAAAAAGGACCAATGACATCACAAAGTGATATCTTGACTTAAGTGTGAACTGGATTTAAGTGAGGCAGAGTTGCACAAAGTTGTTGTCTTCCAGTGACACTGGAGTCCATTGCAAAACAAAAGTCAAGATAATTAGTAATGGCTCAGGATGCAGTGGATGACCTTGGGGTCTTTGATATGTGACCAAGCTCTAGGAACTCCACAGCTCCTTCTTCAGCCACTTTCATGGCTATTGGAACAAATAGTTCCCCACTGCCCATTACACTGGAGGAAATCTTCACGTGCTTGTGGTAGACATTCCTCTAAATCACTAAAGATTTTGTGGCCCATTGGTTACCCTCAACCTGGTTTGACCTGTCTACCAAGATGGTTTTACTGGAGTGCAGCCACAGTGCATTCAACAGCTTCTTGGAGCCCCTAGTGAGAGCTAAATGAATCAGGTAGACTCCAAAGGTGGAGGGAATCTTAAAAAGAGCTCAGCAACCTCTGTATCCTCCCTGAATACCCCATACACCCCAGTTCAAGGAAGCCAAAAGTATCTGGTGATTCATAAGCACTAAGAGAGACACTAAGGCCAAGACTATGTTTTTGTCTTTCTTTGTATCACCAGTAATTGGCACAATGCCTGGTATAAAGTAAGCTTAGTTAGTATGGATCATTGGATCAAGGAAAGATAAGCCTATTTGTGGACTGCAGGAAAGGAACCAATAGATTAGGAGAGATTGAAGATTAAAGTAATAAAGACAATAATAGATACAATCTGGAGAAGACATGAAATATAGGATCAAAGTGGATGTAGAAGGGTGGGTCAAGGCAAGGAAAAAGATCATCTCTTCATCTCATACAACAGTAAAGGATGATATAGAAGAGGAAGATGTCCAATTTAGACATCAGCATTCTGAGTAGAATGAGAAGGGGAAAAAGGAAGCCCTTGGCAAATGGCATGAACCTCAAAGGAGAAAAGGTTACTGAATGAGGATTATAAAGAGATAATCTGGAAATAACAATGGGGATCAAGGAATATTCCAACTCTCACCATGACTACTGGGTTGGGAGTCGGGAATATGAGAGAAAGTATAGCAGTTTTAGAAAGGAAAACTAAGGAAGCAGGATCATCAGGTGAAATAAAGTGCCAGAAGATGAAAGAAAATTTATTAATTATGGAGCAGGTATTCCAGGGGCACAATGGAAGGAAGGGATAGGTAAATCTGAAGCATAATTTAGGAGTGAGGAGACTAAGAGAATGGCCAGCAGGGGATGAGGACCACAGTTTATAGTCCAGGGGTCCTCAAACTTTTTAAATAGGGGGCCAATTCACTGTCCCTCAGACTGTTGGAGGGCCGGACTATAGTAAAAACAAAAACTTTGTTTTGTGGGCCTTTAAATAAAGAAACTTCATAGCCCTGGGTGAGGGGGATAATCGTCCTCAGCTGCCGCATCTGGCCGCGGATCGTAGTTTGAGGACATTTATAAATTGGTAGCTGGGGGTTCAGAATCACTGGGTTTAGAATATTAAAAGGTGACAGTGTATTAACCATTGAAGAATGAATGCAGGCAGAGTATCAGTACCTGGAGAGTGATCTGTTGAAGAAAGGCAGGTAAATAGATTGTTTAAAATTCTCCCTCAAGGGCAAAGACCCTCAGAAGTCCCTAAGGCTAAAAGAGAAGCCAGAAGGTAGGTGACATGATGTTGTCTACTTGGAGATGGCTGCCTAGAAAGTCTCTATTAATTAAAAGTACATTAATAGGGGACTTTTACCAAATCCAGGATCCACATTTGTGTGGCCTTTGCCTTGGGCTCATAAACCCTATCTACCAACTTGTTTTCAGTCATGTCCAACTTTTGATGATCTCATTTGGGGTTTTCTTGGCAAGAGTGGTCTGCTATTTCCTTCTCCAAGTTCATTTGACAGATGAAGAAATTGAGGCAAGCAGCTTTAAGTGTCTTATCCAAGATTACACAACTAGTTTCTGAGAACTTAAACTCAAGAAGTCTTCTTGACTCCAGGCCAAAGACTTGATGTCTCACAATAAGGACCAATGGAAGACAAGGTAGACTAGTGACACAAAAGGTCATTTTAGCCTCATAGGCTATAGGCCTCCTCCCCTGCTTTATGGGGAAGGATCTAATCGCCACAAGTTTCCAAGAATATTTAATGGTCTATAGGAGAATAATCAGATCTGATCTCTCACACCAAGGCTTCTTGGGGTACAATGGCAGTCAATCTCCCATTTGTTTGCCATTTTGTATGTTTGCAAGGTATATTGCAAAACAATCACCCATTCACTTGATTAAATATTGTTCGTGAAGAATTCAAGCTTGAATGCAGAGAAAAATTAGTTAAGAAACTTTTCATATATATGAAGGAGAATATTTTTGGTAAATAAGTGAAACATTTTTTGGGTGATTGTCCATGTATAACCTATATCAGATTACTTGGAGTCTTGGGAAGAGAAAAAGGAAAATAGGGAAGGAGAAAAAAATTTGGGAACAAAAAAACTTACAAAAACAAATGTTGAAAACTGTCTTTAGGATAAAGCACTGGCCTTGAAGTCAGGAGGACCAGAGTTCAAATCCAGCCTCAGACACTTAATACTTCCTAGCTTTGTGATCTTGGCACACTCAACTCCAATTGCCCCAGCAAAAAAGAAAGAAATACTATTTAGGGTGGTACCCTGAGCCCCAAATCTATAGCTTTTTAAATTCCCGTTTCCATGGATTTCAAACAATTCAGAATGAAATATATACTATAATAAATCAAAAGGCATTTATTTAAAACAGTATAAAGTAAAAAGCAAGAACTGACTGAAAACAAACAATGATTGGCTCAACACTAGTGACATAAAATTATTACTTCCCAAGTATAAGATATGATTTCCTGCAGGAATGAGACTCTCACTTGAAAGAGAAGAAGACTATATAGGAAGTAATCTATATACAACAGAGATACAAAATCAAGGAAATGCTAGCATAGGGGAGTAAGTAGGCAGGAATGACTGAGTGGGTTAAGGATAGCTGTTCACTCTGTAAATAATCCTCACCCACTGGCAAGCTGCTAAAAGTAGAGATAGTAGGGAAGCAACAATGTTTACCCTAATAAAGGGCTGTAAATTGGCATTGATTTGGTACTCCTCTCTCCCTTCATTCCAGGTTGGCTTTTATCTGTGCCTAGCAGGTTATGCTCACTGGTCTAAGAGGTTTTTTATTTTACTTCATTTAATATCTCCTTCCCCCCCCCCCCCCCCCCGCTCCGTTTACCCTCTCTTCTGCAAATCTACTTATAGCTAGCTATTAATATCACAATGACTGACAAGATTTGTGATCTCCCAGTAAGAGAAACCAGCACTTCATTATCTCCCTTGCACACGCATCTCTTGCTGGAGCTAGATGTTCCTTTCACTTTTCCCAGACTGGGGAATATCCCAGACTTCCCAGTGTCCCTGTCCTGTATTCATAGAGCTATTATTGAACATTAATTTACATAAAAAGGAATAAATAATCTAATAAATGCTTATTGACTGGTGGAGAGAAGAGAGTAAAAAGGAAGAAGTTCACCTGCTATACAAGGGTCAAAATCAAACACTTAAATGATCTTAGGAGCAGAAAAAAATGGTTTTTCTGCTAAGATCGCTTTCCCCTAATAGGAAAGAGGGAGAAATAGAACTTGGAGGAGTCATTCAATTAAAACAGTAATGTCTTTTCTGTACTGAAAGGTAGGGAAGATGTGTATTGACTCTAAGGTGCATTCAACTTATTATACTAATCACGTTTTTATTAACCTAGCAAATACCCTCATCAGTCTCAGGGGCTATAGTTCTATGGCTTGTCATCCTCTCTCTGAAGGAAGAGCTAAGGGGAAGTGGAGCAAAGTATGTGAGTACCTGGTATCCCCATGTGAAGCAACGATGTAGTACACCACATGAACACCAAACTTGCTTTCTTGTTCTCTTTTTAACATCCTTCTCCTAGAATTAGCCGAGCAAAGTTCCACAATCCCTCAATTTCAAAACATCAATGCTGGTAGAGTCTAAGGACACATCTCTCATCTTCATGAAAATTTCAATACAGGACTATATAAATAGCTAGAATCTAAAGGTTGTAATTAAGCCCAATTCTGTTTCTATGCTGCTTTTCAACATGGCATCACAGGCTAGGGAATGAGAAAGACATTTTAACAATTTTCCCATCAGAAAAAACAGTGAAGTTTCAATGTCTGGGAGACTTATAGAAATACCAAAATCTTATTGCTTCCTTTCAGAAACCAAAGGTAGGAAAAACTGCCTACTGCCTCTAATACTAGGAAAATCAATACCAACTGAACCAGACATAATGATATCTCATCTCATGATAAGAATTCTGACATAAAGTAAGTTCTGCCCCTTCCATTTTCTCTTTCTTTTTCTCTACCCACCCTGTACTTCTTGTCTGCTGCTATCCTATATCTTATTCACTAGCCTTCTAGTGAAGATCATGTCCTTCATGAAGGGTGATACTATAAGCAAATTAAAGTACAAGGGATAGTCTACCTCTCTGATCTGTGGGGAAGAAAGGAATTTATGACCAAAGAATAACTGGAGAATATTTTCATAATACATATTTATAATTTCATATGTAAAATGGATAATTTTGATTATATTAAATCAAAAAATTGGGGGGGGGGCAAGAAGGTGAAATGAAGCCAGGAAGCTGCTTGAGCTTTCCTAGTTTTCCTTGAAAACCACATGAAATGAACAGTCTGATGGAATGAAATCTTTCTCCAGCTCAAGACGGATTGGAAAAAGTTCAAGAAAGGTTATTCTCATTGAAAGTGAAAAGGATATTCAGTCCAGCTCAAATGCAGTCTGGGAAAGTCAATGAGAGGGTCTTAATCACAGCAGATTAGCAACTGAGACCCTCAGTTCTGACTCAGTAGAGTAGTACACTAATGGGGCAGCCTCCAGTCCCAGCTCAGAAAGCAAATTGTGGAAACCAGGCTATTTCTTGGAAAGAGCAGATAAAGTTACCCCTTGTAAACACAAGGGGCTCCTGGGCTCAGAACTAAGGTTCAGAGCAGCACAAGAAACTTGATGCAGTGCTCCCTTTACTATAGGAGCAGAGCTTGACCATAAAAGTTAAAAAAAAAAAAAAAAAAAAGAGGAAATACCAAAAGAAAAGGAAAGAAAATAAGCAAGAAACAAAAGAACCTTGATCATAAAAAGCTACTATGATGACAGGGAAGACCAAAACCTCAACTTAGACGAAGACAAAATGCTCAAAGAGGAATTCTCAAAGAAAATGAATTGGTCTCAAGCCTAAAGAGGTTCTTGGAAGTGCTCATAAAAGACTTTTAAAAGCAAATAAGAAGTAGAAGAAAAAATGAGAAATATACAAGAAAGAGTCAACAGCAATTCCTTAAAAAATACAATTGGCCAAATGCAAAAAAAAAAAAAAAAAATCCTCTTGAGAAAATATCACCTTCAAAAACAGAATTAATCAAATGGAAAAAAAAATAAAAAAGCTAATTGAAGAAAATCACACTTTTAAAAACTAGAATGGGACAAATGAAAGCTAATGACTCTATGAGACATTAAGAATTAGTGAAACAAACTTTAAAAAAATGAAAAAATGGAAGAAAATGTAAAATACCTCATTGAAAAAATAGCCAACCTGGAAAATAGATCCAAAAGAGACAATTTAAAAATTATTGGTCTATGTGAAGACCATGACCATAAAAAGAGTCTGTATAGCCTTCTTCAAAAGATCATAAAGGAAAACTGACTTGATATTTTAGAAAGAGAGGGGGAAAGAGATCTCATAAGGAAAACCCCAAGAAACATTGTTGCAAAAGTCTAGAACTACAATCTCAAGGAAAAAATACTGCAGGTTCCCAGATAAATTAAAAAGGTTTGTACAAACAAAATCAATGCAGCCAAAATTAGAAGGAAAGCAGAAACCCGGGGGCGGGGGGAGGAATTTACATCCAAGGTTTCTGATAAAGGCCTCATTTCTAAAATATATGAGAATTGACTCAAATTTATAAGAATATAAGCTATTCCCCAACTGATAAATGGTCAAAAAATATGAACAGATAATTTTCAAACAATTGATTTAAAGACATTTCTAGTCATGTGAAAAGAAAAATGCTCTAAATCACTATTGATTAGAGAAATGCAAATTAAGACAACTTTCAGGTACCACTTCATACCTCTCAGATTGGCTAAAATGACAGAAAAAGATAATGATAAATATTGAGGAGGATGTGGGAAAACTTGGACATTAAAACAAATTCACAATTTGGAACTATGCCCAAAGGGCTATAAAACTGTACATACCAGTTTTATCTAGGAATATTTCTATTGGGTCTGTATACCAAAGATCATTAAAAAGGGAAAAGAATCCACATATGCAAAATGTTTGTAGCAGTCCTTTTTGTAGTGGGAAGGAACTAGAAATTGAATGGATACTCATCAGTTGGGAAATGGCTGAACAAGTTATAGTATATGTATGTAATGGATATTATTGTTCTAAAAGAAATGATGAGCATGCTGATTTCAGAAAAGTCTGGAAAGACTTATATGAACTGAGTGAAGTGAGCAGAACTAGGAGAACATTGTACATAGTAACAATTAGATTATGTGATGATCAATTGTGATGGACTTGGCTCTTTTCAACAAAAAAAGTTGATTCAAAGCAGTTCCAATAGACTTGGGATGGAAAATGCCATTCACATCCAGAGAGAGAACTATAGAGACTGGGCTCAAAGAATAGCATTTTCAACATTTTTTATTTGTTTCTTTTTTGTGTTTTTTTTTCCCCTTTTGGTCTGATTTTTTTTTTTTTTTTTTTTTTTTTGTGCAGCATGATAAACGTGGAAATATGTTTAGAAGAATTGTACATGTTTAACCTGTATTGAATTACTTGCTGTTTAGGGGTAGGGCAGAGAAGGAGGAGAGGGGAGGGAGGAAAATTTAGAATGTAGGGTCTTGCAAGGGTGAATTATGAAAACTATTTTTGCATGTACTTTGAAAAATAAAAAAGCTATTATTAAAAAATAAAAAGCTATTATTGTAAGAAAAGAAAAAAGAAAATCATATCCTCCTTTCAAACTAGGCATACTTAAAAAGCTCCTGATTCACAGGATTCTGGGAATTGTAGCTCAGAGACATTCAAAAACCCTCTGCATTATTTTAACAGAATTCTACAATGGGCAATAAGACAACTAATTATCTTTGTGACAGAAAGACAACTAGGCAACTGATTTAATGTTCGAGAGTATTGCCTGAACCAGATAAAAATGTAATTTAAAAATGTTTAACAAAATGAATAAAAATACAGTACAACATAAGCTTAATTTGTGGCTTTTCAAGTCAATATACAGCTCATAGGAATCTCTTTCTATTTAAGTCTGACACAACTGTTGTATGATATCTGACCCTTACAATAGAAGTGATATACTTGTGGAAAAGTAACTTTTACCTGGAAGATCATGAATGGTATAGTCCAAAAATGAGACATCAACTCAGGACCTCAATCGTACATGATGTGAGAGAAAAGACTGTGAAGTTCAATAATTTCTTTGAGGAATAGGCATGTATTTTCAACAGCAAGGGAAGTCATACAGAGGAAATCCAGCAGAGGGAGAAGTGAGTTTTGGTAAGCATTTATACCATTCTCAGAAGAACAATCCACCCTTAGAATGAGAAGAGGTCTGTGACAAAACTCCTGATAGCTGCTGTTAAGGACTGAGAATCAATAGGGATTGTCTTTTCTAGCCAGCACCCAGGCCATGCAAATTACCTTAAATCCTCAATAAGCCTCTAGGAAAAACCATTGCAGGAAAGGGAAGGGTAGAGTTGGTAAATTTTCTCCTTTATTTCTGCTACCAGTTTTCTGTCTCCCCTTATAGTAATCATAAAAAAGCATATTAATAATATAAAAATGAATAAAATATTAATGTCAATATAGTAACTATTTCTTAATAGCAATTAAATAATCACTAGTAATAGTTAATGTCAATATTAGTAATTATTTCTTAATAGTAATTAAATAATCACTAGTAATAATAACAACAAACTTAATATTATAAATATTAAAACATTATATTAATTTTACTACTTCTAATTATTTCTTGATGTTAAGTATTGGTGATGATAAAATATGAGTATCATAACATTGATATAAATTAACATTATAATTACTAATTATTTCTCAATATTAAATAAATAATTAGTAGTGATCATTATTGTCTAGTTTCCTAGGCTCTGGGCTTTCACGAGCAGGTACAATCTGGGGGAGAGAACCCAAATCTCACAACTTTTGCAGCTGTATTGCTTCTATACAAAGTTTACTCTGGAAAGTTCCTGAAAATAGCTCACATCTAGGTCTCTACAGATGTGGATAAAAAAGTCCTTTAGATGCCCCTACAGACCCTCACAGTAACACAAATAAATTCTTTATTCCATCTACAATCAATGCAAAGTACTCCCTGGAACTCATAAACAATCAGTAAAAATCTCTACCTTCCCCCAAATTGTCTAGCCTAATGGCATTATCCTGTTTGGCATTCCTCAGAAGGCAACCAAACTTAGGGCTGTCAATAGGGTAGCCTCCCTATATTCCAGTGACTCCTAGAATCCTACCCTGGACTCAGTGTCATCCTATGGTTTGAAGTCGCCTCCAAACAAAAACATACTATCTAATCCTACGTCTTTCTCTAAAATATGATATCTTTCTTTGTCAATACCTTTTATGGGTATTATATAACTACAATTCACCTCCAGATGAGATGACATAGGGATTTCTGTCTGCAGAAGTAAGATTAAGTGATACACCTAGAATTTAATACATTTATCACTAATCATATAGTGAAACCAATATTTCAAACCTCCTTTCTCCCAAGTATAAGAAATATGCATATTAAATATAATGTGTTGGACTCTATCTGTATGCACAAAATTAGTAATATTCTTTGAAGTATATGATCTCCTTTGCAATTTTTTGCAGAAAGAAAACAAAAAATTTTACTATTCACACTTTATTAGTACCCTCTTGCTCTAAGATGTTAGTTTTTCCAAGAACATTCTCAGGACAATTTTTAACCTTTATACTGAATAAACAGTCACCCTGGATAATAGTTATCTCCTAAGTCACTGAATATGTGTCATCCTTTATGAGAAACTACCTAAAACAGGCCTTTCATTAATATGTTATTTGTATCTAAGCCCTACAAAGGTATTCAAAATGAACCAAAGATAAGCTAACCAAAAGACCGATCATAAATTCAACAAGACGATCCACGAGGTGAGCCCTGCATAATTTTGTCAATCTGCATTCCTAAAATCTTTAAGGCCAAATCAAAATGAGATATTCCTAATAACCATGTCAGAAGCAAAGCTTTTTTCTCTACATGTGAGAATAATCCAGTTTCAGATCCCATTGCAGCTAAAAAATGGCTTACTGAACATATATTTCTGCCTTCCTTCCACAGATATAGGAGCAGATATAGTTCTCATGGGTATAGGGAAATAATTAATGGTTCATCAGAGACCTAGGAGGTACATTGGAGGCAGTCATGTAGCACCCTGATTCATCAAATTGGGACCCTGTCAGCTGTACTATATTCTTTAATACACTCTACTTGAATACATAATTTATGTGTTGGGCTTTTCTTTGACTTGTTAGTAGCATAGTAGTAATATCTACTATATATCCATCTGCCTTAGAGAGCATTTACTGATAAATGTTGGAGAGTGAGCAAGAGAGTCTGGCCACCTCTTTAGCCTCTGAAAATTTCCACCCACAAATTCAGGACAGCAGGCTAAATTCCAAGATCATGATGCCTAGGAAATCTTCCCTTCTAATTAAGAGGCTGGGGTTCAGAAACAAACGTTGTACAAGAAGTCCTTGTCCTATATTCCTGAAGTCAGGGTTCAGGAGGGAAATCAAAGCTCCTTCGGAAATCTGGGGTTAAGGAATTCCTACTGATTCTCATTTCTCTAAGCCACTCAGTACAGTTGTGTGAATTCCTCTGACTGTTCATCATGCTGTGAATAGGAGGCCCGTGGTAGAAGCAGGGATTTGTCAAGGAATTGAGTAACAATATGACAAAGGAGGAAAAGGATTTGAGTTAATTGAGCTGACTACACATAGAAATTTTGGGGAAAGGAAAAATCAAAGTCAGAGAAAGAGTAATGACCTGAGGAAGGACAGAGGGATAGAGACTAGAGGGTCTATGTGGGTGAATAATATATTTAAGAAACATAGAAAAGAGATGTAATAAACGATTGTGGTCATATAGAGCAGAGGTATCAAACTCATAGTAGCAAAACTCCTGAATGTAATTGGGAAATGTTTAACAAAACAAATAAAAACACAGTAAGGCATAGATAATGTTAATTTGTGACTTTCTAAGTCACAAGAACACAAAGTCAAAAGGATCCTAAAGTTTGTGATTAATGAAGTAGAATATTTATAGGGTAATAGTGAGATCCAGGGTGTAACAGTTAAACATTCATTTGTTGTCCTTGCTTAAAGGAAAACATATTTCAAATCCTACTAGGTAAGTCACTCTGCTACAAAAACAAATATATATTTTAAGCAATCTACCACTACACAAATGCTCAGCCTGGGGAGTTAGGGTACTCTCTCTTTTACCCCAAGGTAAAGGTAAGGAAAGGGCCTAAGGCCCCTTTCCTTTGTTCTCATAATTTATATTTCATTCAATCTTGGTGGAAACTGGCCCCAAAAGAGAGGGATTTCCTTTTTTTCTAAAGCTTTCTAGGTCTTTGTGCTCTGGGAAAAATCATTTAAAGGTTATATTTGGTTCAAGTCTAGAAAATCCCCAAGAAGAGAGTAGAAAAGCAACATAGTGAAAAATGTAAATCAAGAATAGAACAGCTATTTATTTCTTTCACACAAAAGAAATGCTTATTACTAAAGATTCCCAAGCATGCATTGACAAAGACTTAAACAAGCAACAGTAACTTATAAATACTGTTATATTCTCCTGAATAGTTGATACATAAAACATTAAAATATGAAGCATTGTATAAGACTGCTGAATAGGCATTTCACATTAACCTTGGCTCTGCACTGTGTCCCTCAAGGTCCATAGCTTCTATTAAAGGAAGATAGAAGTTCTTCTTCTGTCCAGTCATTTTTTTCTTCCAACAAGTATTATAGGAATTGTAGGGGTTTACCTTCTGTACTGCAGCCAACACCAGTGAAGGGAATCAGGAGTTCTGGAATTCACAAGGTTGCTACCAGGGCTAGAAGAATCTATCTCAGGACTATTATTCAGTAACCTTTGCTATGGAAAAGAAACATAAAGTAAAGAGGCAGCTGGGACCCAGGCTCAGTTTCTACTAACTCTACTCTAGTTGTCACATGTGAGCATCATCATTTTTGCTGGAGTGGGTACTCCCCTACCTCTCACAGGAAGATCCAGGAAGAGAGAATTTATGCAACACATTCTGGAGAGAGAAAATAAAGAAGACTCAACTTTTTTTAAGATCTACTAAGTGGATTGTTTGTATTGGTTCATATAAGTTTTCCCAGGTTTTTCTGAAACCATCCTGGTTTCAGAAGGAAGGAAGGAAGGAAGGAAGGAAGGAAGGAAGGAAGAGAGGGAGGAAAAGAAAAATAGCATGCTTTTGTCTGTATTCACATTCCATTAGATCTTTTTTTGGAGGCAGATGGTATTTTTCATCATAATTGGAATTGTTTTGGATTATTGTATTGCTGAGAATAACTAAGTCATTCACAGTTGTTCATCATGCATTATTGCTTTTACTGTGTACAATGATCTCCTGGTTCTGTTCACTTCATTCTGCATCAGTTCATGTATTTGTCCAGATTTTCCTGAAATTATCCTTCTGGTCATTTCCTCTAGTATGTAATATTCCATTACAATCACTTCCACAAATTGTTCAGCCATTCCCCAATTTGATAGGTATTTCTTTGACTTCCAATTTTTAACCACCACAAAAAGAGCTATTATAAATGCCCTTGTACAAATAGCTCTTTTCCCCTAAAACAAAACAAAACTCCTTGGGATGCAGACTGAAAAAAAAAAAAAAAACCAATAATGCTTAAGGGCAGGGTACTATCTCTACCCCAAGAAAAAGAATTGTAAGATACTAAAGTGTAAAGGTTGTACTGTAATTTGTGCCCAGTGGAGTCTTTGTGAGGTGAGAACTTATCTTTCAAAGGGTCATGAAGGGAGCTACACAATTGGCTAATGAAAGCAATGACTTTCAGGGGCTTTAAGTAAGAGGAATTTCAGAAGGTGAGTTAGTCCTGCAATAGCATAACCTTCCCAGAATTCCAAGGCTCGAAATACTTTAAGGAGGCAAATTCTTGAACCTATATCAGAAAGCAGAAAAGAGGAGGAGAGTGGAGCCAGAGAAAGTATTTAGACTTCCTCCTCATTTTCCCCCAGCAAACAGACTGGACCAGTAGGAGATAATAGGCAAAACACTAACACAACCAGGAACAGAAAGATACACCAAGAACAAAGAGAAGAAGGGAGAGAGAGGGAGGGAGAGAGAAAGAGGCAGAGAGATACAGAGATAGAGAGACAGAGACAGAGGCAGAGAGAGACAGAGAGGAGAAAGGAGAGAGGGAAAGAAATGCAGAAACATATTCACTTAAGAGAGGAAACAGCTTTAAGGAGTGTGAATAAGAAAAGAATGCCAACTAAGGCATAAGGGGGAAGGCAGAGGGGGTTCTCGAAGAGTTCTTTTCGCCGTTTCACAAGGTCTTCTTAAAGCTTCTGTATCTATTGTACACGATCCCACGATCCCTTGAATCAAGAAGACTTGAGTTCAGATTCTATCATGAATACTAATTGGGCAAATGGACAAATCCCTTGACCCTCTGTGTCTCAATTTCTCATCTGTATAATAGGGACAATAACTGCACTCACCTCTCTACATTTGCCATTAGTAGCTCTACTTGGTTTTGACTCAACAAGCATCAAATCTCCCTCACAACAAATTCATTACCTGAATTTTCATCATCATGCAGATTGACTCAGTTTTGATCCTGAACACATCCTCAACTTTTTCAGTTGCCACTCCCCCCTAATCGAGAGGAGGAGAAGGAGGAGATGATAAAAGAGAAAGAGAAGAACAAGAAATCAAAAACATGATGATGATGATGATGATGATGATGATGACGACATTGACAATGAAGAAAACGACCTAGGATAAACCTTTGGGAAATATTCACATTAAGGGGTCAAAAAATGCCTTGCAAAGCTGAACAGCAGATGTACAACACCAGGTAAGAGGAAGATTAGCTGTGCTGAATAAGAACAATTGATAAAAGTAAAGTAAAAAAATGGTTGAACAGCAACAAAGGTTTAGCTGAATCTATAGACCACAAATTAGTAGTGGTTAAAACATCCCTAGTAGTTATAATCTCCAAACTAGAAAAGAAGTGGAAAAATACATTGTAATATTAATATTCTCCCAGCAAGAAGCAATATAGAATAAAGGAGAGTCTGTGATCATGGGCAAAATCACTAAACTTAACCTAACTGGGCCTCAATTTTTTCCTCTGTAAATATAGAATCTTTTGAGACCAAAGATAGAGAAAATTCCCATAGGACTTTTAGATTTGAAAAGCACCTTACATTATCTTTAACTTGAGAATACTAGAAGACTTCTTCTAAAACAAAATAAGAAAATCTTTTTTTTAGAATTAAAATTTATGATTATTGGAAGAAAGTAGTTACTAGTAAAGTTGGTACATCAGAGTAAGACAGCTACGCCATATGAATAGCCATGACTAAAGAGGATGTCAATCACAAAACAGGACATATTCATATAATCACAAAAAAAGCTAAAATAGATCTCAGTAGTCACCAGACAGAGGAAAGGAATCTTCACTATAATATATCTAACAAGTGGTCTTCCATCTCTGCTTAAAGAGCTCCAAAGAGTAAGAACCTACCAACTTCTTTAGGCACTCTAATGCCTGAGAAGTTTTTCTTGTCATAAAGAATAAATTGGTCTTTTAGCAACTACATATCGTTACTGGTTCTGTCATCTGAGTGAAGATAGAACAAGTCCATCCCCTTCTCCTTACAACAGATTTTCAAATACTTGAAGACAACTCTCCTACTACTTCCAATGGATCATCATATCACATGCACTCAGTGCCCTTACTATTTAAGATGCTCTCCTCTGGACCCTCTCCAGTTGTCTATACTTCTTAAGTCACGGTTCCTTAAACTGAACTCTACAATCCATAAATTCTGATAAGGACAGAGTTCAATGAAACTATCACTTCCCTATTCTTGGAGAACTCTTTTAATGTAACCCAAGATCACATTATCTTTTGCAAGTGCTTATAAATGCTTCTTGATTGACTGTTGATTGTGTTTTGTTTAAATCTTTTCTTTGTAACAATGGAAGATTCAGTAGGGAGAATAGGAGAAAGGGGTTGTGAAAAGAAATTATTCTAATGTTTCTTAAATTACAAATGGGGGTGGGAGAATAATAGATAAGTCAGTAAGCATTTATTAAGTGCCTACTATGCTAAGGTAGTAGTACAGGCTATTCCTTCCTGTACTGAACTGAAGAAGTATTCTTCCAGAAATAGAGACTTATGGGGAAGGGTAAAACAGAAAGGACAATGTTAGTAAGGCACTCTCCTCCCCACCCCCTATCAGGTTAGCTAAAATGACAGAAAAATAAAGTGACAAATACTGGACAGGATGTGGAAAAACAGGTACACTAATGCATTGTTGGTAGAGCTGTGAACCAGTCTGACCACTCTGGAGAACAACTGGGAACTCTACCCAAAGGACTATAAAACTGCACAAACCCTTTGACCCAGCAATACTGCTATTAGGTTTGAATTATGAAGAGATCAAAGAAAGGAAAGGATCCATATCTACCAAATGTCCTGACCTGCAGAACAAGAACGCAGACCCTCGAAGAAAAGAAGAGGGAGTGGGGGACAGGAGACATGAAAAATGGAGACAAGACAGGCTTTCTGGTCAAGTCTCGTTTATTATGAGGTTAAGCACAGGCATATCTAGTAGCCTATAGGGAAGTAGGGGATTTCCACAGGCACATTTGGGGGTGGGGTTGGAACAGACCATTAAACCATAGAAAGTTCTGCCACTAAATGTGAGGTGACTTGTTCCATAGTTCAGTATTGGCCTCCCACAGGTCCTCCTTTTGTCTCTTATAAATGTGGAGAACAATCAAAGAGGGGGTTTTACAGCCCCCGACCTGTGCTTGGCTGCGGTTGTTCCCATGGGGAAGGGCCTTACCCGTCACGGGAAGGGAATGATCGTATGCTCCTTCCCGGCTTAGGTTGACCAGTCCTTGGGGAATCTTACCCATCACTGGCTAACCAGGTCTCAATGACTTAGGGCAGTTCCTGACATCCATATAAGAGTCGGAAAGGTCTCCGGTGATGGTGACCCTGAATGGGTTTGGCCAAAATACTGTCTATCTGATCTTTTACAAAGGTCATTAATCTCCAAAAAGCCCAAGGCCCAAAAGGCAAGAGTAACATAAGAGCAATTAGGAGTCCCAGCAGGGGAAGAAGAAAAGGGAGGATTCCATGCAGCTGCCCACTGCAGAGGGGGTTCTCGAAGAGTTCTTTTCGCCGTTTCACAAGGTCTTCTTAAAGCTTCTGTATCTATTGTACACGATCCCTGATTTATTGGCATAGAAACAACAGCGTTCCTGTAGGGCTAAACATATTCCGCCTTGTTCTGCAGTGAGAAGGTCTAGGCCTCGTCTGTTGCTCAAGACCACCTCCGCCAGACTATCGGTCTGATCCTGAAGATCATTAATAGTGCTGGAAAGGGCCTGGGCATCGTCAATCAATTGGTTGGAAAGTTTAGCGTAGGAATGAATAACCACTCCAGTCCTGCTGAGCCTACAGCTCCCGTTATTCCAGGACCGACAAGTAATGGAATCAGGAGGACAGCTCTTTTCCTTCGGCCTCCTACCTAATCAAGGCTGGGAAGGGGGACTGGTTCGTCTCTGGAAATGATATCAATGTCAGGGAGGACAGTGGCTTGGACGCACTGGCCTGTCCAATTGACTGGAAGGGCCGGGAAGGTTGGGTTTCCTGTACACATGAACACCTGTCCGGGAGCAGGACAGAGGGGAGAAAAAGACGACTGGGGGGGAGAAGTGGAAGGGTCAGGGGGAGTGGCAGATGAAGAGCATTCAGTAAAGGTAACAAATCCTCCATCAGCGTCATAAGTATTATTCTGAGGAGATTGTTGTATACATAAATTTTGACTAAATCCTACAGGCTGAACACAAAAAGGAAGGGCAATGGTACAGTTACTATTAGGTAAGGATGGTTCTGTATTATTAACGGGGATGGCGAGGGCATGGGGGTGCCAAGGGTCACGCATAGCCAGCAATTGTTAGCAAGAGTGGGGTTAGTTAAATTCAGTGCTCTGAATGGGGCTTCTAGAACTGTGGAGGTTTGGGTGTCAAGGTCTATGTCTCAGGATTTAGGTAGCGCTAAAGGGTGACAATTTAAGGCGGGGTACATCTGTCTAAGGAATTCCTCAATTTGACCCCAACCCTATCTGCTAGGTCTCCCTCCGTCTGAAATATGTATAGGAGCAGTTACTGGCCAACAGACATCTTTCCCGACAGTACCTAAACAGGAGGCTTGAGCATATTTATGACTACTGCCTAGGGGACTTTTAATAGCATTCTCTCCTCCAAAGGTGCCAGAAGAGCTTCTTTGGAGAATAGCTGTAAGGTAAGTTTTTCCATCAGTATGAGTACATTGTTGGACATAATTGTAACAAGAGGAGTGCATAGCCTGGGCAAAGGAGCAGCCCTGTGGGCAGGGTCCCGGTCCATTAGTGGTTGAAGGGATGATGGTGGGCTTTTTTACACATTGAAAGCTAGTGAATGAGGCCACGCCCCCTGAGAGGGTCTTCTTGACTAGGTAGGCGGTAGCAGAACCACAGTCAGTGATATGGTAAGATTGGGGGGTTACCATGGTGTACCCTCCTCTGCACTCGCAGGGGGCTCCATACAGTTGCTTGTACAGCTCATTCCTATCCACCGGCGGTTCAAAGCCTCCATCTGTCAGAGGGTTAAGGAATGAAAAGATTCCAAGAAGGATCAAGAGAACCGACGTTTCCATGACCTGTGAAAAGAGGAAGAGCTTGTCTCAGGGAGAGTTATCTTCCCTGGAGGGTGTGGAGTTATTATCTGTATGGTCATGAGTTTGTTTCACCAGGCATTCTGGCAACCACCTGGCAGATTTCAGATCTTTGGAATAAATGCAGACAGACTCTTGGCCCCAGATAAGCCAGGTCGGGGCCATGCCATTTGTTAGTTAGGGGGTCTTTCCATAACACCTTCGCATAGCTGTGAGCAGAGTCAGAGTGCCAGAGGCGATCTGCTGCAGTTTTGCCTTTTGTGTCCAGGTGTAGAAAGTTTAGGATGAACAAGGCATGATTGACAAGATTTCATGGGGACCCTTTTATAGGATACAATCTTGTAATAATATTTTTAAGGATTTGATGAGCCCTTTCTACAATGCCTTGGCCTTGGGGGTTATAGGAAATGCCAGTGACATGCTGAATGGAAAGAGTGGCCCAAAAGGCTTTGAAGGCTTGACTGGTGTATCCTGGGCCATTATCAGTTTTAATAGAGGTAGGTATTCCCATGACCGAGAGGCAGGCCAGCACATGGGCAATAACATGTTTACAGGCTTCACCAGTCTGAAGTGTAGCAAAAAGGAACCCGCTGAAGGTGTCAATAGTCACATGAAGGAATTTAAGTTTCCCAAAGTCTGACAAATGAGTGACGCCCATCTGCCATATCTCATTAGGGAGGAGTCCCCGTGGATTAACCCCAAGATGGGGAGTGGGTAGGAAAGTGACACAAGCGGGGCATTGCTTGACTATTTGATGGGCTTGTTCCCAAATGATCCTGAACAGAAGTCGCAGCCTGTGGGCGTTAAGATGATGGAGGGAGTGCACGCTGTGCCTCGTGCAGAGCAGAAGAGAGAAGAGTATAACATGAGTGAGTACTAAGGTCAGCGAGGGCATTTCCTTCTGACAATGGCCCAGGAAGGCTGGTATGGGCATGAAGATGGCACAGATAAAAGGGAGCAGAGCGGGAGCGAATGGCAGCTTGAATTTGAAGGAACAATTCCATAGCGGCAGAGGTAGGTTTAATATAGGCAACAGTTTCAAGGAGGGGAACAGATTGGGCAATGTAAGCATTATCAGTATAGATATTAAGGGGTATTTGGGGGTATAAAGGGAGTACAGTAAAAACCAAGAAGAGTTCCACAAGTTGGGTGGAGATGTAGGGTGTAGGGACGGAGGTGATGCAGCCGTGGATGGCATAGGCAGCAATGCCAATAGAAGAGCCATCAGTGAACACGGCTAAGGCAGAGGACAGAGGGTAGGAGGAGGTCTTATTTGGGAAAACAAAAGATTGGGTTCTGCAGAACTGCAAAAGCTTGTCAGTGGGATAGTGGTTATCAATGGTACCAGAGAAAGAAGCGCGTGCAACAGGCCAAAGATCAGTGGTCTGGAATAGCCAGTCCACTTCTGATCTTGAATATGGCTGTATGATCACGTCTGAATCTTTTCCAAAATATTTAACACTAGATTCTCTAGCTAGAATGATGAACTTAGCAACCAGGAGATCGTAGGATATAATGACTTTATCAGGAGTAGCGGGGAGATGAATCCACAAAATAGGGGAGGATGGCCAAAAAAACCCCTGTAGGGATATGTGGGGTGGCACAAATAATGGAGCGGAGGGGTTCGGAGTAATTTATAAAGGTGACAAATTGTTCTTGGATGGCCTGTTCTACTCTAGAGAGGGCCTGTATATCCTCTTTAGTCAGACCCCTAGGTGATTTAGGATCCGGGTCACCCTTGAGTATGTCAAACAGGGGTTTCAGGTCTCCTGTGGTAAATTTGAGATAGGGGCGGATCCAATGAATATCGCCCAAGAGTTTCTGAAAATCTTTTAAAGAACCCAGGTGGTCAGTTCTGAACTTAAGGTTGTGGGGTTTGATAGCTGGTCCATGGAGGTCAAACCCTAGATAAGTATAAGGACCCTTGAGCTGGACTTTATCAAGCGCCACTTGAAGGCCTTTTGATGGGAAGTTTTGTATTAAGGCATCACAGCAAGCTAGAAGATCAGAGCTATCCCTTATAGCTATAAGAATATCATCCATGTAGTGAAGGATATACAGGGAAGGCCAGCGATCCCTTATGGGATTGATAGCAAGGGCTACAAATTTCAGTGTAGGACTATTCGCCATTTCCTAAGGAAGGACCTTCCATTGGAAGCAGTTCCATTGGAACTTTTGGAAGTTAATGGCGGGCTAGGCTGAAAGCAAAACGCTGGCGATCGCAGGATGAAGAGGAATAGTGAAAAAGTGGTCCTTGAGATCAATTATGATTTTGAGAAAGTGATGGGGGATAGCAACAGGGGAGGTCAAGCCCGGTTGCAGGGCACCCATTATGACCATTGTCTTATTTACTGCTCTGAGATCTTTCAGGAGATACCATTTTCCTGACTTCTTTTTAATTACAAAAATTGGCGTATTCCATGGGGAATTACTGAGCTCTATATGTCCAGCTGCAAGTTGTTCCTGCACTAACTGTTCGGCAGCTGCCAGCTTTTCTTTGGAGAGTGGCCAGTGATCTACCCAAACAGGCTCATTGGTTTTCCAAGAGATCCAATCTGTGTGGGGTGCAGGATTGTCAGTGACCATTAGGGAAAATTTCCCAGGCCAAGGCGTTCAGGTCGTTTCTGGACCGTGATAGGTTCTTTAATGCCTTTTACATCTTTCTCAAGGCCTTGGCCAGGCAAAAATCCTGGTCTAAGCATCTGAGAGGTCACAACCTCACTGGGACTAAACATCACTAGGTCCATTTGTGAAAGGAGATCTTGTCCCCATAGATTAAAGGGGAGCCCTGGAAAGACGTAAGATTGTATGGTACCTGTATTATTTTCAGAGTCCTCCCATGTAAGCATTTTAGAGATGTGTTTGGGGTTGGTAGTTTGGCCAATGCCCTAGAGGTGGGTCAGGGAAGCTGATAATGGCCATGATTTGGGCCATTCTTCTTTTCTTAAAACCATAGCATCTGCTCCGGTATCAATAAGGCCCTCGAAAGACTTACCATCTAGTTTGAGTGTCAACATGGGTTTTTGAGGCAGGATATTCTGAACCCAGTAAGCATTAGAGAAACCAAAGCTGCCTGTGCCACAATGGCGAGTCTTAACAATTCCATAGGTGTTGTTAATAGGTAGAAGAAGGAACTGAGCAATTCTGGCTCCTGCAGGGAGTTACAGGAAAAGACTGGGCAGAGGCAATAAGCTTGATTTCCCCCTGGAAGTCATTATCTACCACACGAGGTGAACAATGAGGCTGGCAAGAGAAGAGCGGCTCTCCCGAGAATTAATCCAAAAAATCTTTTAGGGCAAACACCCCAGTGGGTAAGACCCGAGGACCTGCTTCTGGAGTAAATATCATGCGGGAGGTGGAACAGAGTTCCAATCCTGCACTTCCAGGTGTGGCCCTGGCGAGCTCAGTGATGCTGCAGGGAAGGGTTGTTGAAGTGGGCCCGCAGGTCTGCCCCAAAGCTGGGCCCGGCAGGAAGTTTCCCTGCTCTACTAAAGGGTGGCCATTGTTGTCCATCTTTGAGCGACAATGAGAAACCCAGTGTTTGCTCTTTTTGCACCTAAGGCAAATGCTAGGGTGTCCTATATACGCCCTTATCTGGGGAGGTTACATTGTTTAGCAAAATGAGCGATACCACCACAGTTAAAGCACTTGTCTTGGGCGGGGGCAGAGACAGCTCCTGCAAGAGCATCATGAATGGCTGCGCCAATGGTGACACTCATCTGGCGGCTAGGTCCTATGTCAGCACATTGGCGAATATAATCAGAAAGCGTACCTTGCCGTCTGAAAGGGCAGATGGCCACTTGGCCAGTGGAATTAGCATTTTCAAAAGCGAGCTAGGGAACAAAGTCGCTGTCAATCTCGGAGGTACCAAGGAGCCTTTCAGTGGCATCCGTAAGGCGGCTGATAAAGTCTGCATAAGACTCTTCCGTTCTCTGGCGGATACTGTTATGCCACAGTTCTCTTTAACTGTCCTGACTCAGTTTCCCTGCACTAGTTTCCCTTGTCTCAGTTTCCTTAACTGTTCTGTCTCAGTCCCCTAAGCTGTAAAACTCCCCCTCTGGCCCATTAAGACTGAGGACTATTTGTTCTAAGGTTATAAATTGTTAATACAAGCAAGATAAACAAGAGAGTAGACCTCCTGACTCTTTTCTGTCCTCAAGAATTTACAATGTCCCTCTAAAATATTCCAAGATACCTCACTGACATCTTTATTTCTGTGTTTTTAGACGTCCTGTCTCTGGTTTTTAGGTTTTTATGGTCTCCCATATTGACAGAAGTTTTCCACACTTTTCCCTCTCCTTTGTTTAGAGAAAAGGTATTTAAGAAGTTGGGTTTCTCCCATTCAGCGCTGGAGGCTGGACGCTGGACACTGGATTCTTTGGGATGACAGTCTCCTCCAGCCTTGGGACCAACATGGATGCCTTGGTCCCAGTATATCTTTATCTCTGACTGGATAATTTGAGAGGAGAGTCCTGCCCAGTCAATTATGCTCTCCAATTAATAAAATATTAAAAACTCTCTAATCTCTCTCCTGCCTCAGTTTCTCCAGCATTACAATACTAGCTATGGAGGTGGTAGCGGACCCCTTGGAGGGAGTTTTCTCCATGCCTTGGTGGCCGCCTTTTGAATTTGAGCAAATAAGCCAGTCTCGTACTGAGTTTATGCTTTATTAGTATCATAGGGGCAGGCGCCAACAAGTGGCTAGCGTTTCTTTACAATTCTCTTTAAATTCAGATTTCCATAAAACAAAGTCCTCCCCATTAAGGGTAGCACGGGCGAGATGGTACCAATCGATAGATGTTAGCCAGCGGTGCTCAAGAGCTTCAAGGATAGAAAGAGTAAATGGGGAAACGGGACCGTAATGAGAGACCGCCAATTAAAGTTCCCTTAGAGTCTTACAGCCGAGGCGCTTATATTCTTGGTGAGGCGCATTGTCCTCCTCCTCATCATCCAATTTTACAGAATGGGTTTCAATAACAGGAAAAAGTGGAAAAGAGGTAGTGGGCTCTGGAGGCGGGCAAAGGGAGGAGACGGACTTAGGGGTAGGGCAAGCTTCGTGATCAGGCCTGGGAGTAGGAGCAGAAGGCAGAAGGAGGAGGAGGAGGAGGAGGAGGAGCAGAAGCGGAGGGAGGTTGAGCAAGTTCTGGAGGTTTAGAAAGTTGTGAGTCTAAGAGTATGAGCTCTTTTATGAGCTCATTCCGTTCTCTTGTGAATTGTAATGTTTCACGGAGCGATTGGATCTCTAATTTTAATTTGGGAGCAGAGGGAGCAAGGACAGCAATGGGGGTAGGGTTAGGGATGGTAGAAGAGAGGGGAAAAGGAGGCAGAACACAGTAAGGCGGTGGGCCCGGCGCAGAGGGAGGACTAGTATTGGATAGAATGGGGAAGGCACAATCAGGGTTATTGTAACAGGCTGCCTCTTCTTCTAATTCTGCAGAAGTAGCCGAGTCTAAAGGCTCATCATGCAGGGGTATTAAGGGGGGTTCATTAAGAGAGGGATAGATTTCCTTATAATTGGGCTCAGGACTGTCTGAGGGTTTGTCTAAAGGAATGGTAATAGATGCAGAGTCTTCCTCCTTAGTTTCTTTTTCATTCCTGTGGGAGCCTAATTCAAAGCTGGAACTAGTGCACCTGAGAGCACCTTTCAGAAAAGAGGAACTGTCCTGAACAATTTTATTAACATCCTCATCCTGTTGATGGGCAGCAAGGAGATCATGAATACAGTTCCAATAATTAAAGGCCGAGACAGGGACCTTTTCAGGCCCAAAAGTTCTATAGGAGTCATTAAGGCAGTCTTACCTACTCTCTTCCACCTGTTTCATCAATGGTTCCCTCTTGTGGGAACCATGGACAGACGTCTTCTAAAAATTGAAAGAATTTTACAAGTTCTTTTTTTTTTAACCTTTATGCTACGTGTCCTTAATAAGTCTTTAAGACCCTCAATAAATCTATCATGAACACGAATGTCCTGTCCCATCATACAGACGCTTCACTTACCTCAGGTCTCTGTTTCTCGGGGCAGGTGGGCCGCGGCGACCTTACTCTCGTTTCACTTTAAGAAGATCGATCTGACAAATGCCGCTGTTTGCTACTTCATAATTCTTCAGGCTCTGCGTTGGGCCCCAATTGTCCCGACCCGCAGGACAAGAACGTGGGCCCTGGAAGAAAAGAAGAGGAGCGAGAGACAGGAGTCGCGAAGAATGGAGACAAGACAGGCTTTCTGGTCAAGTCTCGTTTATTCTGAGCTTAAGCACAGGCACATGTAGTAGCCTATAGGGAAGCAGGGGATTTCCACAGGTACATTTGGGGGTGGGATTGGAACAGACTGTTAAACCCCAGATCTGCAGTAAATGTGACAAAACTTGTTCCATTGTGTGGTTTAAGCACAAGGCAAGCTTGTTTGCTTTGGGCAGGTGCTTTTGTGAGAAGCTGACCTTTCCTTATAATTCAGTATTGACCTCCCACAACCAAAAATATTTATAGCAGCTCTTTTTGTAGTGGCAAAGAATTGAAAATGGAGGGGTTGCCCATCAATTGAGGAATGCCTGAGCAAGTGTGATATATGCTTGCTGTTGTATACTATTATGCTATAAGAAATGACAAAGGGGATGGTTTCAGAAAAACCTGGGAAGACTTAGATGACTTAGACTAATGAAGTGAGCAAAACTAGGAGAAAATTCTACCCAGTAATGGCAACATCATAATAATAATTAACTGTGAAAGACTTAGCCATTCTGATCAATATAATGATCCACAATAAATCCAAAGGAATCATGATGAAAAATGCTATCCACCTCCAGAGTAGGAACTGAAGAACACTAAGTCCAGATTGAAGAATATTTTCTTTCACTTAAAATTTTTTTCTCATTTATTTTTCCTCATAATATGGCTAATGTTCAAATGTACTTTATATTACTTAAATATATACATATGTGTATATATATATATATATATATATATATATAATATCATATTTCTTGCTTTCCAATGGGTAAGAGAGAGAAAATTCAGAACTGAAAATAAATATTCAAAAATAAAAATAAATAAATGGCAATGTTAGGGATGGAAAAAATAAGGAACACGTGTGGTTCAGGCAATACATAACTCCAGAACTTCAGATCCTTAGTGTTCTCTCTCCAGAGAGTGATAGACAAGTAGCATCACTGGTAAGCAGGGTTAGCCCATCATGCAGCATTAGCCACACGCAGCACTGAAGCTGGACTAGAGGTCCTGCTGCACTTGCTCTTTACACAATGAAGTATTTTACTGGAAGGATCCAGCACTTGGCCACTCAGTTCCTTGGCAGCCAGGGATGAATGGCAGCAGTAGTAATGGCCACCAAAACAACATTGGCCAACGGCAATGGAAGTTGTAGGTGAATTCAGTCACCTGAGGATATTGTGAAACTTTCAGGAGTGTGAGAAATATTAACTTTAGACTCTAAAGCATCAATCCTCCAAATCCAGTTGAGAGTTACACAGTTAAAGGGAACTTTGTGAAGATTCTGAAAAGGGAGAAAAGAATTTCCATGGGCAGGAAGTACCCCTTTTGTCATTCATGTTTTCTACGCGTACTTTATGTTTGAGCCCATTCTCCTTATGGCCATTTTGTGAGAGAGTTCAATGCCAAGTTTGGGAAATGTTTAGTATTAATTAATAATTAGTATTGTTAAAGACCACTTAGTCTTAATTATTGTTGATGGAAAGCACATGGGGGAATGGGGCATCAGGACCACAGAACTGGACCTCTGCCCCACAGAGTTACTTCTAGAACCCTGAGAGACAGTAGGAACAAGTCCTTGAGAGTTTCCATCTGCCATGCAAGTGCCCATTTCGAAGGAAGGGTTTGAGATGTAGGGTAAGCCAAGCCTCCCACTGTCTTCCTGTTTACCCTGTAAATACTCTCTGTGAACCCCAAGTTGAAGGCACAGAGTAAGAAGTTGCTAGAAGTAATTTAGAATTATGCCCCAAAGGGCTATCAAACTGTGCATACCCTTTGATCCAGCAGTGTTACTACTGGACCTGAATCCCAAAGAGAAAGGGACCTGTATGTGCAGAAATGTTTGTGGCAGCTCTCTTTGTAATGGCCAGAAACTAGAAACTAAGTGGATGACCATCAATTGGAGAATGGCTGAATGAATTGTTCTATATGAATGTTATGGAATATTATTGTTGGGTAAGAAATGATCAACAGCATGTATACTTATTGTGTATCTAATTTATACTTTAATATATTTAACATCTACTGGTCATCCTGCCACCTAGGGAAAGGGGTGGGGGGAAGAAAGGGAAAAATTGGAACAAGAGGTTTGGCAATTGTCAGTGCTGTAAAGTTATCCATACATATAACCTGTAAATAAAAGGCTATTAAAATAAAAAGAAAAAAAAGAAAAAAGAAATGACCAACAGGATGATTTCAGAGAGGCCTGGAGAGAACTGATGCTGAGTGAAATGAGCAGAAGCAGGAGATCATTTTCCATGGCAACAGCAAGATTATACAATGATCAATTCTGATGGGCATGGCTCTTTTCAACAATAAGATGAGTGATACCAGTTCCAATGATCTTGTGCTGATGAGAGCCATCTACACCCAGAGAAAGGACTATGGGAATTGAGGGTGGATCACAACCTAGCATTTCCACTCTTTTTCTTGTTTGCTTGCATTTTCTTTTCTTTCTCATTTTTTCCCCTTTTGATCTGATTTTTCCTGTGCAGCATGATAATTGTATAACTATGTATACATATATTGGATTTAATTCTATTTTTAACATGTTTAACATATATTGGATTATTTGCCATCTAGGTGAAGAAGGGAAAAATTTGGAACACAAGGTTTTGTTAGGATCAATGTTGAAAAATTATCCATGCATATGTTTCGAAAATAAAAAGCTGTAATAAAAAAAGTTAATAAGAAATAAGAAATTGCTAGAAGTGTTATAAGGTCTAAGAAATCTGGATCCTTCAAATGTTTTTTGAGAGGGTCTTTCACACTGACCTTCTGGGCTTTATCCAGACTTGTATCCATGACTTGTATCCCAAGTCATTCATCTAAAAAAAGGGAGTTCTTTACTAATTACAACTATCTGGTATCTGCACTATACAGCCTAACCTAAGTCCTGGCTGGGTAGTGCAGTGGATAGAGTACCAAGTCCAGATTCAAGAATTCAAATTTGGCCTTAGACACTTACTAGCTGTGTGACTCTGGGCTAGCAGCTTAATCCTGTTTGCCTCAGTTTCCTCATTTGTCAAATGAACTGGAGAAGGAAACGGCAAACCACTCCGGTGTCTCTGCCAAGAAAGCCTCAAAGGGGGTCCCAAAGAATCAGACGACTGAAAAACAACTGAACAAGAATTCCTGGCCCTATTGTAGCTTGTCTTTATGTTCTTGAATGAACTACTGGTTTTCTATTTTATCTCAATTGACAGGAGATGGCGCTAGAATGTAGCAAATATATTAAGTGTTCTGCTCCTCTCCTAATGTAAGGAAGAATGGGAGATCAAGAGAGGGAAAGAAGGATTTCAAATGGAAAAGTGGAAGAAGGGAGGAGAAGGGAAGGAGACACTTGTTTTCTGATCACAAAGAAAGAAGATCTTTCCTACTTATCTGTTCCATGCTGCCTTAATGACAATTTAAGGATTTTGTCCTTCCCTTCTCATTCTTTGCAGCATTAGTTCCTTGGGAGCAGTGCCATTCCTGTGATGTCCAAAATTTCGAGGAAACCTCTAGAAACATTGAGGACCAGACACTGATGCCTGAAAAAAGATTCCTTCCTAAAAGATCTTTTAAATAACAATTTGCAAAAATCAGTTCCCAAATCCATGAATGTTGCTTTTCGGAAGTCTCGAGAAATTATTAGAAATGCCAGAAGATGGCACCCTATGTGTTCCTGAAACTAAGGGGACTCCAGTGAGAAAACTTTCATTTCAATCATACCTTCTCCCCTGGGATTCTGACTCCTTGGGCATCTTCTTGTCCATCTGTCTTCCTTTCTGCTTGGCAAAGAATTGCTGTCCTTCTCCATTAAACTACAGTGTTTTAACCATCCTGAAAATCAGTAAGCTTTTAATGCAGATTTTTACAATTTACAAAATGCACTCATGAGCACTTGGCCTGTCTCCTAATACAAAGACTCAGGGCACAGATCAAGACTTTTTTTTTAATTTATTTTTTAAATTTTTATTAAAGTTTTTTATTTTTCAAAACATATGCGTGGACAATTCTTCAACATTAGCCCTTGCAAAACCCTATGTTACAATTTTCCCCTCTTCCCTCACGCCCTCTCCTAGATGGCAAATAAGACTTTTTTTTTTTAATATGTCCAACAGCAGGAACTGTTTTGTTTGGCTAAACACATTTGTCATAAGTGTTTTCTTTTTCTTTTATAGGAAGGGGAGGTTGGTGGAAAAGACAGATTTTTGCTAATTAAAAAAAATAAGATTACATTTTTAAAAAGTGTCTTCACGCAAGTGATCTCATTTTATCCTCAAGACAAACCTGTGCTAATGTTATCATCCCATTTTATGTAGTAGGAAACTGAGATTCAGAGAGTTTGATTTGCCCAAAATCACACAGGCAGTTAATAGGAAAGCTTTCTTATTTTTTTGAGAGCCAAGGATCTTTTTTTCTGCTACATCATGATTATTTTTTCTCCTTACAAGGATAAAATAAGAAACTTTTCTTGGAAAATAGTGTGCCAAAGAAAAGGAGTTTTAATTTTTTTAGTTCCAAAGTAGCTTGATTTTGCAGCTGATCCACAAGTCATGTATAAGTATAGCCAGCTTTTGGCTAGTCAGGGAATGATGATACAATCTATCTATTAGCCTGGTCAGTCTGCCTCCCTCTCGAATTGTTGGAGGTCATTGCATTGATAACGCCGGGGATAAGTGGGAGCAAAGAACTCTAAATTGAAATGGTTGGATTTGGCATCTGTAAGACTTGTGGGGGGTGGAGGGGAGCCCTAAAAAGCTTTCTTCTTAATATTTCCTTCTCCAGCCTGAGGTTTCAATGTGAAGAATTTAGAACTTGTTCTGATCTCCGGATTTCCAGTCTCGTGATGGATTAGACTGCAACCCACATTCCTAGCATAAGAGTACTTTTCTCTCCCTTCTCCAACCTCCCAGCTCCTGTGCCCACTAGTCTAGAGGAGGCTGGCACTTGATGCTGGCCCATCCCCTTTAAGCAGATTTAGGACTCTCCTTTCTCTGAATTTGTAGTGATTTTTTCTCTCTCCCTACCCCTTAGATCACTATCACTGACTCTTTTTCTCCCTATCTATTTCTCTTGAGAATCTGCTCAATTGTTGACTGTTTTGTCTGTCTCTGTTTCTCTCTGACTCTCTCCATGTCTTCCCCCCATTCAGGCCTCCCTACCATCAGTCAGTGTCTTCTCCTCTGACAAAAGCCGCCCTAGATCTGGGCTCCCTGGGGAGGAGGGGGGGTGGCCGGGTCTGGCAGTGAGAGCCGCTGTCTCTTCATGGTGCTACAGTCCCTCCCCCACTGGGCATACAAACGGGCTTTATCCTGCAAACAAACCCGCCCCCCATCCCACCCTCAGCTAGGCAAGCACGTGGCCCTTGGCCCCCAGAATGGGGAGAGGGCAGCAGCCACAGGGCCCAAACCCAACTGCAAACCTCTGTGCCTCAGTTTCCCTTTCTTGGTCTCAATTTTAATTTTGCCACCCAAGCTCCCAACTCTTGATCCACCTTAATCTTCCGCTCCCTTTTGGCTGACCTTCTGTTTCTGAGCCTGAGCATATATACCCTACATTGCCATTCTATCTTAATCTCTATTGCTTCTTAGTTTGTCTGGCCAAACTCCAAATAACTTTCTGGCATCTCCCCCCAAAGAGAGTTTTGTTTTATATCCCACCTCTCTTCATCTTCTTGGACCAGAGGAAAACCGGATAGATGAATGACAGGAGGATCTAAATGCTTGTCTAGAGCTAGCTAGATTGAACAAGGCAGAGGATCTTAGGTGTCCCCACTTGAAGGGGGGAGCTATGTGAACAGAAAAGGGAAAGGAAGACCGCTAGCTGCTGGAATCCTGAGCCAGAGCCAGGGATCCCTGTGAAACGGAATGCATATACCAAACAGGGTCCATCCTGCATGCCTAATAGGCTATTTAAGGAACTGGCTGCTGACATCCAGGGCACCCCCTCCTTTTCCTTCTTCTCCTCCCCTCCTCACACATACTCACACCCATCCAGAGCCACCTTAAAAGCGGGAGGCAATTGTGAAGTATCTGGCCAGTAAGTAGAGTTGGGGCTGGATGAGATAAAGATAGAGGGCAGAGAGAGACGGAAAGATTTGTACAGGGGAGCCAGAAACACACACACACTCACACTCACAGACACAGAGAAATAGAGTCCCCTGGAGAGTCCCCAGAGACACCCAGAGTGACACTAAAGGGAAAAAATAGTTGGAAAGATAGATCTATACAGGGCACTAATAGAATTTTCTCTCTCTCTCTCTCTCTCTCTCTCTCTCTCTCTCTCTCGTTCCTCTCTCTCATTCCTCTCTCTTTCTCTCTCTCTCACTCTCTGTCTCTCTCTCTACACAGACTCTACCTGTTCCTCCCCCCCAAAGCTCCTATCTAACCTTCTGTACCCCTTCCAGGAGATCATGCTGCTATTTCTTAACCTCTTACTAGAGCTGGCCCGGATTCTGGCTGCAGATGGGGGTATGTACGTTTGTGTTCATTTGTGTTCATGTTTGTGTCCGAATGTTTTTAGCTATGCTGAGGGGGAGGAGGGGGTGAAGAGACTGAGATTCTAGAGGAATAATGGAAGACCCTGATCCCATTCAGGCTTTCTTCCCCTGTCCCTGATCTTCTACAATTCTCAGTCCTATTGCATGTGGTTTTGGAGTGGTAGAGAGGAAAAGGTCAGGGATGGCTGGAAAGGTTAGAATAGATTCTGTCACTACTGCAGTCTCAGGCTCCCAAGCTTTCCTTATTTAAGAAGCCTTTCAATTAATAGAAACAGCTGCTGGGGGGAGAGAAGGGAGGGGAGTGTTAATGAATCAATAGGGATTGAGTTCTGACTGTAGCCAGGAAAAAACCGCACCTGCCCAGTTCTGTTCCCAAATCCTCTCTCCAGACGTATCACTTCCAGAAACACAGAAATGCTCTTTCTTGATTCAACTAAGGATAAATTGTGTCGATGTATCCCCTCTGATGAGGGCCCCTCTAAGGTGTACAGAAATAATTTGAGAAGAGGTGGACAAGGTCTCCAGAAGAGGCAAGAAGGATTGAGTTGGGGGAAGAAAAAAAGCTAGCAAATGATTAGTGAAGGTGTTCAAGAATAGAGGGTCCTAACTGCTCGTTCCTACAAGAAATAGAAAAGGGAACTGGGACAAGGGGAGGAAAAAAGGGATCACCTGGGCGAATTTGGGGTGTATGGAAGAAAAGGGCATCAAGGGGTAAGAAGGGTAGGAAACTAAACCAGATTAATCAACATTTTCAGAGTCAAAGTCCTCAGCGTCCTTCAGAGCTACAGGAAGACACTGTCCACAGGCTTTCTGGTCGCTCTTTAGCAATCCCCAAATCTTAGGTGGAGGTTGGGGACAGGGGCAGGATGAATAACAAGGCTATTAGCTGTTGGAGGAATCTTGGGGAATAGGAAAAGAAATGGGGAGTCGGAGGTATTTGAAATTTCTATCGGTCTGGAAAATGAATTTATTCTCAGGGAGGTGACACCGGAAGAGAGAATCTCCCCTTAACTCCCAACACAATCTATCCCTAGGTGAAAACTTAGAAGCCGGGCAAGAAGGGCCCCTGTGTGTCTCTGCTGCAAAGACAGGCTGGGTAGGATCCTTCATGTGACCCAGCTGGCAGCTCCCATTCTGCACACAATGCCACTTTCATCCTGCTCCTGCCTGCCCCGGCTCCCCCCGCCCGCCCACCCTCACCCTAGCCCCTGCACCCGTTCCCTCTTCCCCTGCACCTCTGGGGATCTGGGAAGTGGGAGAGCAGGGCTTGTGGCTTGGAGGTTATGGGGTTTCCTACGGAGCCGCAGCTCAGGGACCAAAAGCGGGGCTGAGCTGAAATTCACAGATATGGATTTGCATCTCGTTAGCATTTTATTCATATCCTGTCCCATGGCCACAAAATCCCTTCACCCTCTGCCTTTCTGCCCTGGTCCTTGGGGGCTTTCCTGCCTCTCGGAGGGCTTCTTCGCCTTTCCCGCTCGGTCCCTGTCCCCTTGCTCCAGACCGGGAGAAAGGGCTCCGTGCTCTCTGCTCATTCGCATCCAGATTAATTTTAGCCCTCAGCTTTCCCCTCTGCTCCCCGCCTCCCACCCCACCCAACAGGGTCAATCCATAGGGTGTTTAAATAGGCCTCTCTCCCCTACCCCGACCTTTCCCAGCCGAGGTCTCTGGTTTCAAGACTTCCCCGGGAAGGGCCGCGGTGGAAGGGGATGAAAGAAATAGGGACGAGACAGGTGGGTGAGGAGCCGCAGCTCGGGGCGCTGAGAGGGCCTTGTCACAGCTCCCGTTTCTCCCCTTGCAGGTTCACACTGGACGTACGAAGGTAAGACCAAGACTCGGTTTTTCTCTTGCTTCCCTACTTCTTCTCCGATGGCGTGTGGGTAGAGCCTCCGGCCTTCAGGAGAGCCTCAGTCCTCCATCACCAGCTCTCTTCCCTCCCACATTTCCTCTTCCTCTAGTCTAAATTTCTCAAGGTCATTTTGTCTCAAGAGGAGTCCTGGGATCACTGGAGACTAAACTTACAAAGGGGGCTCCTAGAGAGTGCTGACGAACTCTTCCCCGACTAACTCTCAAAAGACAGAAGCTTAAGCATGACCAATCAAATCCCTGAGTGCCGGGCAGGCAAAAGGCTCAGAATTTAATCTTCCAGAGAGGGAGGAGAGTAGATTGGGACGGGGAGAAGTTGGCAGGAACACTCAGACCTAATTTCCCATTCAACCCCAACCCTCCTATCCAAACCAACCCCATTCCCTAATCCGAATTGAGATAATCCATGAAGAGCAATGGTGAGAGGAGATAACAAGGTTCGGGAGCCAGTCACCTAGTGGACTCTGGAGGAGGTGGAACCTAATTCGGGCTGCTCTTTGAACTTTTCAGGTCATTGACTCTGTCACCGACAGAAATCCAGAGCAAATGTCAAGGGCTCTGGTGACAGAAAGGGAAGCCGGGCTAGGAAAATGGGACACCCAAATCCCATGTCCATTTGGTGGGGAGACAAGGAAGGCCTGGTTCGCTCTTTCTGGGGTTTACAATCTGTTCCTCATCCTGCTCCATCACTCCTATCCCAAAGCACCCATAGGCTTTGTTTTCCTTTCTTGCCCTGATCCCCATTAGTTATTCTAGTCCTGAGTTATTGTTAAATTAAAAAGAGCAGACACCATTTTTATTTCACAGAATTGGACCCACCACACACTTGAAGAGGAGGAGGTAGGGCACAAATGCTAGGGGACAGTTATTTTGCCTCCCAATCTCTAGATAATACACATTCAATACTGGGGTGGAGGATTAAAAGGAAGGCACCTTCACTGTGGAAGGTGCCTTCCTTTTAATCCTCCACCCCAGTATGGGGTATGAGGTCTGGAAAATGGAAATAGTAGGTAGGCACAGAAAAATGAGGTAAAAATTCTTTATTAGGCGCACATGGTCAAGACCATTGGCCAGCCACTTATCCTGAATGTGGGAGCAATGCCCAGTCTCCTATCGACATACAAACTGAAAGAGTGACATTTGATTCAGAGCTGCCTGTCCTGAAGCCCCACGGTTATGACCAGCCTGGCCCAGAGCCCCTCTCTCTGCACAACAATGGACATACAGGTAAAAGAGGACTGGGGTGTCCAGGTTTTCAATCTAGTCATAGAGGTTACACAGAAAGCAGGAAATCCCCAGTGTCCAATATCCCTGGGTTTTCTGGAAGTTTTACCCTCTGGGAAAATGAGGGTGAACCTTTTGATTAAGATAGGGTCAGTCCCCAAGCAAACCTCATAGATCGGTTCATCATCTCTTTCAGTGTCAACTTCTGTCCAGATCTGGGAAAGGGGGAAATGTGCTGGAAAGTGAATTAGCTAACCAGAACTGGGTGCCATAATGGGGAGGGAAGAACAGACAGACCAGAACTCCCAGGAAATTATGAGAACACCCAGGGATAAGTATATACTCCAACACTAGATGTTCCCCTTATTCTCGCAGTGCAACTGTCCCTGCCCCCCACTCTAAACCTGGAGGGGCTCCCCCGAAATTACGTAGCATCCCAGCTCCACCTGCACTGGGGCCGAAAAGGGCAGCCATGGGGGTCAGAGCACCAGGTCAACAGTGAAGCCACAGCTGCAGAGGTACTGGGAGGCAAGAAGCATGAACTTGGGTTACTGAAGGGACAGGGTTGGGGAGCCCTGGAGGGGATGAAACCAAAGGACTGGGGATGCTGGGAAACAGTATTGAGGAGACATGGAAGGGGTAAGGTCAGGGAATGAGGGTGCTGGGAGCCTAGAAACACTGGGCTAGAGACAAGAGAAACATCAGTCCCCTCTCCCCACAGCTCCATATTGTCCACTATGATGCTGATTCTTTTAACAACCTGAATGAAGCTGCTCAAAAGCCTCAGGGACTAGCTGTTCTGGGTATCCTCATTGAGGTCAGTGGCCCCCCCAAATTCTCTTTCCGCTGCTTCCCTTATTCTTCTCCCCTTAATCTTAATCTGTCACTTAGTTCATTCCCTCTATCAGCTCTCTTACAACCATAGTTTGGAGAAGAGATGGTGACGGACATGAAATAATCACCATTTTGTTCAAAGGAGAGAGGGAAAAAAAAATAAGTCAACCTAGATTTTCCCTAGAATGTCTAACCACAAATTCTGATTCCTTAAACTATCATCTCCCCATCCTAGGTAGGTGAGAACCAGAGCCCAGCTTATGAACACATCTTGAGTCACTTGGAAAAAATCAGGTATAAAGGTAAGCCACAAGGAAATTGTTATTGGACAAGGTTGGATCGGATCTCAAGATGATGTAGAATTATAGAATTTCAATTTGGAAAGGATCTTAGAAATTAGTAACGCAACCCCTTTCTGATGCAGAACATTCCCACAAGTAGATATCTAGCTTTGAATACCTCCAGGGACAGGGAACTCATTATCAACAGGAGGCAAATCTTGCTAGTTTTAGATACCTTTAATTATGTTCTTTCCTAGGTTGAGCCAAAATATATCCCTCCTCCTCCCCATTAACTTTGATTCTAGTTCCCAATGAGAAGAGTAGCTTGGGATTGAGTTCTCACTACTTGGAAAGCACAGAAAACTCATGTTTGGTTAAGGCCCAGTTACAGAGGGATGAATTTAGCTAATGCCCCCAACCCTTGGCTAGCCGAGTAGTGGGCTTGGAGTGCAGAAGACTCATCTTCCTAGATTCAAATATGGCCTCAGACACTTATCAGCTGGACAAGTAACTCAAGTCTTTGCCCATTTCCTCATCCGTTAAATGGGCTGGAGAAGGAAATGGCAAGCCACTCCAGTATCTCTGCCAAGAAAACCCCAAATGTGGTCACAAAGAGTTGATTGAGATGAACAACTTCCTTCTTCACCCTCTGCCTTCCTTAGGTCAGACCACCTTGGTGTCAGCCTTTGATGTGGGAGGGCTGCTTCCTCCAGAGCTGGGGGAATACTACAGGTACAATGGCTCACTCACTACTCCTCCTTGCTACCAGAGCGTCCTCTGGACTGTCTTCCACAGAAAGGCTCAGATTTCTATGGAGCAGGTGAGATGAAAAGTTTGATCAGGAGTTAAAGTTTGGCTGTGATCCTGTTTCTAACCCTCAGTTCCTGTCTCTTCCCACCAGGCACCCTTCAGCCTTTTCCCTAGCCCTTTTGAATACTCTGCCACTCTTAAGCCCTACTCCTTTTTCCTTAGTTGGAGAAGCTACAGGAGACTTTATTCTCCACAGAGGAGAGTGGACCCTCAAAGTTACTGGTCCAGAACTACAGAGCCCCTCAACCCCTCAACCATCGACTGGTTCTTGCCTCTTTCATCCCAGGTGAGGTGCAGACAGTAAGAAAAAGGAAAGGGGCCTGAAGGTTAGGAACAAAGAAAGTACTGGAGAGGCAGTTGGGGAGGTTAATGGCTCCAAGACTGCCACTAGTACCGAGTACTCCAAGGTGCTCGAGTTGCTCTCCTGAAAAATGAAATTGGATTGAGGAAAAGAGGATCTGATCTGTCTGCTTTTCCTTTGCAGAAGGAGCCTTTTATTCCACAGGTAAGCAAATCCTTCCACAACTTTGCATGGAGAGTCTCTATGAGGGGGGCTGGAAGAGGGGGGAAAGGCCTGACTCAGTCATGGTCTAATAGTTCTTTGGCTCTCTCAGGTGAAATGGTGGGTCTAGGCCTAGCGATCTTGTTTGGCTGTCTCTGCCTCTTGCTTGCTGGTTACTTCATTGCCAGGAAAATTCGGTGAGCCTACCCTCCAACCTCCTCAGTAGATCCTTGTACCAGTCCTTTTCTTTCATGAAAGGCCTCCTCTCCCAGCTCTAAACTTGCCTATAGATAGGAACAAATTCTCTGACTCACCTCCACCCTACCCTCTAATTCATCTGCTTCCTCCCAAGGAGGAAGAGGCTAGGAGAACAGAAGAGTGTGGTCTTCACTTCATCCCGATGCGCTACCTCAGAGGAGTAGAAACCTTCCCACAAATCCCTCACCTTCTAACAAGCTTGGAGAATTCAGTGCTGGGACTCGGCAGACAATAGCTGTAGCAGTGACCGCTGAATGTCCCTGCCTCCTCCTGATACCTCCTTGGGGAGCAAGACTGGACTCTAAGAAAAATAGCTTGGAAAGCTCTTACCACCAAAGGAAAGATGGGAAGTCAGAGAATGTTTTTGTGAATAGGACAATGTTTTGTCCTAGAAGGAGAATTGGTCGTATTCAAGAATTTCCTCTCCAAGGGAGCCAGTATAGACAGTCCCTTGGAAAAAGGGTTGCTGTAAAAGGGGTTCGATGAGCCACATTCTGAATGTTTTGGAAATAAAACATTTTTGACGATACCTTCATTCTTGCCTTTGTGGCTAGTGGGATGTAATGGAGATGGAAAAAACCTGCCTAGTTCATAAGTGCTTAATGTTTGCTGACTGACTTAAAGACAAGAATCACACATCTGATTGGGGAAATCAATATTTCCCCAAACCATCTTCTATTTTAGCAACCATTAAATGACAGAGGACTCCTATTAAACCTGGGTTATACCAGATATTTGAGAATATTGGGAGGATAGCAGGGAAGTTTAGAGAGAGATTTAGGAAATGTTTAGAACAAAAGTTTTTTTACTTAGGATTTGTGAACTTCTTTAAAAACTTGTAACAACTGCATTTTCATTTCATTAGTTTCGTTGTAATCCTATGTATTTTATTTTATGCATTTAAAAACATTATTCTAAGAAGGGGTCCAATGGCTTCATCAGACTGCCAAAGGGGTCCATGGCACAAAAAAGGTTAAGAACCACAGAGATTAAAAAAAACAACAACCCTGTGTAATATCTCACCTAGTTCCAAAAGCCAAGTCCCCATACATTGTTATAAAATCCTTTTATTAGTCAAAAATCACACTTACTTTGATTAAAAGGATGGGATATGCCAACCCCAGCAGAAAATAATACATTTTATAGAAAAGTCATTCCCTCTTTTTTCCCTCCCCATGTCCCTCCCTCCCCATTAAAAACTAGAAAAAAATTCCTGCAGTCCCTCCACAAATCCTTACAGGATATAACCCTCAGTGGCACTGTGGCCCTAGAGTCCTTTGGGCTACCTTGAGCTCTCTCACTGTTGGATAAAAATTATTAAGTTCCAGTTATCCCAGTTGCTGGGAAGAGAGAGAGACAGAGACAGAAAGAGAAAGAGAGAGAGAGAGACAGACACAGACAGAGAGAGAAAAAGAGAAAGACAGGGAGAGACAAAGAGAGAAGGGAGAGAGAGAAAGAGAGAGAAGGGGGAGGGAGAAAAGAGAGAGAGAGAGAGAGACAAAGACAGACAGAGAGAGAAAGAGAGAGAGGAAGAGGAGGAATAGAGATTACTATCTCCCTAAAATACTCCTCATTCTACTCTCTAGGATCTCTGGCCAATGGGAGAAAAGGGGAAAGATGGTAGACAAAGGGGAGTAGAAGAATTGGGAAAATAGGCTAAAAAATTTTGAAGGAAGCAGCTCCAAACTCCCCTCCCCCCAAAAGGCAGTTTGGAATCTTTGTCAAACCAAAAAATATTTCCCACAGACCTGAGAAAAAGAGAGATATTCAATTGGGGTGAGGGGGAGGGAAAAGGGCAAAGGGGATAGCTAACAGGGAGCTTCTCTGATCCCTGCAAACCCCAGTAACCGCTTTACCCTTAAGTACCCCAATTTCAATCTCCTGGGCAATGACTAAGCTAGGCCTTCTCCCTTAGCAGCTGTCCATAGTTGGAGATGGAGAGAAAGGCAGGAGACAAAGAGGGTACCCCTGGCCCTCAGGGTTTCCCCCAGGTCCCCTCAGTCCTCGGGTGGGATGCGCAGGGCAGAATACACCATCACCCGACTGTCCTCCTGCCGTCGGCCTGCAGAGGGGAAGGGACGTGAGTCTTGGACAGGATGGGGAAGTGGAAGGACCCAGGGCAACAGGGGGTCCTCAAAGGGTGGGGAAAGATAAGAGTTTCAAACCCTCCAACCATTGACCGGCTGTCCCCTGGCAGCTCCCGCTGTGGCCTAGAGAGCAAAGGTCAAGAGTGGACAAAGTGAAGCCCCTGAGGATGGGGAAGGGAAGGGAATTATACAAAGAAGAGTAGCAGGGACACTAAGGTAGGAGTGGGGCAGGGCTCAGTCTTAGATAGTGGGCAGACAGGTGGTGGTCAGGCAGGCGATCAATCCAAGTGGTCAGTCCTTACACGAGAGGCTGCGCTGGATACTTCGGAGGGAGCCTCCAGCTGTGATGAATGCCCAGATCCCCATGGAGAGAGTAACTGCATAGATGGGCAACAGGCTGGCTTCATACCAGGGATTCAGAAATGTCTAGGAAAAGAGAATAGCGATTGAAGCCGGAGGAAATGTCCTTTCCATTTCAACCGTGGCTACTCTGGGCCTGTAACAAAAACTTCTTTAGACTTTTCACTGAAGTCCCCCGGCCTGCCTCAGCAAAACTCGACCAGCGGTTCAATGACTATCCCCACCTACATGTTGCTTTTCCTCTTACCTAGGTCCTCACGTCCCTAATTCTCTTCCCCCAAGGAGCCCATTCCCGACTCACCAATCCTGATGTCAGTAGGTGACTACCGACAACCAAGCCCAAGGCCCAGTATCGTCTCCTCTCACAGGCATCAAAAAACACAATCCCCCAAAAGGTATGGAGCAAAATGAGGGCGGCTGTCAGAAATGCTGGAGAAAGAGAAGATGATCACCTGAAGTCCCTCTCCCACCCTCCTCCCTACTGACCTCTTCCCAGTGGGGGGGGCACTGTGGAGAATTTTCCAGGAGAACTTAACGGGGTATTTCCCCTTTCTAGTTGGACTAGTTTCCTTAACAGAAGTGCTGAGAGAGATGTTCTAGGGTAGAGATTAGGGAATGGGTCTTACCTGAGGTTAAGAAGTAAAAGGGTGAATCTCCATGAATACCAACCACACCTGGACCGAGGGCATCCGCCAGGATGTTGATAACGGAAAAGACGCCACTGATGATGCCGAAAGACAGGCCAGAAACTGGGGAAGTGGGCGGTCAGCAAGGTCAGGAGGGGCAAAGGCCCTTCGCCTGACTTCCTACTTATCCCCACCCCCCAATCCCACTGCCCCAGACGTTAGTGGAAGGGTCCGGCAGGGAAAGGGGAGGGATGGGAGGCTGTGGAGACTTTCTCAGGAGGGGCCCAAGTCCCTCTGCTGGCCGCCCCTCCCCGGCTCACCATAGGCCATCTGGCGGATGGAGATGGGAGATCTTCCGTCCTCACTCAGCGATGCTAACCCCTCATCTGCCTTCCTGGTGGGATATGAGGGAGGGTGGGGGGGCTCCTTTCCCCCAGGGCCCTCCCCCAGCCCTCTCCCTCCGACACCCCTGTCCCGACCTCCCGTAGGACCCCCGAGCATCCCCAAGGCTCTGGCCCTCCCACCCCGTGCCCTCCTCCTTACTTAAGCAGCTTGTAGTAGGCAAATCGGAAAACCTCCTGGAGCAGGACGGACACTGCAGCCCCAAAGATGAGGAGGCCATATTGGAGCCGGGCGTCCGACTGGTCAGTCACATGGACCAAGATGAACCAGACCACGGAGGCCAGGAGCAGGGAGACCAGCCAAAAGAAGGCCCTGAGGGAGGCGGGGGAGAAGTCAGAAGGGGAGGCTCGGCAAGGGGAGTCCCTCCGACGGCACCCCGGGGAGGGGGAGGGGGGTTCCCGGAGGGTCTGCACGGGATGGAGCCCCCGGGGCGTCAGGGGACCGAGGCGGGCGAAGTGAGAGTGGCGTTTCCTCCCATTAAAACCTCGGTCTCCGAGAGCGCGGGGCCGGGCCGGGGACAGAGGTGCGGGCAGGACCAGACGGGAGGCACCAGGGTGGGTGGGTGTGCCCGTTTTAGGGGAGGGAAGCAGAGACAGAAGGGCTGAAACGGGAAGGGCAGGATTCCTGGGCCCTCCCCTGAGGCGTGGCTGCTCTGGGGTCAGCGCCCCTGCTCCCCGAGAGCCATCTCGGCCCCGGAGGGGGGGTGGCCCCCAGAAGCCTCCGGGGCCTTCAGTTCCCAAAGCCCAAGACAAGTGGGGGGCTCTCCCGAACGGGAAGGAAGAAGTGGACAAGAGGCAGGGCATAACCGCCCGCGGCTCCCGCGGACCCCCTCTCCGCCGGCACCCCGTCCTCCTCCCATCGGATCGCCTAGGGTCCCTCTCTTCCCCAGCCCGGCCGCCCCCCCCTCCCTTCCCCACGCCCACTCACCCGGCCACCAGGATGATGACCCGGAGCGGGTCCCCCGCCACCGTGACCAGGAAGAGCGAGAAGGCCGGGCCGAAGGCCACGAAAGTGCATCCGAAAAAGACCGCGGCCCCCATGGCCGGGCCTCGGGGTGGGCAGGGGGAAAGGGGAAGGGGAGCCGAGGGAGGGCAGGGACCCACAGGGAAGGGTGGGGGGGCAGCCGGCCGGTGGAGAGGGTCGGTTTCTGCCCCAGCAGGGGCACGGAGCAATGTCACCCCCAGGCCCCAGAGAGGGGGAAGGGGCGGGGGGCGGGGGAGGGGGGACACAGACGCCCCAGCAGCAGGTCCGCGCGACTTCCCCTACGGAGGCCGAGTTGGGGACATCCCCAGGCCCCAGCCCAGCCCCATCGCCCTCCCTTCTTGTCCCCACCCCCAAGGCCAATGGTGAGACGGGGGAAGGCGTGGCTAATCAGGGTGGCTTTTTTTTTTGTCAGGGAGGAATGATGCGTGTTGCATCCTGGGAGTTGTAGTTCCTCGTCCCTCCTGTCTCTACTCCTCCCTAGGGTGTGGTTTAGTCCTTTACGCCAGGTAGGGACAAAAGGAACTGAGTTGAACTTAAACTGGGCATGGAGCCAGAACCGCTAGGTTCCCACTCCAAGCTTATTACTAGGGACTGAAGTCGCTAGCAAAGGACAGTTAGGACTTCCTCCGCCTCCTGGTGGGCTGTAGAAAGGTTAGGGGGCGGGGGGGGGCGGGAAGAACGTCTAAAAAAATACCAAGAGATTGGGGACGTGGGGGGGGAGGGTCAGTAGGGAAGATGGGGACACGCATTGTTCTTAGTTGAATGGAAGGAAGTAGGTCGGGTACAGCAGAAAAGATGAAACTTGAGAGCTCCAGTGAAATTTACTATCATACGTGAGCTCCGGCACCCAGGAAAGCATCAGAAGGACTTCCATCTGTGAATGGATAGGAGAAACAGAGAAAGAGGAAAGGATGATCCTTGATGGACCAGATCGCAAAAGAAGTGGTTCTTATGAAGAACAAGAACGCTTTCAGAACTACTGTACTGTGTGCTGTCTCTTGGTTGAGAGCGAACAAAGAAACTCAGCCCCTTTCCTTCCCCCACCCCACCTTTTGTGTTACACTTCCTTTATTTAGTTTCTGAAGATGTATTTTTGTGATATCTTGCTCTCCAGACTGATTAATGAAAGAACGGATAATCTGCACAACCACGTTGGGATGGAGCACAGTACTTTGTAAATAAATGTTTATTGACTAATTAGAGTCACGAGATTTTAGAGTCACTAAAGGGATTTTTCAGATGTTTAAAGAAATTTAGGGTGTCATCTTTTTTCTGGAATTCATGGGAAGGACTATTGTCAGTGAATACAGAGAATAACCTCAGTCTATACAAGACAGGAACATAAAGCTTCAGGGGAGCCAATAACTTTGGGAATGAAAGGTCCAGTGTCTTCAGAAAGAGAGGCAGGCTATCTGGGGGAGGGGTGGAGGTAAGAGGGGAAAAATTGGAACGAGAAGTTTGGCAATTGTCAGGGCTATAAAGTTACCCATACATATAACCTGTAAATAAAAGGCTATTAAATTAAAGAGAGAGAGAGAGAGAGAGAGAGAGAGAGAGAGAGAGAGGCAGGCTGATCTGTTCTTTCTTCCAATCTGTGGAGAGGAACTTAGTATAGGGTTAAGGCTAGGTAATAGTTAACCAGAAAGTCAGAAAGGAAGTAACAATTATGCCTAGGAACTTCTACGGGAAATGTTTGGGGATCTAAACAGTGGAACCATCATCACATGATGGTAAATAAAGTTGAAGAGAAATTCATTCTTCAACCCAGAAGATCTCTTCCTCTACCAGACTCACCGATCCTATTCTGCTCCTCATCTGTTTGTGAGAAGGATAGAACTTCACTTTTTTAGCCTCCAGTGGCAGGAACTCCAAATTGATGGTCAATAAAAGAAGGGGAATATACCAATTCTTTGCAATAGTGAGAACAAAGGATAGGAAAAATCCATATTGTGATATTCAAAAGCTTAATGATTAATATATGTTAGAGTAACTAAAGTAAATCTATAGAACAAGAAATGTATGTGACTTTGACTGTAACTATGTCTAGCAGCGCTTTTCACTTGGTTTCTGAACAAAACCTAGTCGACCCAGGTAGCAACACTTTAAATGGACTTTGTTATGAATAAAAAATCCAAGAATTTTGAGGTAATTAATAGTCAATTTATTAATTAGGCTTAGCCAGCAATTGGTTAGTGGTGTCTTTTAGTATCTAAAGATAACTAATAATAAAGTCTCTGAATACCTTAAATACCTTTTGCATAGGGGAATGCCTCTGACAAGAGAAAATCAACCCTGATTGGTGGACATTTAATGAGTAGGTGAGCTAGAAGTTTAGAATGTGGTATAGTCAGGAAATGACAGTCACCTCCAGCAATCTGGACAGGGGACTCCATCTCCATCCAGACCATTCTGGTTATTTTTCCCCTTCATGATCTAGATCGTCCTAAAATCTAATAGAGGGGTACAAAGATAGGGCTCCTTTTCCTGAAAAAAGAATTCACCTAGACTAGTTTCTGTTTACACTCTAGGTCTTCTGGTTGGGTGGGATCCTGCCCAAGATTGAAGAGCATGTTCCTTGAAGGCCAAAAGCAATTTCATCAATCAATCAAGTCATGTCCTTCAGAGAATGAGTTTTTACAGGGGCTGGGCCTTACATGAGGGGAGGGGAAGGAAAGCCTAGATTTCACTTTAATAATTGGTTATTAATTTAATAATAAACTAATTTCTCTCAGCTTGCAAGAATTCTTGTTTTGTTTGCATCTTGTTCATTCATCTGATCACTAAATCTGATGGTTGTCTGCAATATTTTATTCTCCATTTTGTTTTGTTTTTATTAATCATTATTAAATATTTAATAAAATAAATGTGTTAATAAGCAAATAATGACTTGTTAATTTCAATGAATTATTCTTCATAAATGGAAGGGACAGTCTGAAGTAGTGGATAGAGTTCTGGCTTAGAGCCAAAAATTTGGATTTGTATCTTGACTTAACTATATTAGTGGATAAATCACTTAACAACTGAGTCTGTTTCTTCAGTTTTACAATGAGGATAATGCTTTTTTTTTTTTTAGCCTACTTTGAAAGGTTGTGGTTTTAAGAAAAGTACATTGCAAACTTTAAAACACCATATAAATGTAAGTAGTTATTAGTTATAGTAGCTGTCATATAATTGATATGATTTATTGTGTTAATAGAATAAATTAATTCAAAGTAAGATCTTATTAAGTAAAATATAAAATATAGAGATTGTGTGTAAATGAATTGTTAATGTTGCACAGGAACAAAATTTCCGTAAAGCCTATAAAGAATTCAAGTTTTGGGGAAGGCTATTGTAGACTACTCAAAACACCACATTAAAAGAACAAGGCTTAAGATAGTGCTACCTAGCCCTCCCCCCCCAAAAAAAAAGCCACCAAACTTTGCCATTCCATCAAAGAAGGTGATACAAACTTCAAGGTAGGAGATAGTGAGCAACATCCATGGACTATTTCTACAAATGGAGGCAGAAAAAAAAAAAAAAAAAAAAACACAAAACTATTTTGGTGGCAGAGTATTCCTTGGAATATCAGTAGGAATTGCTGAATTCTGGAAAGGCCTCTAATTTTTCAATATCACTAAAATTTGCCTGCCCCAAGTTTTCAATAGCTGTGAACATTATTGCATGCAAAAAAAAATGTAAGTTTATATTTTTTGAATAATATTTTATTTTTCCCAACTACATGTAAAAACAGTTGAATTTGTATATTTTTCATATGAGTGTCTCCACATATAATGTGCATGTTTTGACGAGGATTGATAAAGCTTCTTAACAGTCTCTTGATAGTTAATATTAAAAAAAATAAAACTACAAACCTATAAGTGATTTAATCTAAATTGAATTAATGCTGATTTTGGAGTTTGGATGGTGGGGGGGAAGTGAAGAGAGAACTCTGGTTAGTCTATGTATTCCACATACTCACATCCCATCAGGTTTGGATAATCCCATTTGAACATTTAGTTAGTTTGTGATGGACCAATGAGCTAGGACCATGGCAAAGAAAAGTAGCTTCAGTTTTGATTACTTCCTGCTTGAGGGGACTGGGGGGGAGGAGGGAGAAGAGGGAAGAGAAGTACAGATGTAATTTCCTTGTTGGGTTTTTTTTTTTTTTTTAAACTTCACTGCTCTGAGTCAGAAGCCAGAATGGATGTTCTACTTATAGTCATAGCTGCTGTGTCGCTCATCTTGGGTAAGACCATTCCCTTCTCTAGTTCTCACCAGAATTCTATGTCTAGTAGTTAGGAAACAAGTTGGGAAAGAAGATGAAAAATGAGGGGAAGATAAAGGGTGAAGAAAAGAATGAGAGAAGAGGAACAATTCCATTTCTCATCACTAATTAGTGTTCTGAGTCCAGAATCTAGATGGAGGACATCAGAAAAGAGAAAATAGGAAATCCAACCTAGATAAGAAAGGCTGAGAAGGGTAGAAATTACAGACTTGGAAAGATTTCAGGGAAAAAAAGGAAAGAAAAAGAAATCCCTATTCTCTGTCCCCAAGGAAGGGCAGAGCTAGAAAAAGCAGGGTGAGGTTAGGTTGGGTTAAAGTAACTCCTTTGCTGGAAAGTAAAAGACTCCTGTCTGGGAGGGGTTTGCACTCATAGAGAAGATTGTCCACCATCAAGGTTAGGAGAATAACTGTCTCCTTCCCTTCCCTTCTTTGTTTCCCAGTCAGCCAGGTGTGTCTCAGTGTTTCCTTTCCTCTTCCTCCAGATTCCTGTGTTATTAGCTTGAGGGTGGATAGCAAAAGACTTGCATCTACAGACTAAATCACAACAGTTAGAGCTGAAAGGAAATCTTGAAGTCGATGTTATTCATTTTCCTTATTTTATAATTGAGGAAACTGAGTCCCATGAGGTTAAGTGGCTTGTTCAGGTCACACGGATAGTTAGTGACTAAGCCCGACTCTACTAATATCCATTCTGTAAACTTTCCTTGCTTTTCCGTTCTGTGTATGTGCTTCGAACAAACACCAGTTCTAGAAAGGAAATGTGGCAGAATAAATAGAATGCTGGACTTAAGAGTCAGGAAGATTTGGATTTCAATTTTACCTTTAGAATTTACTAGTCCTATAGCCATGAGAAAGTTACTTAATCTTCTGAACCTCAGTTTTCTTAACTAAAATGGGGATTAAAATGCCTAATACCTATTTCATTCACAGAATGAATATGAGGCTCAAATACGAATGTGAATAATATTCTTTACAAATCTTAAAGAGATATGTCTATTTTTATATACATACATATACAATCTCTTATTAGAACTGTTACTTGAGAGTAGTCAGGATTACATGAAAACTTAATTTGAATGGAAGAAGATTTGTGTTGGGGGGGGGTTGTTTTGGGGTTTTTTGGTTATTTATCTCACACCTCTCCCAGACCACTTTTTTATCTAGGTTCTTGGCAAATAAGAGAGACTATGTGGAATAAGCATTTTCTGCTTTGATATGATAACAATAATAATACTACTTATAAAGTGCTTTAATATTTTCAAAATGCTTTACAAGTGTTATGTCATTTTTATCCTTTAAACAACTTTTGGAGGTGAGGGGCTATTATCCGCATTTTACAGATGAGGAAAATGTGTCAGAGAGAGGGTATGAGAATTGTTCAAATTCACATAGTTTATAAGTGTCTGAAGTGAACATTGAACTCAAGTCTTCTTGAATCCAGTTCCAGCACTTTACTCAATGCACCATATAGGTGGGAAAGAGAATCACAAGCAACATTTCAGTCCTTACATCTCAAACCTGGGACAGATTGAGCTGTTGATACAGGGTATGAAGCTTGTGAGGAGGATTCTGAAGAAATCTTCTGGGGGCAGAACATGGAGAAAGTATCATAATTGTCTTTTGACAAGTTGATCCTTAGGGAAAGCAGCAGAATGGGGACTTACTTCATGGGCTGAGTATTATTTCCTGATGACTTCAGATTCTCAGTGGATTGTATATATCAGAGGATATACCTTGTGACCCCCTCACTTTTGCCCATCTTAGGACAAGAATATGAAGAAGACGACATATATGAAGAACTATATGAAGAATATCAGGTGGTCTATTATACAGTCACTCCATATTATGGTGAGTAAAATCCTCCAAAAAGAGGAACACAATTTGTGCTAGAGCCTTCAGTACAGCAGCCAGGCTCAAGTAGAGTTAAGTAGTAGATACATAAAATCGGTAATAATCCTATTTCATTTCTCTTTGGGGAAAACCAAAACTATTAACCTAACTCACCCACTTCCCATTTTCATTTTCAAACTCTGAAGTGGGATCTAACTTAGTTCAATTGTTTAATAGTCTCCTAAGTCTGTGATGATTAATCCTTTGGAAACTGTATCATCATTCTCCCCTTTTAAAAGATATTTGTAATATCTATTGTACATCTATGTATTCACATACATATGTAGATATGCAATGACTATATGTATGCACATATGTATCTTTTTTCTTCTTCCAGCTTATAAAAGATAGAAAAATTTTGAACATTCAAGAATCTGTCAATGCACTATACAATTATACCCCAAGTTGAGGGGGGAGAGGGAAAGTAGTTAGGATTGAGCTTAGGAGAAGCTGGTTAAATGCATTAGAAGTGAATTTTTAAATTAAAATATAGGTGCAATAGTTTTGGGGGGAACATTACTGCCTATCTCTATATGTTTGCTTATTTGGATGCTTTTACAATTAAGGTAAACTCCAGTTATACAATGTTTTCTTACATTGCCCATAGGACTATGGCCAAGAATACTTGGAAAATTCCTATCTCAGCTTTTATCTCCAGTGTCTGGGTCCCATGTTAGATTAGATTCCTTGTTCATTAGATTGTGAGCTCTTTAAAGTCAGGGACTATTTCACTCTTTCTATGAATTCCTAGCCCTTAGAGAGTGTTTGCTTCATAGTAATCACTAATAAATAATTTTTTTCTTCCTCAGATGACTTAGGAGTTAACTTTACCCTTGACTATTCCCGCTTTGAGGAAGAGGACAGGATGGTGAGTGACTCCCTGACTTGGAGAAGCTCTATGGAAGGTTTGAGTGGAATGTGGCTTTAAAAAAAAAACAAAACAACACACAAATCAAGTACTCTAGCACCTTGCAGACACTGCTTTCCACCTAACCAATAGTTCTTTTCTTTCAAATTTATTGCAAATATTGTATAAAGATGAGTGGAATGACTAGTTACTATGTTAAAGTAAAACTAATTGGTAGACTTAAAATGAATCAGAAGAAAGAGAAACTGGGCAGCCGGCCAAAAAGGAATAGAGAACCTATAGGGAATTAGTAAAGAGGATGTGAGAATTCATTTAGTTTGTAAATACTATGAGAAAGGATTAGTCTTTTATTCAGAAGATCTAGGGAACTCAGAGCTGGTGTTAATGGTTGAGGATAAACCATTTTGTATTACATTGAGGGGTTGGGGAAAGAGTGGTTTTGAACCTAAATCTTGGGGGACACTGAAAATAATGTTTGGGGAGGTTGTATGAGTGGGTTGGGGAGGGGGTGAGTGAAGGAGTTAACCTTGTCTTCCAATTACACTCATGACAGAACACTGAGAATAAAACTGTAACTGAAGCAGGAGACAGGAAAGTCTTCCAGACAATGAAAGAACTTCCAGACAATGTCACACAGAAGCCAACAGAAAAAGTGAGTAATAGGGATGCAGAGCTCATCTAAGTATTTACCTCTCCGGGATAGATTATAAACTGCCCAGGCTTGGGGCATGAAGACAGAGGAGGGTTTATGGGTCAACCTTGGAATCCTGGGGGAACCAAGCTCTCTTATCAAATGAGACATTTATAAAGGACTTAGCACTGTGTAGGACACAAAATAATGTGCTTAAGAAATGCTAGTTACTTTCTCTTCTCTGGTTGGCAAAGTACTTTAGCACCTTGCAGACACTGCTTCCACTCAGCCAATAGTTCTTTTCTTTTAAATGTATTGCAAATATTATATAAAGATCAGTGGGATGATTTCCCTCAGTTCCATTTCTTTCTTTCTTTCTTTTTTCCCCCCTGAGGCAATTGGGGTTAAGTGACTTGCGCAGGGTCACAGAGCTAGGAAGTGTTCCGTGTCTGAGACTAGATTTGAACTCAGGTCCTTCTCACTTCAGGGCTGGTGCTCCATCCACTGAGCCACTTAGTTGCCACAATTCCATTTCTTTTAAATAGTATTTAAGAAGTGTCTAATGTGTGCTGTACATTATACTTGGTGTTGGGGGATATAATAAAGTATGCTACATGTTGGATTTTTTTAATATCTTTTTTCCACTGAGAAATTTACAATCTTATTGGAGAGATGAAACATGAAACAACAAAGAATAAGAGAATGCATATAATTAGAGGCCAAATTAACATAATCAAATGTCAAGATGTGTGATACAGACAATAAATGTCATAGGAGAGAACATAATTGGCTAGAGGTTTTAGTAGAGAGAATAGGATTATAAAAATAGGAAGGATTTTAATAAATGGAAAGTAATGAAAAGGATATTCCAAAGGTAAAAACCAGCAAGGATGAGGAAGTAAAAAATGAGTGTGGAATATGAGGGGATCAGGGAGCAGAGAATAATTATTGGACATAACATGGGATAGGTAAAATGGAGCTGAATTATTCAAGGTCTTCTCCAACCATTTTTTCTTTATTTCCTTGTAAATTGTCCTTTGGTTCTCTATGTGCACCTTATTTACTTCTTGTTCCCCCTTTTTATTTCCCACAACCCACAGCAAGCTAAAGTTAAGAAAAGATATATTTATATAGACATATATATATACCCACACTCCCCCCCCCCACATACACACACATCTTTCCTATTCCTGCTGACTCTATTTAAATTCTGCTCCATAACTTCCCTTGCTATTACTTAACCTCCCCCCACCTTCTTCCCTCACCCTTTGCTTCCCCATCCACCCATCTCTCCCTCCTTATTTCTTTATAGATTCTCATGATATATAGGCCGTGTTACCTATTAAACCCATTCCCAATGTGAGTAGATTTTCAGAACTACCAGCCATACTCCACTCTAATGCCTCTGTGTTTATTCTTCCTCTGCACCTCATTTGTATAACATGATTACTATTTTTACCTTAACTGTGCCAATCTTTCTTTTGAGTTACTTTATTGTTGATTTGAATCTTAAACACATATTATACATTTCCCCAGGAAAAAAAAGATATAAGCATTTGTCCATGTTTAAACAGTTTGTCCATGTTGAGTTCCTTAAAATGATCTTAGATATTGGCTCTTCTGTTCTAAATTTTCCGTTAAGTTCAGAAGATCTGCAAGTTCATTGAATGCCCACTATTTCTCATTCAAAATTATAGATAATTTTACTGGATATGATATTTTTTGGCTGCAGGCCTAGTTCTTTTGATTGTCAGTAGATATGATTTTAGGACCTTCGGTCTTTTATTGTGCCTACTGATAAGTCTTGTATAATTCTAATTGTAGCTCTAAGGTATTTGGATTGTTTTTTCCTTGTTTCTTGCAAAATTTTCTCTTTGATCTGGGGGTTCCAAAATTTGGCAATAATATTCATGTGTGTTTTCCACAAAGGATCTTTTAAAAGTGGTGATCAATTGATTTTTTCCTATTTCTAGGAAATTTTACTAGTAGAAATTGTACTAGTAGAAAGTACAATGTTAAATAATAGTGGTCATAATGGGCATCCTTCTTTCATCCCTGATCTTATTGGGAATATGTCCAGCTTCTCTCCATTATAAATAATGCTTGCTGTTGATTTTAAATAGATATGGCTTATTATTTAAAGGAAAGCTCCCCTTTTCCCTATACTCTCTAGTATTTTTAATAGGAATGGGTGCTGTATTTTGTTAAGAATTTTTTCTGTATCTATTGAGATTATCATATGATTTCTATATGGTCAATTATGGTAATAGTTTTCCTGATATTGAACCAGCCCTGAATTCTAAGTTTAAATCCACTGGGTCATAATATATTATCCTGCTGCTGAGGCAGCTGGGTGGTGTAGTGGATAGAGCACCAGCCCTGAAGTCAGGAGGACCTGAGTTCAAATGTGACCTCAGACACTTAACATTACCTACTTGTGTGACCCTGAGCAAGTCACTTAACCTCAATTGCCTCAGCAAAAACAAACAAAAAAATTAGACAAATTGTTTTAAATATATATATATATATATTCACACACACACATATTATCCTGCTGATAAATTGCTATAATTTCTTTGCTAATATTTTATTTTAATTTTTTTGCATCAATATTCATTAGTGCTAAATCGATGGACATCTTAAATTCAAGATGTTCAAAACTAAATTCATTTCCTCAAAATTGTTCCTTCTTCCAAACTTCCCTATTACTTTCAAGGTGCCATTGATCCCTCAATACCTAACTGTTCCCTGTTACTGTCTTCTCCCCGCTCCCCTCCCCTCAACCCCCTTTAGTGTGTGTGTGTTTCTACCCCTCTCTCTCCCCCCCCCTGTATTTTTCTCTCTCTCTCTCTTTCCCCTACTCCTTCTCTCTTACTCTCCGTGTGTCTCTGTCTCTGTCACTGTGTCTCTCTGCCCTCTCTCTTTCTCCATTCTCTTTCCCTCTCTCTCTCTCTCTCCCCTCCTCTCCCTTTTTCTCTTCCTGTTGCTAAGGCTTGTTGAGGCCTTCCTTGCTTATGTTTCTTTCTTCTTCAACGTTGTCATTCTGAGGTATAGGCCCTTATTTCCTCATGCCTGGATTGCTGCAATAGCCTGCTGGTTAAAGTGCTCACTCAAAATTTCTTTTTCTACTCCAGTCCTTCTTCCACTCAGCTACCAAAGTAATTTTCCTAAAACATAGGTCTGACCGGGTCACCTCTGTCCTCAATAAACTTCAGTGGTTCCTCATTATCTCTAGGATCAACTATAAAAATCCTCTTGTTTAGTGTTCAAAGTTCTTCATAATCTAACTCCTCCTCATACCCCTCCCAGAAACCCAGTCTTCTTCCATTTTTCACCTTATCACATACTTTTCAATACATTGACACTTATCTCCTTGCTATTCCTAAAACAAGTAACTCAGTCTCTGGATTCTATGTCTTTTCACTGACTGTCCTCCATGCATGGAATGAGCTTCCTCCTTGTTTTTGCTCTTTATGTTTTTCAAGTCCCAGCTAAAATTATATCTTTTATAGGAAGGTTTTCCCAATCTCCCTTCATCTAATATCTTCCCTCTGGTCATTATTTCCTGTTTATCCAGTGTATAACTTATTTTTATGTAGTTATTAGCATGTTGCTTCCCTATCAGATTGTGGGGTTCGCAAGGGCAGGACATTCTTGCCTTTCTTTGTGTGCTGTGTGCTTAGCAAGTACCTTAAACATAGTAGATGCTTAAGAAATGTTTATTGACTGACTGAATTGATAACATCTGAATTAAAGTGGTGGCAGTGGAAATGGAGAATGAATAAATTTAAGGCAGGGTTCAAAGGAGAACATGACAGAATTTGGAGATCTATCTTATATAGGTATGGAATGAGGTAGAGGGAGAATTGAAGATGATTTGTACATGACCTGGGATTATTAGGAAAATCACCAAAACTGGTAATGACAATTTTGAATTGAAAAAATTGGGGTGTATTGGAGGGGCAGGAGAGGTGAGTTTAGAAAGGGACATAATGAGTTTGACTTTGGACAAGGTGAATAGACATTATGACAAGACAATATTTAAGTGGAAATATCCTAAAAACAATGGGAACAAAGGTCATAGTATAGGTATAGATCTGGAAGTCATAGGGTGTGTTTAGGGAAGACTGGTACTTTGGGTGAGGGCTGCTGGACTCTTTACAGGACTGCTTTCCACTTTTGGTGTCCACCTGATCCATCTAACCCTCATCTGTGGCTCCAAGAAGCTATAATATGCATAGTGGCCACACCCTGATAAACCGTTTTGGCAAACCAGCAAAACTCTGAACCCTCCCAAGATATCTTGGGGTTTACTGGCTAGATTTCTTTCTTAAGGACATGCCTTAAACCAAACTCAATCTGTTACTCATTGGCCACCAATAGATCCTCTGACAGGCCCCATTTGATCATTGTTTGGGTCCTGATGGACTCAGATTGAATGTAAACAGCAGTCATTTCTGCTTTGGCCAGAAACCCTGAGGGTCTTCCCCTCGGAGATAATTTATTTATTTAGATTTTCTTATTTTTTTTTTTTTTTTGGACTAGTTGAAAGAGAAGGGTCGTTGTCTCAGTTGCTACCTATCTTTAATCACTGAATGGGCATTGCCTTTGTCAAACTGAGACCTGTTGAAGACCTTAGCTGAAAAGATCAAGCGCATCCAGGGCCATCTTAGTCTTCCTGATCTATATCTGGCTATTGGACCCAGAGGGCTGGAGGGGAAAGTGAGGCAGGTGACCTTGCACAACCCTCCCTCACATCAATGCTTGTCATGGCCTCCCCTTCCTGATGCCAGGGAACTCTTTGAGAAGCAAGGACAAACAACAAACCAAGCTGAGGGTAATTAAGGGGTGTCAAACCCCGTGGTGAGCTAGGAGAGTGTGTGCCTCAAGTATTTAAAGACTTCCTCTGGTAGAATAGGCAGATAAGAATGATTTGTTCCAAAGGCCATTAAGGCATGTGAAGCAGATGCTGTGGAGAACTTAGAGCTTGGTTAGACATTAAAGATATCAGGGTCTCCACTGCCTTTAGAGTCATTACCAGTCTTCTTGATTCTATCCTGCCATTGGATAGTGGGGGCTCTGAGGAAAGATTGAGACTGACAACTTTGTGCAGCTCTGCTTCACTTAAATCCAATTTAGCTGAGTCAGAATATATAAGCATGAGGTGATAGTTAAAGGCATAAAATGAGCTTGCCAATAATAATAGCTTATATTTATATAATGTTTCACATATATTATGTAATTTGGACTTTACTACAACCTGATAAGGTAAGTGGTATGATGGTTATTATTTCTATTTTGTGGATAAAGAAACATCTTTTAGAAAGATTTTAAGAGACCATATAAAGATTAAGCAGTGGAGTCAGGCGTTAAATTCAGATCTTCTGTGTCCCAGGCCAGTACTCTGACCACTACACCAAAGGAAACACTATATACGAAGAACTGGGGCCAAGAAGGAAAAGAAGATGGCCTCAGAGACAGAGAAGGATCTACCAAAGAGGTAGGAGAACTAAGATAATGATGCATTCAGAAGAAAAGAGAGGGCAGAATTTAAAGCAGAGAGCTATTCAGTGACTTCAGATGCTACAGAAAGACAGATTAAGAACTGAGAAAAAGCGATTAGATTTGATTAGAAGGAAGTCATTGGTAATTGGAAATAGATGGTGGAAGTCAGATTGTGGACCACAGAAGAGGAAGTGGGTCATGAAGTATATACATAAACTGCTTTTTTGAGAAATATAGTGGTGAAAGAAAAGAGAAGTTACAATGTCTGGAAGAAATGACAGACTCCAGCAAGAAGGAATCTATGTATTTGAAAATTGAAAGGAAGGAATTAAAGAAAGGAGTTTCTGAAGAAATGAGGAGGGTGCTAACGCCTATTATTCAGAGGCAATAAGTGATACATTTTCCTCTGTACCCAGAAGAAAGGAGAGGATGAGTATAGAGGTGAAGCTCTTTTCCAGGGGAGGGGAGAGTAGGCCTCCTAGCTCATATTTCTGCCAGTAACCAGGTAGAATATGGAGGGATTATGTGTGTGTGTTTGTATGTGTGTATTTTAGGAGCCTTCAGCTAAGGATGTTGCTGGGCCCATTCTGCAGCATCACCTCCCACTCCTTCTTCTGCCCTGGGTTCTGCTGAGTTGGATGTTGCTACTTTAGAAGGTGAGAGATCAAGATAATTATTCTCAACAAAATAAAACAGGGAAGGTTAAACTAGCTTTTCCTCTGTTTTCAACATATCTAGGAAGGGGATGGGAGTGTGTTTTGGGGACTAGAGGCTTGGGAGAAGAAGGGTGAATGGGAGGAGTGGGCTAACAACAGGAGATATCATGTTTAGATAACAGGAGAAGATTGTTCCAAGGAGATAATGGGATAATCCTGGAAGAATGTCATGAAATGAAACTTAAAATGTGGCTCAGATTGACTTTAGGACTTCCTGGTCCCCATACAGAAAATTGGATAAAAAAAGCTTTTGAGTACTCTTTGCCAGTTTGGAGAGTTAGAACCAATTTCCAGCTGGTTCTGGCACAGACATGGCAGATATAAATAAGTAATGGGTGAGGTTCCTACTGAGTTGGAGAGTTAAAGGGCAAAGTTCAGCAACAAAAGAGATTTCCCTACTGGTTAAAATAGGGTTGAGGGAATTAAAAAAAGAAAGAGGAGTGAAAACATATTACAGAAGAGGAAATTGCAACTAAGGAGTTAAAGGTGAAATTCTGTGGGAAGTTAACCTGAAGAAAGGTATTCCTGGTAAGAAGGAAGTCATGGCAAATGAGACTTAAAAGAAGACAAGACATCTTCTCTGTGAACTTCCTCTTACAGGATAAATTCTATGGAGGATGAAGAAAAGGAAAATAACATGTCAGATGTATATTCTGGAGTGGGGGAAAGGGTGCCTGGGCTGTTAATCCTGTTCCAAGGATCAGGGTTCAGATTTCCCCCTTGATCATTACCTGTGTAATATCTATCCCAGCAAACCGCTTAAAACTCTCTAGGCCTGAGTGTTTCCACCTGTAAAATGAGACCAAGTGAATTCTAAGAACTCCCAGCTTTAGATTTTTTTTTTCTTTCTTTCCTTTCCAGGAGAGAGAAGACTGCTATGACTTCTTTAATCGGGGGTCTGGGATAGGGATGCAGAAACTGGAACGGGAGATAAAGAATAACTGAACCACAAACATCATCTGATTGTCCTTCCCCTCGGGATAGCAGCCTATTGCTTCTTGGGCCATTGGGGTGGGTATTGGGAAGGGCAGGAAGGTGAGCTGTGATTTTCTGTAACCCCTTCACTTTGGAAGGGAAAACAAATTTCTGTCTGTTACAATCTCTATAGTGTCTCATATTTTGAAGGTCTCTTAATTAGAGCAGGCCATTACAGTTTAGTTGTAGGCACCCAAATGTAGAGAGCATTTTTAATGCAGCGGTTTAGAAATGGCTGTTTAGCAGCTACTAAGCAAAGACTATTGAGCTTCCTCCCCCTCAGTAGCACCCAAGATGAGCTCTCCGCAGCCCAGTCCTTGTGCTACTCACTATTCTCAAATGAGTTGAAGACACATTTCTTTAACTTGCTTCGCTGCAAAATAATTTCTTGCAACTCTGGATTGCGGCCTAACTTTCACCTTTGTTTTCCAATTTGGTGCAATTGTCGTTGAGAAGTATATGTCAAGGAGTATATGTCAAAGGAACAAAAGACCCTGCCCCGCGCTCCCGGCCTGGCAGAATTTTCTTTTTTATCCCTCATTACGTATGCGAAGGGTAACTGTGCTTCCCCCTTGTGGCCGCTTCAGGAACCGTCACCCCACGCTTGACTTTTGCAACTCTGACCCCACCCCCAAGGTTCAGATAATTGGAGCCGCAAGTGCAGCTTCTTCGTTTTGCCGATGAACAACCGGGGCAAGAGAAATTACATGTGACACGCCTCGGATCGCACAAATCGTGGGTGTCAGCGGCAGCCTGGAACCCACCTTTTCCTGCCTGCAAGGACACAGCCCAAGAATGGGGAGATGCTGCTAGAATCCTCTCCGCTTCTCCGCTGCGTGTAGCTCACGTTCAGACGCGTCCACCCGCTCACACAGCCTCTCTGAACCCACTTTCCCCAAGTCAAGCTCATCCCCGGGACGCAAGGGAGAGAAGGATGACCGCTGCCCCTCCCCCCTCCCCCGCCAGGGAAAAGCTCCCGGACTCGGAGGGAGCGGGGGAAAGGCTCTGGTCCGGGGAAAACAAGGAGCGCGGGGTCTGCTGGGGCTCGGACAAGGGGTCCGAGGTGGGGCGCGCGAGGCACCAGTATGTGTAACGTGGGCCCTCTCGGGTTATGTAAGCAAAGAGCCTCTCCGGGCCTGCGAGAGAACGCCGTGTTCCCGCCGCTAGTCCCCGCCCTGCTCTGCCCGCGGAGAACCGAGCCGCCAGCTTGGCGGGAGGGGAGGGCGGGCTGACGAGACAGGGGAGTCACGAGTCCCAGGCCTGAGACTAGGACTCTACGCCCAGACACACCGCGTCCCACAGTGGGCCGGTCCCACACGTTGCAAAGCCCGGGCTGTCTGCTCTCCACGTGCAACGCCAATAAGCACACTGCCGGGGGCGGAGCCTGGAACTCCAGGGCCGCGCCCCGGCTCGGGAATCCCCCTCCCTCGCCACCGCTTGGGCACCCCAGACGGCCCCCTCCCGCCCCCAGCCGCGTGCGTGCTTTTCCTTCGCAGGCTCCGCACACTTGAGACTCTCGGGCCGCAGCCCTTCACCTCGATCTAGCCAGTCCGACTCCTCCTTGCCCTCCTTTTCGGTCTTTCCTATTTCCCCCTCCCCTTTCGGCCACCGGGTGCTCTTTCTAAGCCGCATGTAGGGGCGGAGCACGGTATTAGTCTCTCCGGGCCAATTGGCGCTGGGCCGTCCCTTCATTGGCCGAGCCCCTGTGTACTTGGCCAATGAGCAGGGGGTGTCGTCATGGGCCGGTGAACAAAGGTCACATGTTCCCGGCTCTCTAGCCAATAGGAGGATAGCAATCGGGTGCGCAGGGTAAGGCACGTGCAGAGCTGCACGTGTCGGGATGGGGGTAGGGGCGGGACCTGGCTCGGGAGAGGCGGAGGAGGGAGGAGTAGACCAGGTGCGCTAGTGAGAGTCGCGGACCGAGCAGGAAGGTTGGTGAGTACCCGGGATCCCTAAAACCGGCCGCTTTGGGGTGGCTGGGGGAGGCTTGGTCTTGAGAAAGGAGGGAATCAGATAAAGACTCTGGGTTGGGGACGCGTCGTGGAGCTGGGAGAGACTGGAAGAGGTCGGGGATAGGGATCCCGATTGGGAGGTTTCCGGGGGGCGCGGACTCGCCCGCGCCCCCTTGTGCTTGGGAGGGGCTTCCGGAGGTGCGAGAGGGAAGCACGCGTCTCCCGATCACAGCTGCTCGGACAGCCCTGCCCCTGCCCCCCACCCGGAGAGACTGGCGCAGGCTTGACCAAGGCTAAAGAAGAATAAGGGTGACAGTCCCAGGAGACGTGGGACGGCCGCCAGTAGGAGCACTGTGTGGTGGTGGATCGAACCAACACTGCTTTCGACTTGGGGAAAAGAGTATAGGGAAAGCTCCATCATTCTGGAGGCGGCTTCTCCGGGAGCTTTTGAGTCATTCCCACCCAGCGTCGATGAGAGGGTGACTTTTCTGTCGCCTCCACGATGATTTTTAGTTTGCTTTTTTTTTTTTGGGGGGGGGGGAAGCGTGTCCTAATTCCACTTCTTCCGCCCTGTAACCACTCCATCAGTTCCCCAAATCTGAGACGCAAACTCTTTGTTTTGTTTCACTTGCAGACCTCCTACAGCATCTGCCCTTCATGTCCATCCCCAGCTTTTCTGGAAACATGGAGTCTCCGTCGAGTATTTCCCTCTACTCCTCTTCCTCCCTCTCTTCTTCCTCTTCCCCCTCCGGGGTGGAGAGTGCCCCCAGTGACTCTGGCTTCCCCTCAGATAGCGAGGGGGACTGCAAAGGGGCTCACGGGCCCAGGCTGGAGGCCGGCTGGCAGAGGGGAAATCAGTGGCTGAGCCCTCTCCGACGCTGCCGACGCCCCCTGAAGACCAGCGGTCGCCAGGCTGCATCTTGCTTAGAAAGACCCGGCTTGGCTTCTCCCAAGGCCGGTTCGGGAATGAAAAGATCGAGAGACAGTGAGGAGGAAACCTGTCTGAACGTCCAGAATCCTCTTACAGAAGGAGATCGGCTCTTTGCTCAGAAGGTAAAAAAAAGGGGGGGGGGGGAGAGGGAAGACTTGGAGCCCTGTTATTTTGTATGTTTTCTCAATTGTTTTAGGACTCTCACTGGAGTGTTCCTGACCCACTTAGGTCATAGCCCCTGGATGTGAAAGAAGTTGTATTGCTAGGGTACCTTTGGATCTGCTTACCTCTTTGCATCTTTTTGTCTTCAGTGTAAAGAGCTCCAAGGATTCATTCGCCCCCTCACAGACCTGTTGAATGGGCTGAAGATGGGCCGCTATGAGAGAGGTGGTTATCTATCTTTGTCCATCTGTGACTGTGTCCGTGTCACTGCCAGAGTGGAATTAGGCTAGTGTGGCTTCTTCCTTTTTGTCTCTGAAATAGTTACAATAGCTGAAAGTAATCCTACCCCATCCTATATCCTTAAGTACTATAGCTTCTTCACCAGGCTAAAAGCTTGGAAGGATGAGTTTCTTAAGTCTCCAAAAGGTTTGTTATGGAATAGACGTGTAACCCCCCCCCCCCCACACACACACACACACACCCTTTTGCCCTTCCTTTTTTTCTCCCAACAAGCTAAAAATTTGTTTCTTTCCTCTCTTCTCAAACCTAAAATCTTTTCATCTTTGGCATCTCTTTCCCTTTTATTTACATTTAGGATTAAGCAGTTTTCAACAGAGTGTAGCAATGGACAGGATTCAGCGAATTGTAGGTGTCCTACAGAAGCCTGAGATGGGGTAAGTTGCCCTGATTTTTCCTTTCTCTGATCCAAATTAAAGTGTGATATCTCCCTAATCTTGCTTCTTATTCCTTCTGCTTCTGAAATCTCTAACTATTTTCTCTGATTTTTTTTTTTTCTTTTTGCCTTTGTAGTGAGCGTTATCTAGGGACCTTGCTACAAGTAGAGGGTATGTTGAAGACCTGGTTCCCTCACGTAACTTCCCAGAAGTCACCCCCAGAGGATGGGAAGCACAAAATTCTTTCTAAGGTGAGAACTTAAACATTATTGGATAGGGTGGGAAGACTGTATGTAGAGTGGGATCCTGTCTTCCTTTTGATATGAGCATCTTCAGGAAAAAAGGTAGGTTTTTTTTTATCTCCCTGCCCCTACTTTATACATTGGTTTATTTTCATCCTTGTGAAGTTTTTTTGGCATAAATCTTTTCCTTCTAACTATAGATAAAAACATAAGATATCCTTTTTTCCTCCAGTCTGATTTTGCTTTAGAACAGACTAAGGTTTTTTTTTTTGTTTTTGTTTTTTTTTAATTAAAATCAGTGGATTTGCCACATAATTCCTTTAAATTGTACAGCTCCATAGCATATTTAAGAATAAGACTTAGATTACAAAAATCTCACTAACATACTGTGTGATCTTGGCCAAGTCACTTGAACTTCTTTGAGTCTCATCTTTCACAGCTGTGAAACGAGAGGCTTGGACAAGGTGACCTCTGAAATTCTTTCCCTATCTAAATCTCTGCTCCTATAGCTTCTCAAAACTCTCGTCCACGTAAGAGGCACTTTTTGTATACACCAAGAACTGAAAAAGTAATTGTAGAATGCAGAGTAAAAGATTGCAATTGGAGGGGAGTCGGGACAACTGTGTTGCCTTCAAGAGGATTGGGATTCTGGCTTTAGGGTCTTCCTGGTGCTTCTTTCCATTTCCAGAGAAAAAGCAGTTCTTTATGGCTTAGTCATTCACTACTTTCTCCCCCATCCTTCCGATTCCCAGCGCTTGGCCAGCAGCCAGACCCATCCAACTGGTCCCTCAGCTGATCTCCCCAGAAGGGAGATAAACCAGATTCAGCCAAGACATCTGGATCAAGGAAAAGAAAAGTTGCATTCTCAAGAACAAGAGTCGGCCCAACTCCTCCCAGAATGGCCAGCCATGAACTTAACCTGGATTCACACATCTCCCATCTGCAACCCACCACTCAGTTCCCTTGGCTCAGCTGCCTTCAGCCATGGCCTTTTGGGTCCTGGCACCAGCTTTGGGGTTATTCTCTTTCTTCAGCCTGGAACACAATCTTTAGCATATTCAGCACCCACCACTCCTATTCCTGCTGCTACAGTGTCTCCTGTTGTCTGTGATGGTCCTAAAGATCTCCCTGAAGAAGGGCCTCGTTGCTACAGTTTGCCAGCTTCTCTAGCATCCACTTCACTGACCTCAGAATGGAGCCCTACTCTGTCCCCACCCTGTTTACCTATGGTGGCCAAAGAGGTGATAACTAGAATGGATGAGAAACAGGCCCTTAATTTCTGTTGATGTCCTGTTTTCCCCATCCCAACTATAGGACTATCCTCTCTGCTCTGGTTTCTATTTTATGTGTGTTTTTTTAATTTTATTTTTTGAAGTGTGTATATTTGTGCTGAGGGGATATAAACCCTCTCTGATTAAAGTAATTTTACATCTGAATTATTTGTTGATTTGAGGAGGCAGGACATCTTCGTACCATTCTTTGCTATCCTGTGCAAAGGCTCCTTACTGCACACACACACACACACACACACACACACACACACACAAAATCACTTCTATCTCCAACCAATCTTTTACTGGAAAGTAGAAGCAGAAGAAGTTGTTTAAGATGAGGTGCTTCTCCCTGTACTATCACTCTCTTCAGAAGCATCTTCTTGGGAATTCTCAGTTCAATTGTGTATTTCTCCAGGACTACTATCTTCATTTTTGTTATTTCTCTGACCCAGATCAACAGCATCTCCTGCTACTGTGGACTGGCCATTTACAGCAGGCTGTTGATGCTTTGGGGTGTGTGTGTTGGAGATGTGAGTCTCATGAAATTACTGCCAAGGTAAGGACATAAGAGCTTAGAATATCCTCAGTTGGCTGCCAGTTCCTAAAGAAGGAGGAATTGTCAGGGCTGGGGTTCCCTCAGGCATAAGCTTTAACTACTAAATGTGGGAAGAAGCAAAGACTCCCTAGTTTGTTCAGTTGTGTCCAACTCTGTGATCCTGTGAACCCTAGCACACTAATGCTATCATGAGATTTTCTTGGCAGAGATACTAGAGTGGTTTGTCATTCTCTTCTCCAGTGGATTAAGGCAAAAAGAAGTTAAGTGACTCAGCTAGGGAATGTCTAGGATCCCATTTGAACTCAGGTTTTCCAGACTGAGCTACCTGGCTGTGCTTCCCTCCAACTTGAGAAGCAGAAGTGTAGGTATAAGCAATTCTACATCTACTTTTCTCACCCTGAGTTCTTGTTGTATCAGGTTGGGTCTTCTGCTGAAGGCTGTCCAATGTGAATGTTTCTCACAGCAATAAGGCACAAATCTTTCACTTTCCCCTTCTTTTTTTGTCTATCCCCTTTGTTATAGATGACTTTGATAATTATTTGATTAAAAATCAAGGATAAAATAAATGTGCCTCATCCTCTCTCAGAATGGTAGTTTTTTTTTTTTTTTTCCACATCTCCTCTGCCTTAGGGTATGTTGGTCCATTCCGTTAGTTCCTCAGCTACTTTCCTGGATTTTCAGTTTTTCTTTTATTTTGGCTCCTCCCTCCCTGAGTAAAGAGGCTTCAGTATTACCTTTCTTGGAAGGCAGATACCCTTTACTGTCTCTTCACCCTTTCCAGTCTTGAGTTGGAAAGGACCTCAGAGGTCTTTGATCCTAGTCCTAGTTCAATAACTGTAAAAAAAAATTTTTTCTTTATCTCTACTATTCTATCTCTATTGACTATTCTTTTTAATTTGATTTTTTGAGCACTTATCTTCTTGGCATCTATAAAGTGGTGATAGTTTGATTCTTCTCAGCTCTCTAATAGATCACATTTTTCTTTTATGATTCTACTCTTCTCCCAAAAATGGGGACATTCCAAGGCTACCTCAGATATTCACTTTCATATTTTCAACTCTCACCTCACTCAGATGAATCTCAGATCTTTATCTGACCTTTTTTCTAAATGCTGATCCCACATGTTTGACTGCTGAATATTGCTTGAACATTTTCCCTTCCCCCTGAAACTCAAAGCACAAGATTTTAGAACTGGAAGCAACCTTTAAGTTCATCTAATTCAACACTGGCATTTTATAGATGAAGGAATAAAAGTCCAAAGAAAAGGTTTGTCCAGGTCACATGATGAAATTTGGAAACCTAATCTGAATTGACTTCTGATCCAGTTTGTACTCCTATACTGTTCATAGCTCTCATATAGCATTTGGTACATACTACCTTTTATAACTTTTTTTTAATTAAAAGACTTGCCTGGACAACGTCTGCCATTTCTTTAGTAGTTAGCAAAATACCTCGCAGAGTAAATGTCCAATAAACGTTTATTATATTGATGTCCTAGCCTGAAAAGTTGATTGGGATCTCTCTGTTTGAGGCTTGAATCTTTGCAGATTCAGAATTTGTGATATGTCTTATGCTTAGAATTTTCCTCTGTATACTCATTTATCCAGGTATAGTTCCCTTAATTGTGACTTTGGTCCAGGCTCTGGTAACTTCTAGAATTTGTAGGGTTTTCTTTGATTAGGACCTGTGTTAGCTGGGCTTAAGGGTGCTATGTCCATGAACTGCTGGCCGTCCTGCTGCACAGGTCTGGAGTGGCCTGATCTCTACAAACTTCTGTAAAGGGGATGGTGGGGGGTATCTTAAGTAACACAATTGCAGGCTAGAAATCTTTGCCCTAGTACATAGCTTCACATTCTAGGATTTCTTGGCGCGCTCCTTGCGAGATGCACCGAGGCAGAGCCTTTCTGAACAGACCTTTCCCCATATCCATAAGGTTCTGGCTGTTTCTTTGTGTGGCCTTGAGCTGGTAAAAATGAGCTTAAGTGTAGTTTCTTTTTGAATCTCTAGGAAGCTCATTACTCTGCCCTGATGCCCTTTTTTTAAGTTCTTGCTGGAATAGCGGGGTCATTTTGTTTCCACACTGACATCTTGAGAAGCCCCTGCTACGTTAGTCTGCGTCAGTGCAGAGTAGCCTTGGGGGAGGAATGGTCCCTGTATTAGGGAGGGAATCTTTTCCTTTTTGTCCTTCTCAAATTCGCGCTTTGGATGGTCTCTTCGAGAGTCAGCAACCCCACACGGAGATGTAGTGTGACTGCCACAGAGGTAAAGTTTTCTTATGGCAGAGAGTGGGAAAGGAAGGGCAGAGCAGAGAAAAATAGAGGAAGCCGCAGCAACCTGAAGATTATCCAAGAACTAAAAGCTCGGATGGGGCCGGAAAGAAAGCAACTGTTAGAACTGATTATTTGGTTCATTATATCCGCGTTCGGGGAAAAATGCCAAGAACAGCTCCGGGAATGAGACATCTTTGGACGGGGGCCTGTTCCTTTGTACTGGTAATCCTGATGCACAAATTAGGCGCCTACTAAGTACTCCGTAGAAGGTTGGGGGCAGGGAGAAGACACGCCCCTCGTCTGGATGTCTCATAAGGAGGGCGACAAGGGGGTCCCTGCGGGGGAACGAAACGGGTAGAGACAGGAGCGAGGGTAGGAAGCCTTGCTCAAGGCGCGGGCCGAAGGGGCAGGGCCAACGTGCAGAACGCGGCGCGCTCCGCGGCCCAAGGCCTTAAAAGAGTATCAGAAGGTCACCCTGACGTCACCAGAAGGCGCGCCCGTGCGCAGCCCCGCCTCTCCCCGGCCCCTAGCGCTCCACAGCCTCTTTTCTTCCGCCCCGCCCTACTGAAGGAATTGCGTAGTTTCCGCTTCCGGTCGCGACGCACGCTGGAGATCGGTCAGTAGCCGAGTACGTGGGGATGAAGTTATATCTCGGGGTGGAAAAAAGAAGGGGAGGAAGAAGGGGGCGCAGGGAAACCCTCCCTTTATCCTTACAAAAGCAGACTAGGTCCGGGGCGGAGGGTGGGTTACGGCTCTATAAGGGGAAGTCGCGACCACAACTTACTCCTTGGGCCCTAGGGTGGACTTCCGTCACCATGGAAACCCATCTCTTCTCCTTGACGGCCCGCCCCGCTCTCGGCCTTGCTCGAGCCCTTGCCCCCTTCCCGGCCTGTCCGCGTTTGTAAGCACAGCCCCTTGCCCCCTTCCCGGCCTGTCCGCGTTTGTAAGCACAGCCCCTCCCCCCCTTTTTACCTTTTCCGTGTACTCCAGCCCCCGGAGGCCCGATGAACGCCGACTGAATTTCCTTGCCATTTCTCCAGCTGGCAGTCGTCTCCCCGGCCCAGCCAGCCAGCCTTTAGCTGTTGTAGTGGAAAACTCTTTTCCTTACAAGATCAATTTTGTCCCAAGGTCATGGCAAATCACCTGAAGTTCATTGCCAGAACCGTGATGGTTCAGGAAGGGAATGTGGATGGCGCGTACAGGACCCTGAACAGGTAACTGCTGGGCGATCGGTAGCCGCTCCCTCCCCCATACCGCCCCGCTATCGGGAAAGTTAGGGCAGCGGAATTCTAAAAGGCTGAAGGAAGAAGTTCGTCTAAAGTTCTGCCATGAAGAGTGTTTATTGGATAAGTACAACCCAGTTATGTGTGAAATATAAAATAAGTCATATCCCTGTTCTTATTGGATCTTTTAGTCTAACTCGGTTATTAAGGCATAACCTCATAAAAATTTTAATATAAATATAAATGGCTTTTGTACTTGTAATACAGAATATGGATAGAACGGACTTGGAGTTAGGAGACCCTTCTTCAGATCTGGTCTCGGATGCTTGCTTGCTGTTACCATGGGCAAATAACTTAATCTCTACGAGTCTCGGATGGGCAAATCTTACTGATTACAAATGTGGGATCTGCTGTAGTGGAAAGAGTGCCTGTTGAAAAGATGGCATATGCGCTTCAAAAGTTAAAACAACATGTGTTGCGCAATTCTTAAACATTGTAAAATGTTATTAATAATAATAGTCCAACATTATTATTAAGCATCTGGGTAATTCGGCATTCTAAAAATTAGACCCGAAAATAGGCAGCTTTCTGCTGGGGAAGGTATAGCATGAAAACAAATTTTTAAAAAAGTCATTTGAAAAGGGAAAACAGTAACATTTGGGGAGAATTAGGAAAGGTCTGTTGTAGATGACATCTAAATTGTGCTTTGAAGAAAGAGGGATTCTGAAAACAGATGGAGGGAAGAAACGTATTATAGATTTGGGGAACCACATCCAAATATGAGGAAACTGGAGATAGAATGAAATATAGAGAGAACTGGTAGCAGATTAGTTTTGCTAGAATGTTGAGTACATGAAGGTGTTTAATATGAAATAGCAGTGCAAAAGTAGATAGAAGCCACACTGTAGCAGGCTGTAAAATGCCAATCTAAGATTTTTGTATTTTAATTCTAAAGCCAGTAGGGAGTTGCAAGAGATTTTTGAATATTGGACTCATTGTCAGATCTGTATTTTAGTAATGCTATTTTCTAAATATATGCTATCCCTTAGTGCTAAGGGAGTGATTAATAAAAGGTGAAATTAGTCATGAAGAATTTATATTGTTTTGCTTTTTTTTTTTAATTTTTATTTATTTATTTTTTTATTTTTTTATTATAGTAACTTTTTATTGACAGAATCCATGCCAGGATAATTTTTTTTACAACATTATCCCTTGCACTCATTTCTGTTCCAATTTTTCCCTCCCACCCTCCACCCCCTCCCCTAGATGGCAAGCAGTCCTATATATGTTGAATATGTCCTAGTATTTCCTAGATACAATGTATGTGTGCAGATCCAAACAGTTTTCTTGTTGCACAGGGAGAATTGGATTCAGAAGGTAGAAATAACCCGGAAATAAAAACAAAAATGCAAACAGTTTACATTCATTTCCCAGTGTTTTTTTCTTTGGGTGTATTGTTTTGCTTTTTAAAGAAGATAAATCCTGATGTGAGTCTTGAAGTAAGGGGGCATAGTGTAAAAGATAAGATTGGACTTAAAGTCAGGCAAGACCTGGATTGATCTCTCCGCAATTGTATAACCAAAGGCAAGTCACTTCTAAGAGCTTCAATTTCCCAATTTGTAAAAGGAAGATAAAGTGAGGGTAGTGATTTTTAGACTTTAAGGTGTTGTAAAAAAATGAGTTGTCATTAATAAAGGATTTGAGCAGACATTTGAGATCTTGGAGTAAAGAGACAAAAAACCAAAACGGGTAGGAATGAAATGGGAGATGGTAAAATTGGGTTAATAAGTGGAAAGCCTTGAGTAATATTAAGAAATAAAGTTGTATAAGTATGAGAAGGGATAATGAAAAGTCTTAAATGATAGACCTGATGATTTGGATCTATTAATAATTGCTTATCTTCGTATATGGTTTCATGACTAAAGAATTTTAAACAAGTTTTGCTGATCATTAAGTGATACCCAAGACCATGAAGCTGATAACCTGGGGATGAGCAGAGAATAGAGTAAAAGCCAGATCCCTTGCCTTCTAATAAATTGCTTTTCATAATTCTGATTAATACTGCTCTTTTTTTTGTCCCAAATGGAAAAGCATTTGGTAGTAATTACATAATTATAGAATGTTAGAACTAGAAAAAAGTCTTTTAAATTATGTAATTCAGCTTCCTTTTACAGATGAAGAAGGCATGAGGAAAACAGAATTGAAGTGACCTGACCACCGTTGGGCAGGAGCTTGAATTCAGATCTACCTCTTAAGTCAAAGTTCCAGGTCCTTTTTATACCAATTGCCTACATAGTATTTAAATATTAGAGAGTTTCTTGGAATTTTCCTCCCAGAAGAAAAGAGTTGTAACTGGACGGGGTTTTTTGACCTTTTCCCCCCAATGAGGCATGATGGTAAGAGGGAGAAGAAAAGAGGAAGAGAGTTGTCCTCCCTTCCCCCCTCCACTCCAAAAAAAAAAAAAGGGTCATTGATTTTTGATGTGCAGAAGACAAAAATAGGGTCAGAATTACAAACAAGTAGGACAGCTTTGAATTTATTATATATTTTAAAAGAAAATCTATACATCACAGAGATTTTTTATTTCATGTACAGTGTTTTTCCTATAGTATGTATATGGAAATATACATACTTGGTGTTGCAAAATTTTAAGCTTGAGAAGTGGGGAACGGCGGGTTGGAGGGTGGCAGTAAGAGAAATGGAAGGATGGGGGGGCGGGGAGAGGGTGGTATTGACCAAAGTGCTATCAGATGCTCTGAAAATGAGAGGAGATTAATGTATGTTTTCAGGAGGCAATTGAGGACAATGAGTAAGTCTTTGAATACACTTCATAAATTTATTTCTATATCCTGCCCTCTTTGTAGTGAGATTTTTGTTGAAAGGAGGTTTATTTATAGCAAATGGTTGGTCAGATAGATGCCTTGCTGACTTACTCCCTTTTGCTCCTACCTGGAGCATATTTAAAAGAGGAGATTGGCTGATTTATTCAACTTGAGAGAAATGAATTTGTTCTGAGTCTTGAAAAACAAACTCGTCAAGAGTAAGAGTGGGAGAAGTGGCATCACATGTACATAGAACTGTCAGTCAGTAAACATTTATTAAGTGCTTACCATGTACCAGGCACTGTGCTAAGCACAGAGGATATAGAAAGAGTCCAAAAAGAGTCTTTGACCTCAAGATGCTTACAATCTAATGGGGTGAACAACTAACAAACAAGCTATATATATAGGATAGATAGGAAATAATTCAATGCAGAAAGGCACTGAAGGGGAATTGGGAAAGGCTTCTTTTTTTTTTTTAATTTAATAGCCTTTTATTTACAGGTTATATGCATGGGTAACTTTACAGCATTAACAATTGCCAAACCTCTTGTTCCAATTTTTCACCTCTTACCCCCCCCACCCCCTCCCCTAGATGGCAGGATGACCAGTAGATGTTAAATATATTAAAATATAAATTAGATACACAATAAGTATATATGACCAAACCGTTATTTTGCTGTACAAAAAGAATCAGACTCTGAAATATTGTACAATTAGCTTGTGAAGGAAATAAAAAATGCAGGTGGGCATAAATATAGCAATTGGGAATTCAGTGTAAAGGTTTTTAGTCATCACCTAGAGTTCTTTCTCTGGGCGTAGCTGGTTCAGTTCATTACTGCTCCATTGGAAATGATTTGGTTGATCTCCTTGCTGAGGATGGCCTGATCCATCAGAACTGGTCATCATCTAGTATTGTTGTTGAAGTATATAATGATCTCCTGGTCCTGCTCATTTCACTCAGCATCAGTTCGTGTAAGTCTCTCCAGGCCTTTCTGAAATCATCCTGTTGGTCATTTCTTACAGAACAGTAATATTCCATAATATTCATATACCACAATTTATTCAGCCATTCTCCAACTGATGGACATCCATTCAGTTTCCAGTTTCTAGCCACTACAAAAAGGGCTGCCACAAACATTCGTGCACATACAGGTCCCTTTCCCTTCTTTATAATCTCTTTGGGATATAAGCCCAGTAGTAATACTGCTGGATCAAAGGGTATGCACAGTTTGATAACTTTTTGAGCATAGTTCCAAACTACTCTCCAAAATGGTTGGATTCGTTCACAACTCCACCAACAATGCATCAATGTGGGAAAGGCTTCTTAGAGAAGGAAGGATTTAGTTGGAACTTGAGGGCTGGAAAGTCAGTAGTCAGGAGAGGAAGGAAAGAAAAGATAGTCAGAATTGAGGAAGAAGAGCATTCAAGGCCTGAAGGACAGCCAGAGAAAATGTAGAAGGACAACCAGAAAGACAGTCTCATTCTTGTGATTAATAAGCTCCCATATCCACTGAGTTATAGAAATGACTTGATCTCATCATTTAACTGAAATGACTTTCTAAATTGCTCTATTCAGTAACCGTTTTCTCCATTCTTATCCTTCTTGGCCTCTCTTCAGCATATGACACTGCTGCCTCCCCTCTCGACAGGGTTTTCAGGATGCTGTACTTTTCTTGAATTCTGTTCTGTTTTGCTGGATAGCATCCATGTCCTACCCCCAATCATTGTTGTGTCCCTCTCTCTACAGCTAGCTGATAGAATGTCAGCCCTGGAGTCAAGAGAACCTGAATTCAAATCTTGCCTTAGAGATTTACTATCTGTGTGATCCTGGCCAAGTCACTTCATGCTATTTGCCTCACTTTCCTCATCTGTCAAATGAACTGTAGAAGGAAATGGCAAACCACTCCACTATCTCTGCTAGGAAAACCACAAATGGGGTCATAGTTAGATCCCACTGAAAAATAACTGAAGAACAACAACAAATTTGCTTTTTGTGTCCAGAAGAGTTAGATTCAAGGTTCTTCCTGGACTCTATACTTTTTTTCTTTGTAACTTTATCATCTCTTATGAGTTCAGTTATCATTTCCATCTAAATGATTCCAGATCTATATAATTAGCCCTGGCCTCTTTCTGGAGCTCCAATCTTGCTTCACCAACAGTTTTTTGGTTATTTTGACCTGGGAGTCACATAGTCATTTCAAATTCATCAGGTTTAAAATGGAACTCATCTTTCTCCTCAAACCCACTCCACGTCCAAATTTCCGTATTTCTGTTGAGGGTGCTGCCATATTTCTATTCCACCTGGATCTGAAAGTTGTCATCTTGATTTCTGTCTCCAGTGCTAGAGACCTATTCACTTAATTGACAAGTCTTATTCCACTTATTGACTCTGTCCCCTCCTCTCTACTCTTAAAGCCCTTGTTCTGGATTTCACCTCTCCTTTGTATAATTACAGCAACCTAATTGATCTTCCTGACTCAGAGACTCACTGCATTTCAGTCTGTCCTTGCCAAAATGATATTCCTAAAGCACTGGTATGACTTGGTCACTCTCTAGTTTAATAATTCCTAATAACTCCCTATATGGCCTCAAAGATAAAATATATATTCTTCTCTTTGATATTTTAAACCCTTCACAGCCTACCTCTTGCCTACCTTTCCACGCTTATTATATGTCATTCCCTTTTACAAACTCTTTAATCGGCAGCCCTTTTTGTAGTGGCTAAAAATTGGAAACTGAATGGATGTCCATCAGTTGGAGAATGGTTGAATAAATTGTGATATATGAAAATTATGGAATATTACTGTTCTGTAAGAAATGACCAACAGGATAATTTCAGAAAGGCCTGGAGAGGCTTACATGAACTGATGCTGAGTGAAATGAGCAGGACCAGGAGATCATTATATACTTCAACAACAATACTATATGATGACCAGTTCTGATGGATCAGGCCACCCTCAGCAACGAGATCAACCAAATCATTTCTAATGGAGCAGTAATGAACTGAACTAGCTTTGCCCAGAAAAAGAACTCTGGGAGATGACTAAAAACCATTACATTGAATTCCCAATCCCTATATTTATGCACACCTGCATTTTTGATTTCCTTCACAAGCTAATTGTACAATATTTCAGAGTCTGATTCTTTTTCTACAGCAAAATAACGTTTCGGTCATGTATACTTATTGTGTATCTAATTTATATTTTAATATATTTAACATCTACTGGTCATCCTGCCATCTAGGGGAGGGGGTGGGGGGTAAGAGGTGAAAAATTGGAACAAGAGGTTTGGCAATTGTTAATGCTGTAAAGTTACCCATGTATATATCCTGTAAATAAAAGGCTATTAAATAAAAAAAAAACAAAACAAAACAAAAAAAAAAAAAACTCTTTAATCCACTTAGTTCTGCCACCTAAAGGTGAAGTAATAGGAGTTGAGAACTATTCACCCATCTCCTCATTAGAACATCCACCAATCAGAGTTGCCTTATATTTGCTCTCTGTGTGTGTTCCAGCATACCAGCATCCATCCCATGGACCATATTATTCCAGGCTCTTCTATTCCTCCACTAACTGTCCAAAATCTTAAATTCATTTTCACTGTTTTCATTATACTAATTGTACATTTTCTCTGCTGTCTCCTTTTATCTACAATCTTTCCCAACATCAGGATCTTTTCAAATAAATCTCATCTTCTCATTATGTGGCCTAAGTACTTATCAACTTCAGTATTTGACCTTTCAGTGAATAGCCTGTGTTGGTGTTTTTCCTGGTTCCAGGAGATCTTGCAGCTTTGTCCCTGGCTCCTGCCTCTGCTTTCTTCAGCCTCCAGCTCAACTCCGTCTCATGGCTTCTCAATCTCCAGTCTGTGGCGAGTAGTCTTTTCTTCCAGAGTGTTCTGTCTCAGAGCCCTGTTAATGTTCCGGAGAAATTCCCCTTTCACTCCAAGAGCTTCCTTCATTTATGTGATTTCCCAAAGGTTAACTCCACCTTCTGGAGGGAGAGGGATTCTGGGTTATCTCCCAGAGTGCTCTCTGGTCCTAAGGGAGGTGTGAATTCAGGTCTTATACTAGCCCTGAACTCTTGTGTGAACTCCATTGAGTACTTAGATACTTGAGCTCTCTAAAGGTGTGAACACAAGCATTGTTCAATCAGATCCACCTAATACCTTGTTTCAAGTTCTGGCCCAAAAGCAGATCAAATCAACTCCAATGTCTTCACATTTTGTAAAGAAATGTCTTAACACTTTGTAAAAGATTCCAACAAGCCTGAATTAATTTCTTTTTAAATACTGACTGATTTTATCTCTTTGCTGTCCAAGGGATTCTCAGAATTCTTCTCTAGCACCATAATTTGAAAGTGTTGATTTTGCAGCACTCATCTTTCCTTATAATCCAATCCTCACAGTTATACATTGCTACTGAAAAAAACAAAGCTTTGTGGAAATAGACCTTTGTCAGCAAGGTGATGTCTCTGCTTTTTAGTATGCTGTCCAGATTTGCCATAGATTTCCTCCTATAGAGCAAACATCTTTTAATTTCATGGCTGGTGGTGTGTTTGCAGTGATTTGGGGGTCAAGAATAGAAAATATGACGTGTTTTTCATTTCTTCATCTTTTTGTAAAGAATCAAATCACTGACATCTTGGCTTGTTGATAAATTTCAAGCTAACTTTTATGCTCTCCTCTTTTACCCTCATCAAGAGACTTCTTCATTTCACTTCACTTTCCGCCATCAGAGTGTTATCATCTGCACATCTGAGATTGTTCATATTTCTCCTGACAACCTTGATTCCATTGAATCATGACCTTGAGTCATTCAGTCTAGCATTTTGCATGGTATACTTTATATATAAGTTTTAAAAAAAATAATAAGATAATATACAGCTTTGTCATACTCCTTTTCCAGTCTTAAACCAATTAACTATTTCATTTTAAGTTTTAACTTTCTTTTTGCCCACATACAGGTTCTGTAAGTGACAAGTAAGATAATCGGGTACATTGTGATCCATACACTTACTGAAAGGAATTAAAATTTTTAAAGGGGGGGGGGAATTGATATAATATTTTTTAAGGCAAAAATTGACATCTCACACTATTTAGAGGCTTGTGCTGAGAAAGAGGAATGATGACTGTGTATGGGAACCAAGTTTATTATCAACTTGGATGTACTTTTTGAGTGCTTATTCCTGGAAATTGTCATTCTTTGACTCTGGTGCACTGCTCTATCCTAGTTTTTCCACTTACCCAACAACCTCCTTTTCAGTCTCTTGCAGGCTCTCTTCATCCATTATTTGCTAGTTTTTAAGCACAGATGTTTCTTGAGGCTCTGTTCTGGGTCCATTTTCATTCTAAACCTCTCCATTGGTGATCTGAGCTTCTGTGGTACCATTTATCATGTATGAGATGATTTCCAATTTAAGACTTGTATCTAATCCAACTTGATATCCCACTCACATCTGACATTCGAGATTTCCCAAATGGAATTTTTCCCTTTCGCCCATTTTTTCTTCAAAATCTTCAATTTCTTTAGGTGACATTACCCATCCAACCATGAACGAAGATTGAAGTACTTTCTTAATAAATGTTTGTTGATTGCGTCTTCTTGCCTTCCTTCCTCTCCCTCTTTAACCCCATTTAGTTAGTGGCTAGGTCTTGTAGATTTTATGCTTACACCAGTCCCTTTCTTTCACTGAACTACATTATTTAGACCCTCGATACCTCTTGTCTGGATTATTGTAACAGTGCCCTAATTGATCTCCTGGCTTTGAACTTTATTCTGTATACCTGCTTAAGTAATCTTCCCCGAGGCAGAGGGTTGATTCTGGTACTTTTCTGTTCAGAAGCCTTTCCTCTTGCTGCTATACTCAAACACGGAAGCCTGGCATTTAAAGCCCTACACAACTTTTTCCTTGTTTTTTTCCTTTTCACATACTTTTAAGTTTCATCCAGATGGACTTTTAGGTATTTTTTTCATAATTTAATATTCTATCTCCTGCTTCTATGCATTTGTTTGGGTCATCCTCCACCTGAAATAATTTGAATTTCTGCTCTTTCTCTCTCCTTTCCTCTTTCCCTCTCTCTCTTTTTCCCCCTCTCTTCCTCTTCTTCCTTCCCTCCCTCTTTCTCCCTTTGTGTCTGTCTTTCACTTTCTGTCTCTCCCTCTTTCCTCCCTCCCTTTCTCTTTCCTCATCTCTACCCCATAGAGCCCTCATCTTCCAAAGTTTTTTAATTTATCAAGCCTTCTTTGACTGTTCCTTTAATTGTTAAAATTTTCTCCATTCTCAAAATTTGTAAATATTTATCAGTATGAACATTATATCTTTCCAGTAAAATGGTCCCTTGGATACAAGTATACTGGATACAAGTATTGTTTTTCTATTTGTATCCTTAGGATCTTGTACTTGGTAGATGCTTATTACATGTTGATTGACTAAGCCCCATTCCAGAGGAGCTCCAAATAGTTTTTTAAGGTTTTTTTTGTTTTATTTTTTGCAATATTGACTTGTTACAAATAAGACACTGTTAAGACTTTCTTGTTTGTAGAACTTGGAATGGGAGTTACTTTCATTATGGGAAATGACTTACTAGGTAATAGATCAGAGAAAATCCTTTGTTGTAGTCTTATTTGCTGTGGAGAATTTGTTAATAATCTGATTGCCTAGAAATTGGTTTTAAATTAGCTTATCCTCATAGTTCCCTCTGCAGAAAGTATTGTTTCCAAAAATTTTTCAAGGGCACTTTGGATCTTTGCTGTATCAATTACATTTATATTTTGTACTTCAGTATGTCTTTCAGTGCATTATTGAGTTCAAGTAGAGCCTCAGACATATAATAGTATGACCATGGGCAAGTCACTTATCCATATTTGCCTCAGTTGTTCATCTATAAAATTGAGCTGGAGAAGAAAAGAACAAATACTGTATTTTTGCCAAGAAAACCCAAATGGGGTCAGAACATGATAACTCTGAGAACAACAATCCATTGTTCTTCCCAAGTGGTTATTGAATTGAATCTGTCTTGTCCTCAGGTGCCCCTGACCCCTGGTGGCCTGAAGTTGAAGAATTTAGAGGCTAAACACTGGTGTTTTTCCATATAGTCAGTAATCAGAGGAACTTCCTGTTCTTTATACTAATGTCATTTGAGAGAAGAAGCCACATTCCTTATGGATAATTATTCATTTCCAACCCAGTGTAGTGTTCTTTACTGATAGTGGGATGTGAAAAAGCATGAAGCCAAGATTATTTGGGAGGTTCACATACATCTTGTATTCTAGATTGTTAACTAAAGACCTCCTAACTGAAATATAAAGTATTATTTTTAAGTATTTGTAATTTTTAAAAATTTATTTATCTATTTAATTTATTCACTTAGTCTTTATTTTTATTTATTTAGAGTTTTTGATTTATTTAATTTTTAAGGGCACCTTCTTCCTTCTCTGATCTAATTTCTATTCAATGAACATTTTTCTTTTTTAAAATTATTTTTGTTTCACTAAGAATATCCCAATTGCTTGTAAAAAATTTTTAACAATAATTTTTTAAAATTTTGATTTTCAAATTTTCTCCCTCTCTCCTGACCCTTACGCCACTTTGAGAAATTGTGCAGTGTATTTTGATTTTATATATATGAAATCATGCAAAACACATTTTCATATTAGCCATAACATTTGTTTTTCTGATACCTCTGCCGGCTGTGGTGTTTTAAATTCAGTTTAAAACATCCTTATTCTAAGAGGGATGGAGAAGAAAGAGTGAGGGATTAGCAAAGGATAGAATAACAATTCCTGCCACCCTGCTTAGCCTCTTTGTGTCTCCATCCTGGTACCCTATGAAGACTGAGTTAGCACTCTGGATACCTTAGAATCAGCTGGAGTCAGGATAAGCAAAAGTCCTTGGTTTTTATTCTTGGTCTTTAGGGGTAGAAGTGAACAGGATGGTTGCAGAATCTTCCCCAACCTTCCTTATCATATCCTACCAAAGTGACTCTGGCTTGTCTTACTCCACCGCCTAGTCCCTCCTACAATTCTCTGTATACATTTATTGAGTTATTGAGCCAGAACAGAATAGTGGGAAGGACCATTTTCCAAGCATATGCTAATAGAGTATTGTCCAATTGGTAATTAACTTTTAGGTGCTTGGTTGTCCGACCTCAGTGCATCAACTTAAGTGTTTCAACCCTTTACAGTACCCAATCCCGGCAGGTAGCAGAGAGGCTGGAGAAGGAGCCCAAGGGTATTCAGTACTCTCAGACTCTATAGATAAAAATGTGTGACAAAATACAAAGTGCTGAACTTGGGGGCAGGAAAGATTTGGGCTTGATTTTTTACTTCTGACAATTACTAGTCATGTCACCATTAACAAAGCCCTCAAACTGTTTCCTCATCTGTCCCATACAATTATAGATAACCTATGGTATATAAATGTTATTACTGCCTTTTTTTTTTTTTAAACCGACTACTGATTAAACAGAAGTTAAGGCAAATGGCATTTGTTCTTTTACCCCAGTTTATCTTTTATTTATGCTCTTCTTTTCAAGAATGTGTTAGAATTTTATTGGTCAGAACATCTAATTTTGAGAGGATATGCCATGAGCATCAAGGAAAATTAAATATGATGAGCCCTGAGTAGCCTTGTCTGTTCTTAATATTGTAATTATTTTCCTTAGATAATCTTGAAAGCTTAGGCTAAAAGGAGTTGTTTTTGGTGCATCGAAGTCTTTGGGGACTAAAGAAATAACTTGTGTTCTTTGATGGGGAAGCTATTGTGGAGAGCTTATTCTATTTTTTTTTTAATTCTATTTTTCTTCTATTTATTCTTTTTAAGAAGTCACTCTTGTTTCAGAATATTCTTCCCTTTCTATTTATCTGGGATTGTTATAGCCCTTCAGAAAAACTAAATGGAGTCAATCCTGTTAAAGGTTTTTTCATGAAGAAGGTCTATTGAGCATGTGATAGGACAGTTAGTTTACTGGCATCTTGGGATCTCAGCAGGTAAGGATTGTCTTTTTGTTTATTGTAGTATTTCTAGTCTTTAGTATTGTACCTGGCCCATAGTAAGCAGTCAATAAGCCTTTATTAAGTTCCCACTATGTGTCATGCACCACTAAATGGTGGGGACAAAAGTGGAGATCTCAATGTCTCTGCCAAGAAAATCCCAAATGGGGTCACGAAGAGTTGGACATGATTGAAGAATGACTATGGAACACAACGTTCAAGTTGAGGTGGCCAAGAGGCAGATGAAGATGTAAGTCTAGAGGCCAGCAGAGGTTAGGGCTAGATAATTAGATTTGAGTGTCATCAGCATAGAGACAGTAATTTAACCCCAGAAAGCTGCTGAAATCACCTTGTGAAACAGAAGAAAAAGGAGAAGAGAAAAGGGCCCAGGAAAGAATTAGTAGGTGTGAAATGGGTAAAGATCCAGCAAGGGAGACTGAGGAGGAGTAGTCAGAAAGGAGGATATGATAGCACCAGCATTTTCTATCCCCATATAACCTCAGCTTCCCTGACCTCTACTTCCTTCACATAACTTCCTCTTCCCATGCATCCTGATTGACTCTAGCTTTTTAGGGGCATAAAAAGTCCCAGTCTGAGCCTCAGATTTGGTGGGAGCCTGAGACCATTTAAATCAACATATCTTGATGACTTACTGAATGACACAGGATTGGGCCTCTGAGCATATTAGGAGGTTCTTTCTTCTTTTAATATTCCTTATGTGCTTATCTTCTGGAGTACCCTTTTTAGCCCTGCATCAGATTAGAAAAGATCCTTTAACTTCGTGTCTAGCAGTCCATGGCCACTTTCTTTCCTCCTTAGATCTTTCAGGTCTCCTAGTTGGTGCTTTAAAAATTGGTTACTTTTTCTGTTTTCTAATTACATGGGCGCGAATTTAGGGTTGTTTGTTAGTTTGCTGTTAGTTAAGTAACCAAAAAAAAAAAAAAAAAGTTAAGTAACCAGGGAGTAAGAGAAAGGATAGAGTTAAATTCCTGGCACTTTGTGGAGCTTATCAGACAAAGGCCATGTATTTGCAGGATGTTCTGTCACAAAATCTGCGTGTATTATTGGTCAGCCAGGCTGAGGGGGAGGAGTGTGTGGGTGCCTGTGAGGTTTGTTTTGTTTTGTTTTGGAGGAGAGACTTGAGGTGGCCTAAGCTGAAAGCATTGGCTGAATGGCTGGCCATTAAGCCAGTGAAAGGAGGGAAACCTGGGAGTGTGCCCATTTGGCCCCCTTTTCCTTGGTAGCCCATTGAGTATCTTGTGCACACATTTGGCTTGATAAGAGCTGGCTGTGCTGACATATGAAACTGTTCACTTCCTTACTCAGGCAGCTCAGCACTTTTTACATAATCTGTTGAATTCATTAAAACTGGTGACTGGTTCTTTCAGGGTTGTAGGTTGCCAGGTATCTGCAATACAAGTTCCTATTTGTTTACAGAAAATCTCATGGTAGGGCCAGTCCTTCAACACCTCTGGGACAGGTATGTAATTAGTAGCATTCCTTCCCATTTTCTTGTGTATGCTGTAAAGTTTTAGAACATTTCCATTTTCCACATGAAAACTGTTAGTCATGCCATCTTGGTTTATGACTTCAGAGAACAAAAAGATATTTGCCTTCCCACTCGTGACCGTATTCTATACTTCTCTAGATTATTTTCGGTACTGCTTCTGTAGTATAGGCCCTTGGTTATCTCCCATCAGAAATGATGGAAGTATTAGATACTACAGTAGTAGTTTCCTTATAGGTCTGCCTCCACTTCTACTTCTTTTCTTCAGTACTCTTTTTTAATATGACTATCAAACTAATCTTTATTCTGATCATATTTCTGTCCTTCAGTAGATTTGTGATTTCTTTAATGGGTATTCCCCTCTGATGAGGTAGAACACAACCTACTATGGAGTTTCATTCTGTGATATTCTTATTTTTGCCCTCTAGTAAACCTTCCATACGGAAGCCATCCAATGTGCTGAGGATCATTTTCTAGTTCTCTTGACATTCTCTGAAATGTCGGCTGTCCGCCAGCTATTCCATATGACCAGCCTGATTTCTTTTAAAAAAAAAAAAAAAGATTGGGTTTCCTCATCTTGCCTGGGCAGTTCACAAACCAGATGATGCTATTAATGATTGGCACAGGTACTTTGAACTGTTTCATTTTCTACCTAGTGGCTTTTCTCCTTTCTTGGTTCTAGGAGTTCATCATTTTAATGCTTGATTTAGTGCAGAAACCCAAATGGCACACTCCCCTACAGATAAAACTCCCAGGTTGAAGAGATCTCTCCAGCCTTAGCTTTCTTGTTTGCAAGGATTATAGGTATAGCCACCTGCCAATCCCCCTTTTGAGGGCCACTCTTCTGACATCTGTAATGTCTCTTTTGTGTGCTTCTTATTGGTAATATGTTGCTGCTTGTTCATATCCAAATATCCACCTTGGTTCTCTTTTGCTCTTTGGGTGATCCTCAGCTTTATTTGGAAACTGTTATACTCCATGATTCATAATGATATACCATCGTCAGAAAGGGGCCATCTTTAGTTATTCTGATTTATATCTTGCCACTGGATCCTGTAGCCACGGAGAAGAAATTAAGGGTGATGATTTTGCACAGCTGTCCGTCACATTCAATTCACATGCATGTCACGGTATCATTTGCCTAATCTTTGAATACAAAGAACAAACTAGAACCATCACCAGAAGATCAATGATGTTAAAAAGATGGGCTTTTACTTCAGAAAAAAGCATGTAATCTATGAAAGTACCGGACAATTTCCAGTCTTCTTGCCTACACTCATTGTCTGTTGAAAGGGTATGGACTGATCAACTGACTTTGTAGATTAACTGTCCATTCAGCTATATAACATGATCTAGACATATTATAGACCCATCAACTGGGTTTTTCCAGTGTAGTTAGTTATACCACACACTTTTGAATGATCACAAATCTTATTTAGGAGGCTCTTCAGTTGTAATCACCACAATGTCATTAGCAAATGGCATTTGGAAGACTTATCTTTATACAATTCCTTCTCCTTTTGGACTCTTGTGTTGGACAGCCTCCATGACATTGGGAAACAATCTTGACAATCATATAGCTTCCTGTTTTATTTCCTTTTTTGATTTTAAGAATTAATAGGATCTTCAAGCAAAATATTTCTGTTGATTTATCTTTCAAAGACTTTATTTATGATTTCAACATGTGCATGGGAGATTTTTAAGAACAGTTTTTCTCTACCATATCAAATGCCTTTGTTAAAAAAAAAAATTACAAACTAAGTACAGTGGGAATTTGCAGTCTTTGTATCTTTTAGTCAGTTACCATAAAGCTGTTGTCTGCTGGAGCATAAAGCTGGTTGTGTGAAAGTATGGCTTTTTTTTTTTTTTTTTTTTTAAATCTGGTTTTATTATCCAGAAATCTTAAGTGGTTTCTTACTGTCTACTAAGCAAAGGTCAGACTTTTTTATATTGCAGTCAAGACTTTTCCTTTCTTACCTTATCACATACTATATTCTTCAAACCAATTGAGTTGTTCTATTCCCCACGGATATACTAGTAAATATTTAACTGGCTCTCCAAAAAAAATTTCAGACATCACATTGTTAAATTTCATCTGCATTGTTAACATGTCATCTTGATTTCTTAAGTCTAGACAATCAACCAATCTTTGATTTAGAGCATTATTGATTTAACAATTGACTCCACTCCTATATATGTTCATGACCTGGAAGTCTTTCTTCTCTTATTCTATTTCTAACCACTTGCTAAAGGCCAGCTCAGTCAGTAGTGATAACTTATTTCCCCTTAGACTTCACAAAGGGCTTTGTTTTATACCTTTAGGTTGCAAAATCTGAGGGAAATATTAGAAATTATCTTGTGTCTTACTATATTATATTATGATGAGGAAAATGAGTTTTAAAGTTGTCACTTGCCTATGTTCATACAGGTAGTAAACTGGGATTTGACTCCAGGCTCCTAACTCCTAATCCTCTACTACTAAATCTCTCTGAGTATCATTATATATCATATTTATGAATTTTATTAAAATTTAAGTTCCATGAAATCAGGCACTTTTATTTTACCCAAGCTTCGTATTCCCCACCCCCAATACTTATCACAGTGCTCCATGTACAGCAGATGATTAATTAATGTAAATTGAATTGACTCAGGGAATTCCTGTCAGGGAATCTCTTTTGTAGATTTCATCCAAAATGTCGGAAGGATCTAGTCACCTTTTAATTTTCTCACCTTTGTACCATTCTCCCACTAGATGCTACCTTACGGTCTTATGATCCAATGAAATAAAAAATGTAAAGCACTTGCAAACCTTAAGGTATTGCATAAACCTATGTATTGGAGGATGAACTCGTTATAATTTTCTCTTATATTCTTCTTTATTTTCTCTCAAATTTCTCTTCTTTCTGTTCACTGGTAGGATCTCTGAAGTCAGAATTTCAGAGCTGAAGGGGACCTTAGAAATATATCACTTCATAATCTCTTCTAGGATTTCACTTCATATTCTCTTCTAAAGTTTGTTCTCTTGAATTCCTTTACATTCAATCTTCCTTTTTCTGTATCTGATCTTACAAAACACTGGTCCCCCACTGTGGTACTGAGGGCTTTGAGTGGTGATAAGACCCCATCTCTGAGCAACACAACTCAAGCAAATTCCCAGCCTTACCCCCAAGACACAGTGCCATATTGAGGTGTGTGAATACCATGATTATCACCATGATAATCATCAGCATTTTTTTGGCTTCTAATTAAAGTACACATGCCCTAATTAAAGATCCTGCTGTGGAAAGCATCATAATCTAGGGGAAAGAGTATTAGCTTTGGAAGCAGAGTCAAGTTCAGCTTCTGCCTTTGATGTGTGACTTCTGGGAAGTCATTGACTCTTCCTGGGCCTCTTAACCTTTAAAATGAATGGACTGTATTAAGTGGTCTGTGAACTTTCATCTAGCTTTAAATCTGTTGTTGTGGGATCCTTGGAATGGGGTTGTGATTCTCAAGACATCCCAAAAAGTGAAGAGAGATTTCTGAGAAGCATTTTTTAGAATAGAAAGGCGTGTCAGTTTCCAGACCTAATGGCTCTTGAACTGCTTGAGGTCTGAAAATTAGCAAACGGAAATGTATGGCACCCCTTACAAACCTAGGCAGACTTGTCTAAAGTAAAACCCTGCAATATTTGAGTGTTTATTTTCTCCCTAACTTAAGTTAATCTCTTTCCCAGTATCTTGGGAATTTGAAGGGCCCTATTTCTACACAAATCTATTCAAAAATGATTGTCTGAATTACCAATTATATGTGACAGTTAAGCAGCAGGACTCTGAGTGCTACTCAGCACCCCTGAGTCCTGCGTAGAAATCTAGAGTAAGGTTTCAGATATACATTCACATTCGTAATTTACCTCGTATGTTTTTTATCTGGCTTTTGTGCATTCAAATAACTACTTTCAAGAACTTTATGATGTTGATACAGAATAGTATCAATGAATAAAAGACTTCCCACTGAGCAGAGTTGGCTGGTAGTTTGTGTACTTTGTCCAACCTAATTCTCACCCCACCTTCTCTCTGTAATAACCATGTTTCAGGCTCCAAATCCTGAATCCTTATTGTGACTCATTTATTAGATACAGTGTAGTGATAGAGTAAGCTAGGAATTGGGCCAAACCCAGTTACAGAGGGCAGCAGAATGGTGCCTTCACCGCTTCAGAGCACCAGCTGAATAAGGTTCGGGGAGATATTTGGATATGAGTAATAGGGTCAATTCCTTCAAGGGGAGATTTCCCAGGAATTACAGAAAGTTATTAGGTGGGCTCCCATGGGAGTCACATCACACTCAGTGTTTCTGTTTTCACTTGGCTCAGTGGAGAAGGGAAAGGGAAGAGTTAGATCATAGGCTCGAGGAAGGAAAAAATTTTCCACATGCTACCTTGCTAAGAGCTTGGGGGTATATAGGATAGATAGCACCTAGATTCCTATTTATATCGCTTTTTGATAGGCCTTGATACTATTTCTTTACAGAGCCCAGGGATAATTAGATCATAATTCCTGAGAGTGAGAACATTCTTTTCCCCTTCCTTTGCATTGCTCAGTAGATAGCTGGGCTGAGTTTTATACATTGCAGGGGAAGTATTCGATGTCCAAGACATCTAACCAATTTGTTTTGTCTTTGAAGAATTCTTACTGCCGATGGACTCATTGATGACATCAAGAGGCGGAGATACTACGAGAAGCCATGTCGTCGAAGACAGAGAGAGAGCTATGAGACTTGTCGGCGCATTTACAACATGGAAATGGCACGAAAGATTAACTTCTTGATGCGCAAGAATCGGTTGGATCCATGGCAGGGCTGCTGAAGCCATTAGAGAGAAAGAGACCCAGTGTGAGAACTCCCTAGTATGCAGTAGCTCTGTCTCCATAGGTTTCTTCTAAGAACCTAAAAATTGGGACATTTGCTTCTTTTTCCAGTCCTATTTTTTCTTGCCATCTTTTCTATCCCAATATAATCAAGATACATACATGCATTCACATGTATTCACATGCATTTATTCCCCCTCCCAAGCCAGTGATATCATTAAATGTTCCTCCTTGACATCATGTGTCTTTGATTAATGAAAAACCCCACAGGATTATGTCTTTGCCATTCTGAAGAAACTGGGGTGGGGCAGAGTCTTCAAAAATTCCATGATTGGAATATAACACTTTTCATCCATTCTTTGTTTTCTAATAGTTCCTAATAAAGAACACTAAGGACTACAGATAAAAATGGTCCCCTAGTATTATTTGAAAAAGTCATCTCTTTACTGAATAATTCCCTAAAGAAGAAGGGTAAAGGCTCATGTAATTGGAATAAATTATATTTCTGAAGTACCCAGCCACACTGATATGCTGAAATCTTCTCTCATGGGAATTCCTAGAAAATAATCCAATTTGACTTTCATTCCTGTTTTCTCTCTCATTCTGAGGTATGTTGGGGGGGGGGGGGGAAGAGGGGAGGGGATGACAATAGACATAAAGATGAATGGGGAACAGCTGAAATGTGGAGAAGATGGAACCCATATAGGATAGACAAATCAAGGAAATAAAGTGGAGTTTTCCACCCCCACCCCCCCACTTGCTTTTCCCCCAGCAGGGACTCTTGGGTTTATGACACTGACAGCTTGTGGCATCAGGCCACTGGGGGGAAAGCCAGCTGCTTTGCTTCCTCTCCTGCTGTCTGTTTGCTCTGGCCATGGTCTCCAGATAACTATGTTGCTGATATTAGGCAAGTAGGCGCCAAACCCTGCAGGGGATGGTGGGGAAGGCCAAGGTGGGCAGCCCACCCTGCTATTTTGCACAGGCTGTAGCCTGCTGAAGCCTTCTGTAGCTGTATGATGTTCAAAAAGGAAATAAACAGAATGCAGACTGCCAAGCTTCCCTCTTGTTTGCTGATGTTCAGACATCTCCCTCTGGTGGTAAGAAAGGCTGGCTTTGGGTTGCTTTTAGCCCAACTCATTTATCTTCTTTTAAACCTCTTGAGGATTTCCATTTATACTAACACCCTTACTGATTAAGCTGGGGTTGTAATGCCAACTCATGTGGTCCTTGCCCTCTTTTGAACTTTTGCCCTTCCATTAATGGCAAAGTTAAGAATACTTGAGCGATACTAGAGAAATAGAAGATATCCTTATCTCCTAGAAGTCAAAAAGCCAGCTGAAAAGACTATATACATATGGAACCTTTTTTTTTTTTAAATATATATAGCTTTTTATTTATAAGATATATGCATAGATAATTTTTCAGCATTGACAGTTGCAAATCCTTTCGTTACAATTTTTCCCCTCCTCCCTCACCCCCTCCCCCAGATGGCAGGTTGACCCATACATTTAAATATGTTAAAGTATAAGTTAAATACACTATATGTATACATGTCCAAACAGTTAATTTGATGTATAAAGAGTCGGACTTCGAAATAGTGTACAATTAGCCTGTGAAGGAAATCAAAAATGCAGGCGGACAAAAATAGAGGGATTGGGAATTCTATGTAGTGGTTTATAGTCATCTCCCAGAGTTCTTTCCCTAGGTGTAGCTGCTTCAGTTCATAACTGCTCTATTGGAACTGATTTGGTTCATCTTCGTTGTTGAAGAGGGCCGCGTCCATCAGAATTGATCATCATATGGTATTGTTGTTGAAGTATATAATGATCTCCTGGTTCTGCTCATTTAACTTAGCATCAGTTCATGTAAGTCTCTCTAGGCCTTTCTGAAATCATCCTGCTGGTCATTTCTTACAGAACAATAATATTCCATAATATTCATATACCACAGTTTATTCAGCCATTCTCCAATTCATGGGCATCCACTCAGTTTCCAGTTTCTGGCCACTACAAAGAGGGCTGCCACAAACATTCTTGCACATACAGGTCCCTTTGCCTTTAAAATCTCTTTGAGATATAAGCCCAATAGTAACACTGCTGGATCAAAGGGTATGCACAGTTTGATAGCTTTTTGAGCATAGTGGAACCATTTTTTAAACAATCATAATTTTATGTACAATTAGATGCTCTTAATATTTTTTTTTCTTCTGGCAATGTATTTTGTGGCTGTTTTGCCTTTCCTGTGTCAAAACAAAATTTAGCAATAGGAATATGTGAAAGCAAGAAATCAATCATACATAAATTCAAAGTAGATATATTCCATAAACATTAAGGGGCTGCTGTTACTGGAATACCCTTGTGAAGGGATAGGAGAAATACAGAGCTGAGCTACTGTTCCATGATTTAAAATATAAGGAGGAATAGATAGGATATAAAAGATTTCATAAGTGTATGTATCAAAGTGCTATTTGAAGGCCACAATAAAGAAGGAATAACTTTGATAAGCTGATCAGAGCAATTTAGGAGTTGGTTAAATTAATACCAAGTTTTATAGGAAGAGATATTCAACATGTCTTAAAATAGAAGTGATTTAAATTTCCCCTCTTTAAAGTCCACTCTTCTCAGCAGCCAAAATCAACTTCCTAAGACATACATGTAACTGTCAAAGTCAAAAAGCATTTATTAAGCACTTACGTGCCTGGGAGGTACTGCTCTAAATGCTGAGACTATAAATACAAGCAGAAAACTTATCCCTGTCCTTGAGGAACTTACATTCTGATGGAGGAAGATAACATATTACAAAGAAGATTGGGGAAGGTGCCCTGGAGTGTCGTGATAGGTACAAGTCAGAAAGAAATGAAGACAAAGCTGGCTTGGCCTTTAAGTGGAGGTTTTGAGAAATGTTGGCCAATTAGAAGAGGTAAAGCCTGCTTCCAGTGGGAGAAACCCAGCAGTGGAATGAAGGTGCAGGATGAGGGGGCTGCTGGGTGTGCTGCAGAAAATCCAGTCTCGAGAGGAGTCTAGAAGGCACTGAATACAGGTGACCTAAAATCCAATAGAAGCATCCCACCCTGGGAGGCATGCTACACGCTGGCTCTAAGAAGTCTTTCAGGACTTACTTGAGTCCATTTTATGTAGTCATCTTGTAGCCAGACTCAACTGATTGAGATTCCCAAATCCCCAATTGCTATCTCCCACCTCCATCCTCTTAAGCTTGACTTTTTTGTTCACCTGAACCTCCTAGAATCTCTAGAAATTATTACAGTGCTTTGTACCCAAGATACACTAATAAATGCTTGTGCATTAAGAAATTACAAATAGAAATGCAGAAAAATATGAGAACCTGTTAAGATCTGTTATACAGAGAAATAAGAATCAGGAGATAAGTATGCACTGACTAGAACATAAGGAACATAAACCAAAATCAAGTTGAATGCTGAGAAGCTGAGAACAATCAATCTCCCAGAGATGTTAATTGAACATTGTTCCTCTCAGTAGAGAGGGCTACTATAACAGATGGTTGTATATATTGTCGGGCAGCGAATATATTCAGTTTTCTTAACTCTTTTTAATGAGGACATCTCTATGACTGTAATATAAAAAAGTGTCAAAGTTATTTTTAAAAGAAAGTAAACGTTTGAATGAATGAGCACTCTTGCCTGCCAAACCTGTATCCTCCAGATTTCCTGTTAAGTGTATCGGCAACATTTAAAATCATCCAGGGATCAACTCTTCCCTGTCCGTGCCCTCAGCTCCATTCAATGAGCCACCCAGTCTTGTTAATCTTTATTATCTCTTGCAACTGCCCCTTCTTTCCACTCATAGGTCTACCCACTCTTGGTCCTTCACCTTTGTAATGGCCTGATTACTCTCCCTTTTCCCAGTCTTTCCCATCTCTAATCCATACTCCAAAGCTGCCAAAATAATGTTAAAAGGCCCAGCATAACAACATTTACATAGCCTTTTAATGTTTGTCAAGTGCTGTAGACACAGGTTAACTCATTTGATTCTCAAAACTGAGGGAGATGCTATTATCCATATTTTACAGTTTAGGAAACAAGCTGAGAGATTAATTTGTTCACAGGTCTTCCATACTATAAATCTAATACTCTTATCCACTTGAACTGACCACCTCTCTCCTGTTTAGAAGCCTTCAGTCGCTAAAGATACAAGGGAAGCCGAGTCATCTAATCCAAAGTCCTTCATTTTTGAAATGAAACAGAACCAGAGAAGGTATTTATTCCTGCAGTCACACTAGTAGAGTTGGAGAACCAGAATTTGAACCCACATCCTTTGATAGAAACCCAGTATGATGGCAACAATAAAACTATACAATGATCAATTCTGATGGACATGGCTCTCTACAACGAGGTGATTTAAACCAATGCTACATGTTCAATGATGAAGAAAGCCATCTACATCCAGAGAGAACCATGGGAACAGTGTGGAACACAACAGCATTCTCACTCTCTCTGTAGTAGTTTGCTTGCATTTTGTTTTCTTTCTCAGTTTTTTCTTCCTTCTTGATCTGATTTTTCTTGTGCAGCAAGATAACTGTATAAATATGCACATATATTGGATTTAACATATATTTTAACATTTAACATGTATTGGACTATCTGCCATCTAAAGGAGGGGGTGAAAGGAAGGAGAGGAAAATTTGGAAGAGAAGGTTTTGCAAGGGTCAGTGTTGAAAAATTACCCATGCATATGTTTTGTAAATAAAAAGCTTAAAAAAGAAAGAAAGAAAAGAAACCCAGAATGGTGATTAAAAAGATTGGCGAGATCTAGTTTCTGAGTAATTTAATCATTTTATTCATAACACCAGCTGATTATTTTTAAAAGGAGGGTCATTCAGCCATTTTTCTTATTTTTTTTTATTATAGCTTTTTATTTAGAAGTTATATGCATGGGTAATTTTATAGCATTGACAATTGCCAAACTTTTTGTTCCAATTTTTCCTCCACCCCCTCCCCCAGATGTCAGCCATCTTTTTTAAACCAAAGAAACTCGTGCCCATGGACTCAACAGTTGATATACCCTTTGAAGAGTTCGAAGAGTAAGTGTTCAATTCAGGGTTGAATAACATGTCACTCTTGGACAGAGAAAATATCTATACTAGACCACTCCCTTTCTTGGGCTGTCAAGATGGGTTCTCCAAAATCTAAAGCAACAAGGAAAAACATAAAGATGAACATCTGGAAAATCTCATGCCAGATATACTCAACACCAAAGAAACCCAGTGTTAGGTGAAACATTTGACCAAGTTGAATCATCTTCCATTCATTTTCCTTATTTCCCTCAGAGACAGGTCCACTTTGTAACCCCTAAAATTAGAGCACCTAAATTTTTACAAACTCAAGGTTTAATCATTCATCAGTAATCTCAATTCCATAGGACTTAAGAGAATTTTTACAGAGGATGGTGGAGTAGATCAATCACATCCATTGAAAATTAGTTACAAGATCCCTATTGGATCAAGATCCAAACTTTTAAGAAGCTGGGACCTAGTCTGATCCACTCAATTTTCAGTTAAGGAAACTGAGGCCCAGAGAGATCAGGTGTCTTGCTGCTGGTCACAGAGTCTTCACATAGACTTGGAAGCCTAAAGTTTACAATGTGAAATCTGAGTGGAATAAAGATTCCTAAGTAGAATGAGGAGTGCAGTCCTGGCAGAGGAGATATTTGGGTGGAGAGGTAGACAGGATGCTAAGTGGGGCAACTGCTATATTTTATTTTGGCTAGAACTTGAATGAGAGGGGAAATAGTGTTAAGATCAAGCTGGTAAGATAGATTGGGAGTCAAACTGGAGAGGGCTTGAAATGTCAAGTTAGGTCCTTTCCATTTTATCTAGGAGGAAACGGGATGCTATGGAGCTAGTGAGAGAAATGATTATTAACAACCAATATGGAGAGATTTAGAGCTCCCCCTTCTTCCAAATTCCTGCTCTTAAAGTTGTTTTTAAGAGTTACTGATAATGAAATTGAATAATTCTCAATCTTGGTCAGACTCATCTAACCTATAAGGAATTTAATCTAGAGTGGAGAAGCCTTCTACTCAATCTTCAGTTCTGGTTTAGTTTGCATCACTGGAGTACTTTTGGTACCCAATATAACCTGCTACAAAAAGTTTCTCTGTCAGAGACGTCTGGCTACTGAGGGGACATCGCTCTACTTTTATTGGTAACCAATAACCTTGCTGATATATTGATCACACTTGGAAACATATCTCAGTTTGTCTTTATTGGAGATTTTTGTCAAAACTGTTGTATTTCTCTACTTAAAATCACTTCAGATTTATCTTTTTACATGTATGTGAAGTAATCTAAATCTTTTAAGAGTAGACATATTTGCTTTTTTATACCCTGCATCATTAAGAGTAAAATAAAAATTATTTGCAAAATTTAATTGACATAGGTTTACTGTGAAGAAGGTGGAAACTAATCCAGGACATACAAAAGCAAAGAGGTAGAAATGGCCACTAGTGCCATATGGAATATATAGAAAAGGAATATTTTTGTTCTCTAATAGCCAAGATTCTTCTTGTGCCTTTTAAAGCTACTGTGGCAACAGTTAAAAAAAAAAAAAATCTCTCTTTACTGCTATCTTCCTACCTATAATACCTTTAGTAGAATAAAATCACCAAATGTTGAGTCCCTATGTATAGGAGGACCCTGTGCCAAACACTGCTATCAATGTGTTGCCATTTGTATTAAAAATGATACTCTCCAGATTTTTAAAAAACTGGATTTCTTTTTGTCATCCAAACTGGAAGCACAGTGATCAGTCATAGGCTCTATCCCACTTCTCATCTTCACAGAAGCTCTGATCTCTGTTTTTTGAGCTTAGGCAACTTGCTTAGGCAGCCTGGTAGCTGTGGTTCAGCATGGATACTGGTTTTAGTTCAGGCACTTGATTGGTTTAGCCCATTCCTGCTCAAGAGATCCACCAGCCTCAGCCTCCTCAGAGCAAGGATTACAGGTACTGGTCTCTGTGATCCAGTATAAGACTAATTTGTCTAAGGTGCTAGAACATAGATGAGGGCACAGATGAGTTATTTCAAGTGGTGCAATGGTCTTGCTAAATCTGGCCAGAAGTTCATTGTAATAACATTCTAATACATCAATAAGGGATTCAGATCTAAAAAGGGCTAGGAAACTATTAACATTGCAAATGAGAAATAAAGACTTTGAAAATACAGTGGTGTCTTGGTATTATTGTCAATTCATTCCAGAAAGCACTACAAGTGGTAAAAAGAAATATTGAATGAATTTTTCCCATAAAGGAGAACATCTCCAGTGTGAAGTCTAACCATCTCTCCACATCCAATTCCCCAAGGGGGCAAATGGGGCTTCCAGATTCAGAGAAACAAGCCCAGCCAGGCTTTTCTCTTCTTGACCCAACTCACTATCTAAGAATCTCAGCATTTATATTCTCCCCCCATCATTGTCCAAGTATTCCTCAAGCTTCTTTGGGTAAAGGTGGGAGGGGAGTGCCTGGATGTGGAGATGGAAGATTTCTCACTCCACCTGTTGCCCTGGGTCCTCCACTCCTGTTCTAGCTCCTCCATCTCTTGCTAAGTATGCTGGATGCTCCATGCCACTTTTCAGAACTACTGTTTTGGGAGCTGGTCAACTATGTGCTGCAGTGGCCATACGCTGCAGAACTGCCCAGCAACCTAGGTAATGTACATGTACATGTACAACTTCAACATAGTGGATTCCAATCTGAGAGTCCTTTCACACAACAGCCTTCACTGGGAGGAGCCCATGACCAAGGACAATAGCAGTGGTGGCAGGGCTGGGCAGAAAGTCTCGCCAACCTTACATCCCTACTGCTCAATCAAGACAATAACCAAGTGCAACAAATCCTGAAGCAATTTTTTTCTTACCCAAATGCTCGAATACTGAATTTGATAAATTTCAAAGCAGAGTGAGTAATAAATGGAGTAGGAACATTTCAAGCCCTTAAAATATGCCTTTGCTCAGACTGGAATTCCCCCCTCCAATTTTTGAAGTTCAACTCAAATCCATTCATGCTACCTACTATTAGGCAAGTCACTTTAACTCTCTCAGCTTCAGTTTAGTCACCTGGAACATGAAGGACTTGAACTATCTAAGATTCTTTTCTGCCATAAATCTGATCTCTCAGACAGTAATGATTTTTCCTTGAATATGACATAAAACCTTTTGCATAGTTTGTTTTTTAATAACTTTATTCCATCCTGTCCTCTCCTCATCATCTCAGCTTTTTTCTTCAATCTCTCTTGACTGCTATCCTCCTGTCTACAAATATTTTCATGTCTCTTCTATCCTCAGAAAACTCTCACTTGTTCCATTTTTCCCTATTATCTTACATCTCTCTCTCTCTTTTTTTTTGGATGATTAAACTCTTTGAGAAAGCTATCTGTCATCATTGGCTTTGTTTCTTTTTCTCATTTCTTAATTCTCTGCAGTCAGGCTTCCATGTAATCATTCAACTGAAACTTTTGAAAGTTAGCAGTGCTCTTGTCAAATCTTATGGCCTTTTCTCAGTCCCAATCCTTCCTGAGCCTTTATGCAGCCTTTGATAAAGTTAGTCATTCTCTTTTCAGTTTTTTTTTTTTTTTTTTTTTTTTTTTTAATAACACTTCTCTCTTCTGGTTATCCTGTATGATTGCTTTCTCAGTCTCCTTGCCTGTCTTCATTTGAAGCAAGGCTATTAACCATAGATATGTCCTAAGACTATTCTGGATTATATATTATTGTATTTGGGGATTTCATCAGTTCACAAGGATTCAACTGTCTTCTCTATAGAGATGACTTTCACATCTACGTGCCTATCCTAATCTCTGTCCTGATTTTTGTTCTTTCAGCTACCTATTAGACAGCTTGAACTGGATTCCCATCAACATGGCTAAAACTGAATTCATAATCTTTTCCTCAATCCTCCCCTTCTTTCTCATTTCCCCGTTTCCAGGGATCCACCATCTTCCTAGTTATCAGGGCTCATCACTCAGGAGTCATCTTCAACTCCAAACTTTCTCATTCCCCGTAGCCAGTCAATTGCCAAGTCTTGTTTCTTTCATTTCTTGACAATCCCTTCTCTCTGACACTGCCCTCGTGCTGGTTCAAGCTCTACTCAACTCACACCTGGACTACTGCAATAACCTGCTAGTGGGTCAACCTGCCACAGGTCTCTCTCCTTCTCCCTTCCATTCCATCATCTTTTCAGCTGCCATACTGGCTTTTCTAATGGACAGATATCTTCATGGCTCAAGTTTGCCTCCCAGGATCAATTAAAAAATGCCTCCATTTGTCTTATACGAGGTCCCCCATAACCCGACCCCTTCCTTTCCGTACCCCCACCCCCAACCAGGTACTTTGCAATCCAAGCCAATTTGCAGTTTGTCCAATAGTCTAATCCATTTTCCACTGCAAGCACTTCCAATAACTCTCATCTCTGCCTCCCAGCTTCCCTGGGTCTCATTTAAACGCCACCTTCAAGAAATCTTTCCTAAACCTCCTTAATGCCAGAGTCTTCCCTCCCTGGGTTCATTCTGTCCATTGCCTATTTGTACACGGCTGTTTGCTCTTGTTTCCCCCACTGCATTACGAGCTGCTTGAGAGTAGGGGCTTCTTTCGGCGTCTAGCCCTTGGGCGGGGCTCACTGGGAGTTTCGGGGTGCTTGCTGCACGGCCCCGTGAGTCAGGCGGGGCTAGACTGAGTGCCAGCAGCCTCGTGGTCTCAGTAACTTCGCTTGGAAGACGAGGGGGAACTGAACCACACTGCCCGAGACCAGCTCGGAGCTCTCCCTCCTCTGCAGCCAGCCCGTACTAGCGTGTACCTCCAAGCTGGGCCAGTCGCGGCATCGCGGCTGGGAGTCCGCTTTCGTAGCGACCAGCAGCAGGTCGGCGCTCACTGAACACTGGCGGAATCCGCCTCGGGACTGAGAGAGCAGGACTGGGCACAAACCTCACCTACAAGCGCACCTGCCCCTCTCACGTAAAGCAGAAGGGAAACTTCCGTTTCCGGAAGCACGAACATCCGATTTTTCCTGCGGGGATAATGGTGGGCAGATACTCCTGGCAATCGGAAGTCTTTCAGGCTTCAAAATAATAGTACGCATGCGCTTCCGCGGGTAGGCGAGCGAGCGAATCTACCAGCATTACTTGGGCTCTCCCCCGTCACGTGCCAGGGGCGCCGGGCGGGAAGCCGCGTGGCGGAGCCAGCGGTAACGACGGCAAGCCGTAAGGTCGAGCGACTTCCGGTTCCGGTGTAACGTTCGGGCTCCGTCTCAGGGGCTGAAGTTTGTGAGGTGAGTAGCGGGCTCGGGCCCGGTGGGGCTGGCCATGGAGCCTGGGGGCTCAGTCTTCCAGCCCTGGCCGCCGTCGGAGCAGTTTTGGAGGCGGCGGTTCGTTAAGCGAATGTGCCCAACGGAAAGTGGCCAAGGAGAGGTTTCTGAGGAGTAAAGGGATGGCGGGGATTGTAGGAAGGAAAAGGGCGGGGGCGGGAAGGGGAAAAAAGGCTCGGGCTGAAGTGAGCTGCCCGGGGAAAACTGGGCGATTGCGGGGAGCGAGCGGTGGGGAGGGACGTGGGCTCAGAGGGAAGGAAGAGCGGGTCTGGGGAAGCATCCCTGGAGGATAAACATAAATAACTCAGGACTGGAAGCCTCCGCTTGAGTATTCATTGGGGGTCTCTCGGCCTTTGTCATACTTTAGAATCTATTGTCATCTGCCCAGGGGCAGTGTCACGTTGGCGTCCCCGAAGCTAGTCTGTGTACCAGCCGCAGCCGTTGTTTTTGTTTTTAGATCATAGGAGCTCGCATGTGGTGCTGAGGGTTGCGCGTGTTCAGCATCCTGTATAGCTTTATATTCCAGTCCTTTAAATGCTACGGGTGTGAGGATGGCAGTGTTTTTTTCTCCTGTGGTTATTTACCAGAGTGCTCTCCATTAAACTTGAACCTCACGGAGATCCTTTGAGGACAGATAAACTAGTTCGTCCTAATCCCTGCTTTACTGGTGGAATACTCAAAGCCAGAGGAATTAAGTTGCCCATTCAGTACTCATGACAACACTACCAGAATCCCTCCCAGTACGATGCATGATACGTCCCCTCTCTTATATGCTCATATACCCTCCCTTAGTTAAGGAGTATATATGGTCAAATAGGAGTTTGGGAAAATAGAGTCTTTTTCAAACTGTGATCCCCAAGAGACTGATTGGTGAAAAGAACTGTTTGAGTTTTCACTTAGCAAGACATAAGTTGGATACTTAAGCTTAGAACATTCTGTAGATGATCTTTCTCCTTTAATTCTATTTTTTCCTCTATAACCCTTCTGTCTTTTTTTATTCCAAATTCAAAACTATAATTTGATGGCAATAGGGCATGTGAACTTGTACAAGCCTCCTCTGACCTGAAATAACTGAAAGACGTTAACTAGTCTATTTCTTATAGGAAAATATGTCTTAAGATACTCTAAAGAAGATTGTTTATTTCTAAATGAAAAAAAGCTAAAGTTACATATTGGACAAAATCTTCAGTGTAGTGCTTGAACAGACTAAATCAAGGAGCAGTTATTTTTTCCTGTGTCCTAAGCATTATACCTAACGATCTAGAGAGAATATATTTAAAAAATTAGCTTGTCTCATTGAATAGCTTATGATTTAGCTAGACAAGTAAAAGTGTGAATATAGATGACAACCCTGCTTAGTAGAATGTTCAGTGAGAAGGTCTATTGTTCCGAAGAACCCTTAATGTTGTCTGTTTTCTCTGCTGAATTAGATGAGAATTAGGAATCTGGAAGGAAAGAACAGTCAGGCAGGAGAGAAATTACATGATCCTTGCCTGCTAGGTTATGTTCCCTTCAAGCATTTCATCAAAATGGTCTTTCATGTAAACTTGCAGCATGAGAGGTTGGTTATGTAGGTTTTAAGTGAAATTGGAGTATGGTGGCATGAAGATAAAAATCTGTAAAAGAATGTTCTTAGAAGTTGTGAGCCATAATATAAAATTGGTGTTTGACCCTACCATAAGTACTTCATGACCCACTGTCCTGTATTAAGATCCTACAGAACAGGATTCTGTCAGAGTGAGGTTAGGGGAGTCCATGCCTGAGGGTACAGAATAGCTGATTTTGAATGATTTTTCCAGCTATGTTTCCACATTTTGCAATCTGCCAGACTCTGGAGATGTATTAGTATCAGGAAGGAAGCAGCAGAATATCATATTCAACTCAGTTCCCCCAGGATAAGTGTAAGGGATGCTTTCTTTTGGATTTTATTTTCATAAGTTGTTACCAGGAAGAGGAATTTATCCACAAATGTTGTGAAGTAACTTGCCCAGAAGTGTAGGGCAAGTTTTTTATAAAATAAACATAATTCTGTATTATTTTCAGTGTCCTATTCTTCCCAATCACTTTCTCCTGATTCAACTCTAGGTGCTGTGTTGAGTATCCAAGGTTGTCTCACTATACCTTGTCCCTTCTAAAGAATGGCCCTATCCAAGAGGGAACTGGATGAGCTGAAGCCATGGATCGAGAAGACAGTGAAGAGAGTGTTGGGTTTCTCAGAGCCCACAGTGGTCACAGCAGCATTAAATTGTGTAGGAAAGGGCATGGACAAGAAGAAAGCAGCTGGTATGTATTTTTCTGGGTTCTGTGATTCTCATTCTGACATTAAGGACTGAAATATTTGAAGTGTTTTGGTTACAGTTAAAAGGCTTTATTTTCCTTGTGATGGGTATTAGGATTTTCTACTTAGTAGTGTCTTTTGAATCTCAGGCTGTCATTCTGCATATTCCAAGGTTGCTTTAGTCATGTATGCTTATGATATGTTTTATCTACATAAAATGTTTATATTTACATAGTTCTTTGTAATGTCTGGGCTAGCTCTCTGGAGGGCCTCAGGATCAGTCAAAGTCCTTGGTCTTTAGGAGGAGAAGTGAAGGAGGCAGGCAAGTTGCCATGCCACTCTTCAAAGATGGAGTCTGGAGCCTGAAGTCTTCCCTGCTGAACAGCTTCGAGCAGAGAGACTCTGACTCTCTCCCTCCACCCTCCAATACTTCCCCACAATTACCTCACCCCAGAGTTCCAGCCCTTTATAATTCTTGCTTTACATAAATTTGCAAATTATGCAAATTCAACTTTTAAGAATTCTGAAAGAAGTACCCATTTCAAAACCCACCTATGTTAACTTTATGATATTGCATTTTCTCTTTTCCATTCCTGCCCCTCAGCTTAGAGGTTCATGCTTCCCTTTTTCCTCCTCCACCCCACCCCTCCAAAAAAAAAAAGAATAACAGAATTCTGGAGAGGCAGCCCTGCACTAGATTGGAAGCTTGGCCTGAGACCTCTGGTATCAAGAGAGAAGACCTTTGCACTTCTATACCTGCCTGTCCAGCGCTGTGTGTCTGTCTCCCTTTATCTGGGCATGGGTACCACGTGTCTGTCCCTGACCCATGTGGCACCTATCCTTTTCTGTCTTTGTGTTTGGCTTCCTATTTCTCTGTCCTCTCAGTTCTAGCCAGGCCCCTACATGACTGGTCTTGGCCCCCACATGCATTTGAACTGTGTACTAGTTTCCTTGCTCCATAGATACATGGTCCCCTACTTGCCTTCTCCACATCCACAGGCAAATTCACACTAAATAAAAATTGCTTTGTGTAAAGGTCTGTGGAATGGTCTACTTGCATAAAACAAGTGTGTGTGTGTGTGTGTGTGTGTGTGTGTGTGTGTGTGTGTGTGTGTGTGTAGATTTGTAGGTGTGTAGTTTAAGTGACTTGCCTAGGGTCACAGAGTTAGGAAGTGTTAAGTGTCTGAGGCCAGATTTGAACTTTGCTTCTGACTTCAAGGCTGGTGCTCTATCTACTACACCACTTAGCTGTCCCTTTTCCCTTTTTTTTTCCCCCCGTAATTCTTTTATTAACCTGAAATCTAATGTAATTAGGAAAGAGCTATAATTTTTTTTAAAATCATATATTCCAAAGTCATATAAACATGGATTTTATCTTCTACCCTTGGTCCCCTCCATATTAGTAATTTTTGACAATGTAGATCATCTTTTAACATAATAGAGGAAACAAAGTAACTTTCAATAAAAATGTATCTGAAGTATCCAGGTTGAAATCAAATCTTACAGAGTTGAAATTTAAAAGTTGGAAGCATTAGATTTTGCTAATGATTTGTCTCCCTTGCCAGAAGTCTAGTGCTTACTACTTGAGGGAGATTTGAGTTTCTTTATAGGGTTTGGTGGCCTTTAAGTTTTCTAATAACTTTTTCAAAATTGTGTTAGTCATATTTTAAATTTTCTATTATTTTTTTGCTTTTGGTTATTGATACAAATTCCTTGTAGCATGTGTGTTTTGTACAATAAATTGTCTGTGTAGGCTATTTGGGGAGTAATAGGAAGGGGAAAATTTAGTTAAACTCTTAAATTGCAGATTTAATTTGTCCAAGTCACATATGCTTATTAATGTAATATGGAATTCTCTTTTAAAAATAGACCAAATTCCCATGATTCTTGGTCATGAAGTAGTTTTTATCTAGAATTCAGGCTGTTTAGCCATTTTCTATCCCATGCTATATTAAACTATAACTTACATTTCTGTCTCAGAAGAATGTGTGTATACAACATTGCATTAAAGAGCATTCCACAGAAAAGATCAAGAAAACTTAGGATGAAGAATAATAGTTTTTGTAAACACTCATTTGATTTAGAGGCTTTGTATATTATCACTGGGATCACTTCAGTTAGTAAATGATCGGGAGAACCTGTTGTATATATAGAACTATTTTAGACTCTCAGACCTTTCTACTTCTGCCTTTTTCTTCATCAGATCACTTGAAGCCTTTCCTGGATGATTCTACCCTTCGTTTTGTCGACAAATTGTTTGAGGCAGTGGAAGAGGGCCGTAGTTCTAGACATTCCAAGTCTAGCAGTGACAGAAGTCGAAAACGAGAGTTGAAGGTAGGTTCTGGTTGGCTGATTAAATGGCATGGGAATATTCTCATTGGTAACTAAACTTTCTGTGATCACACACGTAGACAATAGAATTCCTAACATTCAAGAGAAAGGTCTATGCTGTAGAATAGACAGTGAGTTTGTTTTCATTCCACTTTTGATTCTTATTCTTTATTGTATGGTGATGAAAACATGGAAATATATAATGAGGCAAACACTCCAGAAAATCCACCTTTTATATGCATATTTGTGCAGTAAGACATGGAATTATTGCTGTCCATCTCTTTTTTACTTTTTTCCTCATACCACCTCTAATAAATAGCTTCTTTTTCAGGTTTTATGGTTTTGATTTTTCCCTATTTAGGTCTTGTTGCCTCTGAATCTAGATCCATTATTTCTTATCTTTGTTACTAGTTTTTAAGGAATTCCTGGTAGACCTTATGGATGGTATTCCTGAAAAAGAACTATGGTTGAATATGCATCAAGAATCCGTAGTTTTGAATAGAACATATTACCAAAGATGATATCTTCAGCTAAGGAACACCAGTTTCATTAACATCCTGTAATTTTCTACTCCAGCACTTTTTATTTTGGTTTCCATATAGGTCATAATTCTCTTTCTTTTCATCAGCAATAGTTTAAGTTCTTTTCTTCCTGCTTTTTATTTATTTCTTCTGTAACTCCCATCACCGAATCTCCTCCTTTCCATCCTTCCAAGATATTTTAATATTTTGCTATTTTAGCCATGCCATCAGCATTACCAGGTTGTAGAGAAGGATAAGGAATTTTTTCCCAGCCCCACAACAGCCAGGATACAAAGAACTCTAGACAGAGAAATAGGCAGTGAACATCACTTTTCTATGTAGGGTTCTAAAGAAATAGGAGGGAAAATCATAGTTCAATGAGGAGAGAGAACTTAGATGTGAGATGCTAAGAGAGACAGAGATGTGAAATAATTAGCTGCTTTAAAGTACAGTGGAACCCCTTTATGATGTTGATGTTGAGGGACAAAATTTATACCCACCTTATCAGCTATCAGAATTTTAATTTGCTTTACATTTAGGGACCTGACTGTATCTGTATAAGAGTAGTTTACATTATACTGGGGCTCTACTGTATATATATATATATATATATATATAAAATGCTTAAGATATGCTAGGGTGAATGAAGTGATCAGAATTGGGTGGGATTAGTCAAAAAGTCTTCCTGGAGGAGATGTTTTTAGTAGCTTTTTGCTTAAAAAGCCTTGGGACAGAAGTCCCACTTTTGGTCCCCTTAGGTCCCATTCCCACACACTATATATATATTATGGGAGAGTCCTTTCTCTTGAACTGTAGGAATTCCAGGAAGCGCCCGCCCCTGACTGAGGATATGTCCTTGCAAAACACGAGCCCTCCTAGTGAAGAGGGGATGTCACCCAAAGCCTACCACCGGTGTGTACATTTGCTTTTTCCCATTGCCCCTTCCACTTGGCCATTGTTGGCCATATTAAACTCACCTTGCAAAATAGACAACCAAGTGTCTTTTGTGTGCTGGGCCTTGAACTAAGTGCTGTGGGGAAATACTGAGGAAGAAAAAACCCTTGCCCTTGAAGAACTCAGATCTGTTTGGGGAGCCAGAACACATACACATGGTAAAGAACACATGCCAAGCAGAATGTCAACAAATACAACTTAGTAGAGCTCAAACATACATATATGCTTTAGGGTACAAAACAAAGGTATTATCAGACTGGGGTGAGGTTATTACCAGAGAAGGCTTCCTGAAGGAGGTGAGTGTTGAGTAGAATTTTAGGAGTGGTTGGATCCGAGCTGATGGTGAGGAAGAGAGGGAAGACATCTCAAATGTGGGCAATGTTATTTATAAAGATAGAAATGGAATTTTGCTTGGATCAACTAGATGAACTTTGTAGGAGAGTAATAGAAGGTGGTGAGATGGAGGTGACAGTTGGTGGAGGTCTTCAAGCCAGGCTTACTCCTGGGTCTTATCAAGTAGCTATCTGCAAGGCTGTGTTATAACCCCCAGGGCAAAGCCACAAACTCTTAATTGGGTTGGGGGGATGATGGCATTTCTTCCCTAAGGATAGAAACAAATCTGTCTCTTATTTTGGATTCTCCCAGGAGGTGTTTGGTGATGACTCAGAGATATCTAAGGAGTCATCGGGGGTGAAGAAGAGGCGGATACCAAGGTTTGAGGAGGTGGAGGAGGAGCCAGAGGTAATTCCTGGACCACCATCAGAGAGCCCAGGCATGCTGACTAAACTACAGGTTAGTGACAAACATAAGCGGTAAGTAATTTGTGAAATGAGAATTGAGGGAACATGGATCGAGAACCAAGCTGACCTTGAATTGAGATTTTGCTTAGCTACTAGGGAAGTGATGCTTCCCATTGCTGTTCACCGTTCTTTGTAGAATGAAGCATTATAGTCAAATAGCCAAAAAATACTTAGTACTTGTGGTTCTGTGTGATGTGAAAAAATTAAGTAACAAAACCTAAAGGTCAGAGTTTTAGAACAGGAAATAATGTGCTATAAGTTCACACCGCTAAACATTATATTATTTTAAAATGAAATTGAGCTTTTAACATTCAACACAGTTTAAAGACATAAAAGAAATTATCCACAGAATTGTGGAAAATATTAAATAAAAGCAGCAGCTGTCTTTGATTCTTGAAATTTTAATGTTCCTAGCTTCTTTTGAAAAATAAGACTTCAAAGATGGAGTGTAGAAAGGGGTGGAATCTTTGAAGGTAAGGGGAAAGTATGTGTTCTTTGTGCTCTGGTCCCAAAAAGAGGCAATTTGGGCACACTTAGCAAGTGTTAACAAAAAAATTTCCATCCACATAATTACCTTCACCAAATTCTCCCCTAACTGAGCTTGAAATTATCAGGGCTCAGCCAGATACTTGAAGATTCTTGTGATTGGATCTTCTGGAGATGGTAAGAAAGAAGATAATATTAACTACTATACTTTATGTGCAGATCAAACAAATGATGGAGGCAGCCACAAGGCAGATTGAGGAAAGGAAAAAACAGCTGAGCTTCATTAGTCCTCCTACACCTCAGGTATAGTATTCAATCACATTAAAAAGACAGCTGAATCCTTCATTCCAACAATTTCAACAAACATTTGTTAAATGCCTATTATTTACATAGTAGTAGTAGTAAGTATTAAATAAGACATAGTTTCTATTCGCGTGAAGCTTATAGTCTAGTAAGGCTACAAAAATAACCAAAACATATGATACTTAGTATATAAGAGAACTGGAACCCACTAAGTACTCTTTAAGGTTTTTGGAGAGAAGGACTTTAGTAATGAGGAACATTGGGAAAGGCTTCTGCTAGACTTCAAGAATAGGTAGGATTTCCTTTGTGGAGATGAGGTGGATTCTTTATAGTGGAAGGAGTAAAGGCATGGAGATGAGATAGTACAGAGTGTATAAAGCAGTGGTTCTCAAATTATGGTCTAGAGAATCCTGGGGATCTCTGAAACCCTTTTAGAGGGTCTACAAATTCAAAAATAGTTTTTATTTCCAATATGGTAAATGTCTATAAGTATAGCCCAGATAAACAAAAACGCTTTGGAGAGATCCTCAATAATTTTTCATAGGATAAAGATACTGAAAACAAAAGTTTGAGAACCACTGATATAGAGGATATGACTAACCCTGTTTGACTGGGTTATTTATATTGCTGTGAATGGGGTGGGGTTTGAGAAAGCTAGAAATGTAGAGCATTGCTAGATGGTTTATTGAATTGTCAAGCTAAGAAGTTATAACTTTGTCAGTAGGCCACTTTTGAAGGGTTTTGACTACTCTTGGATATAAATGAGGCTAATGTAGTAATAATATGAAGGATAACTTGATGAGAGGAGGATGTTGAGTCCCCTATGAAAGTCAATGAGTCTCTATTTCTTCCCTTTCCTTTCAAATTTTTCTCTTTTTCTATACATCCCACAGCCAAAGACTCCTTCTTCCTCACAACCAGAACGACTGCCAATTGGCAATACTATTCAGCCTTCCCAGGCTGCCACCTTTATGAATGATGCCATTGAAAAGGCACGGAAAGCAGCTGAACTACAAGCTCGGATTCAAGCTCAGCTGGCATTGAAACCAGGACTTATTGGCAATGCCAACATGGTTGGATTGGCCAACCTTCATGCTATGGGCATTGCTCCTCCGTGAGTATTGAACTTTCCTTTTGAGCCCTTTGCTGGTTTTGAAGATACAGTTGAGAAAAACCTATTCCTTGACATTATTTCTTCAAAATGACTTAAATTGAGATCCATGTAAATGGTGAATAAATGTCTTGAATCTGTCCTTGTATCCTTATGGGGCAAGGATTATTCTTATTTTACAGATGTAATAACTGAAGTTATAATCACCTGGAAGGTTTCTGAATCAAATTAGAAATCAATTCTTCTTGCCCAGGGTTCATTTCATTAAATAATCTGTTTGAAATCAGACTAGTGTTCTGCACCATCTGGAAAGCTGTTTATCCTAAGCCATCTTTTAATACTTTGAATGGGTCTAAATCAGTGTTAAGAATCAGTTTTCACCTCTGATTGATCCTAATTAAGTGGCAGAGATGAGTCTTAAGAAATTCCATTTACAAGACAGTTATAATTCCACATAACCAGTTTTTTAAATTAACAGATCCTTTTGTTGTTATAAATTTAAATCATATCCCGTATTGGAGTGCCCAGTTTGATTAGAACTTTTTAATTGAAATATTTCTTAATACTTATTGAAGATACCATGAAACATCTTAGAATTTCTTAACTTTGGTCTTCCCTAGAAGATGAAATTATAAATTTCATTTTCCCTCTCCCCAGGAAGGTGGAGCTGAAGGACCAGACGAAACCTACACCCCTTATCCTGGATGAACAAGGCCGAACGGTAGATGCTACAGGCAAAGAGATTGAGTTGACACACCGAATGCCAACACTAAAGGCCAACATTCGGGCTGTGAAGCGGGAACAATTCAAGCAGCAGCTCAAGGAAAAGCCATCAGAGGACATGGAATCCAACACATTTTTTGATCCCCGAGTCTCCATTGCCCCTTCCCAACGCCAGAGGCGAACCTTTAAATTCCACGACAAGGGCAAATTTGAAAAGATTGCCCAGAGATTACGGACAAAGGTAACTGGTAATCAAAGCTTGAAAACAGTCAGGAAATTAGCAGAAAGAAAATTGGACAGAACATTTATAATATAGATGCTACTAAGTTTTCGTTTATCATAGATTTATGTTGGATTCAGTTTAATTAAATTCCCATTAATCTGGCTTTAAATTGAGTTTGTATTCTCTAAGAATATACTATCTGATGAGGTTAAGATGCAAGATTACATACAGCTCAAATGGGAGAAGCTAACCTAAGATTAAAATTTGCTTCAGATATCTACATGATGTAGATAACTGAAAATTATAAATTACATAAATTATTTCCCCTTTTCTGCCCTTAGTGAATTTTCATGGGAATTTTTGCCTGAACATCATTGCCCTAATTCAATAAGAATTTATTCCAAGGTGGGCATGGTGTTTGGCACTAAAAACATACAAAATAAAACTTCCTATCCTCAAATAGTTTACCTTTTGCTGAGGAAAGAGGAAGACAACCTATACAAATATAAGTAAATATAAAACATACAAAAAGCAATTTCCAGGGGGATGACACTATCTTAATATATAAAGCAGTTTGTTAATAGATTCCCAAATGCACACTGCCAAGGTAGAAATGAGTTGGGAAAAGGCATCGGGATGCTATAACTTGAAACAAGGGAGTGATAGAAAAGGGAGCTTCAGATGTTCTACAACTCTTGATTCTGAATCGAATTTTAGATCAGTAAATTGTCATATCCTTCACGGTAGCAAAGTAATACTGATTTGGTTTTCAGTTCCTGAGAAAGAGGTAGAATGGGGTGGTAGGGAAAAATTGAAGTATATGTGTACAGTAGCAGGAGAGAGGCCACTCAAGGTCTCCCTGATTAGTCAAGATTTGGGTCAATGTAGTTCTAAAACTAGACTTAATAGAAAAAGGAGCAAAACTTTCTTGAAGTGCTCAAACTTAGTCAAGTTAGCCCTATCAGGACCTATTCCTTTGTGTCTTCCCCACATTGGGTTTCTGTTGTAACCAAATGTTAAAGGTATGCTGAAATGAATAAAATGATCAGAGTTGAGTGGGATTTTTGAGAAGTCTTCCTGAAGGAGGTGATTTAATAGCTTTACATTTATATAGTCCTGAGATAGGCAGGCTCTCCCCATTGTCCCTGTTAGGTAAATCCTTTTTCCTAAACTGTTGTAATGTTTAAAGAGGCTGTGGAAAAATCATTGGATTTGTTGTCATAGGCTACAAGTTGAAAGCTACTTACTATCTATGTCTTTGAGACTTAATTTCCTTATCTTTTAAATGAGAGTGATGGATTATCTTTTGAATGTAGGTCTAAATTATTGATGCCTCCCACTACTTGCTTTAGGGGCAGGGAAAGAGAATACATGACTAGTTTTCTCCTGAATCTAAGGATCTCAAAAGGGATGGTTTTTTGGTCATTCAACAAACATCAAAGGACCTCCTGTAGTGTGTTTAATGGATTAATGGTTAAAAGCATTTTCAGGCACAGATCTTTCCTCATGTTTCAGGTGTTTAATGCCCTATGAATTTCAATATTAGAATTTTTCAAGGTTCTGGAAGGCAACAGGTGAATAAATGTAGTGTACAATGCCTAATGTAGATTTAGTCACTATCTCTTACACAGACACACCCAAGCCTGCAGCACTCTTTAAAATAATAATATTTGAGAAAACTATTTTATTCATTTTAGTGAAATGTGCTGCTTCAAGGTCAGTAGCATTTTCCCACTGTCTCCAAAGGACTTCAACCCTTTCCATAATGACTTTTATCTGGCATCTGCTAGATGCCAGGTACATTAGAACAACAATACATGGTGGGAACATAGTAGTACAATAATGTTTAGGGCATTCAGCTACTTCTGGGACATGTAGCCTAGGGAAGAATCTTGAAATCATCAAGTCAGAAGGTAGGCTTTTGGTCTTCCTCTTCTGGTGAGTTTGTGGTTTGAATCTTCAGAATGTACTAACATAAGCCAGATGATTGTGAAAAGATAGTTTGAGAAATGGGATGTTTTTAAAAGCAGGCTTCTTTCACCTCTTGGATTACTGTGACTCCAGCTTTCCTTGCATCTGTGTTTTCTGATTATCAGGCTCAACTAGAGAAGCTGCAGGCAGAGATCTCACAGGCAGCCCGAAAAACTGGCATCCATACATCAACTAAGCTGGCACTCATCGCCCCCAAAAAAGAACTAAAAGAAGGAGACATTCCTGATATTGAATGGTGGGACTCCTACATTATCCCCAACGGTTTTGACCCGTGAGTTTACTATTCAACATCCTTTATATATAATGTACATGGGGAACTTGAGACATATGAAAAAAAAAAATGGGAAGCATACATTTAAGGATGATGATAAAAACAATTTGTAAATTCATTTGTATTATAGCAGTCAACCTTCGTTTTGGCCATGGACAGAAAATAGCTTAGGTAATCTGAAACTGTACATAAAAATACTTTTGAGTTTTTCAACCTGTTTACTTTTCAAATTATTAATTAGATTAATACCCCAATAGTAAATTCAACCTATTTCTTAAATACAATTAATTCCATAGTACACTTAGATATGTAGTTATCAAATTCTGATAGCCATTGGAAGTCTACAAGGGGGATGGTGTGATCCATATATAATGAACTCCTAAATATTAAAGAGATGCTTGAGTGAATTCAAGGGAAGTCTTAAGGAATCCCACCTCTTTGAGATCATCATTCACATATCCTTGGTTTTTTCGTTTTTTCGTTTTTTTCTTTCCCTAATTCTAGTACAGGGGAAGCTCCCAAGAAAGAAGACTATTTTGGGATAACAAACCTTGTAGAACATCCAGCCCAGCTAAATCCTCCAGGTAAAGTGTGATTCTTTAACCGGTCAGCAATGAGTTCCTTTTCTCATCTCCCTAATTTTATAATCTGACTGCAGAGAGAGAGATTAATTGATACGATAATCTTTGCATTTAGGCTTTCTAGCTTTGCTTTAGATGAAATTTAGGTGCTGATTCTAGATCTCTGAATGTTAGCTATAGTGGCTTATTCTGTCCATATTTTATGGGTTTGTCTGGGGGGAAAATCTATTTGTTGAACATGTCTTTGCACTAAAAACCCCAAGCTCAGTTTTTCCAGAACTCCTAACTCTCATTCTGCATAGATCTCAATTAGTTTTCTACTTTTCTTTGCTACTGTTTTTTGTTTTACATGATCAGGCTTGGAAATATAGGGCTTGGGGTTTCTTAAGATATCTAAATCATCTCCCTTTTACAGATTAAGAAGTTCATGTCCTGAGATTATAGGATTGTATGATTAAAAACTAGTACAATGTACTTTGCAAGCCTGAGGTCTATCCTTGATTGTCCTTCAGGTAGAGGGAGTCCATTAAAGTCAGGTGTTCAGCTTCATTTAATCTAGTTTTCTCTAATTACTTTTAACGTGAGTCATCTAGACTTTAAAAGCAGAATTTTAATTTTTTGGTTTTTTAAGGGAGAATAAGCTTGCAAATACCCAACATTGAGCACTGCAGAACTTACATCCTCCTTTCTCCTGCCCTAAAAGGAGTTGCAGGATTATCTCTTATTATCAGTTGCATTCAGCATTCTCTCAGTTGAAAGACATTCCAGCCCCCTTGACGGGCTTTTACTGTTTTAAATTAATACTGATCCCTCTAATCTGCCCCTCTCCCCCTTTACATTTTTCTAATAGTGGATAGTGATACACCAGTAACACTGGGGGTGTACCTCACCAAAAAGGAACAGAAAAAACTGAGGAGGCAGACCCGGAGGGAAGCCCAGAAGGAGCTGCAAGAGAAAGTTCGGCTGGGTCTGATGCCTCCTCCTGAACCCAAAGGTGAGAAGTCTTAGCGTAAGAGGAAGGAGAATGATGGCATGGATTCTTTTATCCTGGGAATTTTTAGTGTTTCTTCTTAGTCTTGACTTTTATTAGAGCACTTCTAAGTATGTATAGGAGATCATATTATGCAAGATTATATTCCCGTTTTTCCTTTCCCCTTCTCTTCCAAGTTTCACCATTAATGGGTGGATTTATTTAAGTAACTTAATACTTATTTTCCAGCTATTTAAAGATCTTTGTTATGAGTTGTTTGCAAATGTTATGTATTATATTGAGCTTTTAAGAGGAAAAGTGCTTTAGAAATTCAGTAAGAAGAACATCCAAGTCATCCTGGAGGCTGCTACTCTCTTTACATGTTTTGCCAGGAAAGGAGGGTCTTTCATACAAAGAGGCACATCTTTGATAGCATTTTTCAGTCTAACGCAAGATTCAGTACATGCAAAGAGAAAAATCTTCCATTACATACTCAGTAATTCCATATATTGTAAATTGCAGTATATTAGTTTAGTGTTAATTTGTAAATAAACTGAGGAAATGCAGAGGGGAAAATTAAGCATTTGTCAGGGAATGCTTTTTTCAAGGAATTTAAATAGTGTTGACAATATAGATTAGAAGAGAGATAGAAAGGCTGTTTCAGCTAAGTAAATGACTTCTGATCAACACTGTTTTTGTCTCTGGTACAGTAAGAATTTCCAATTTGATGAGAGTATTAGGAACAGAAGCTGTTCAAGATCCCACAAAAGTGGAAGCTCACGTCAGAGCCCAGATGGCAAAAAGACAGAAGTAAGTGCCCTGGAACAAGGTGGACCTAGGGCAGGGTTCTTTTTAAAGCTGTGGGATAGAAAGTTGGATTTTGACCTTCCTTGAGGGATTGGTATACAGAGGAGGGGAGAGTCCTCTGTTGCTCTCTCTTTCCCTCAGCCCTGCCTCTGATCTTCAATGCCTTTCTTACTTGTGGATGTCCTTCCTGTCACGACAGAGCGCATGAAGAAGCCAATGCTGCCCGAAAACTAACAGCAGAACAGAGAAAGGTCAAGAAAATTAAAAAGCTAAAAGAAGACATTTCACAGGGGGTACACATATCCGTATTTAGGTAGGTGTCTTTGCTGGACCAGTGTCGCCCACATAAATGTCAAAATAGTATGACAAGCCAGCGCTTGGGGCAGTTGGTACAGTCCACAAAGCTTTCCTAACACCAACCCCTTCTCTCTAGTGTTAAATAAAATTAGGAGATTAAGAACTTTAATAGGAGTGGGATCTGATCTGGAAATAAAATTTATGTGGTGATTTTAAATTCTTCTTGCCAATAGAGTAAAGTCATTTTTTTTCCTTTGACTTTGGGTCAGTGAGTCAGTACTGACCTCTAAGTTGAATAAACGAACCTCTTCAGACCAACTGATAAACTGAGGCTTCTCATCTTTTTTAGAACTTAATATTTCTGATTTCATTTCACGTAGAACAACTTTCAACAAAGTGCTGATAGCCCTCCTTCCCTCACCTCCATACTGATTTGTCTTGTTCTACTATTTAGCTATACGTTGCAGTTATACTCTTTAAAATTTATTTGCATCTTGTCAAGAAATATTTATTGAGTACCTTTTGTTTCTAGGGATTGTTAAGTGATGTGGGAGGGGATAGATATATAAAACAGTTGAAATACTTTTTTAGAGTCCATTAATTGTGCCGTTTAAACAGCTTTCCATCTACAGAGACAAAAAGAGTTTTGTTTTTGAGAAATTTGGAAAAATATATTTGAAGATGTAGGTTTATTTTTCCACTCCATCGTTTCTAAACACTTAAGTTAAAATATATAATCACACTTTCCCTGTCTCCAGAGTACGAAATTTGAGCAACCCAGCCAAGAAGTTCAAGATTGAAGCCAATGCTGGGCAGCTGTACCTTTCAGGGGTGGTTGTGCTTCACAAGGATGTCAACGTTGTGGTGGTAGAAGGGGGTGAGTTTGGGTTAAGGGGAAAGATCAAAGGAATATACCTAGAATCTTGAAACCTAGATTGGGGATGGAGTGAAGTATTTTAGAGGCATATATTCTGAGAATAAGACCCTATCTCTTAGTATCCTGGGAGTAGAAGACACACAGCTTAAATTACTATCTATAAGGGTTATACCAATCATCACATTAAAAATTCTAGACGTCACATGGGCTCAGAGGGTCTATTTCCACTTTCCTAGTCTAAATATGGAGGGGAAAGAGGGGGGAAAATGTTATCTCCTTCTTTTGTCTTTATAGGCCCTAAGGCACAGAAAAAATTCAAGCGTCTAATGCTGCACCGGATAAAATGGGATGAACAGACATCTAACACGAAGGGAGATGGTGAATGGGGGTTAAAGGGGTAAATGGCGGGGAGGGATTGAGAGAAGTGTGGTAGGGTTGAGCATTACATCTCACTATTTTTATACTGCTAATACTGGATGGAATATTAATTTGAGGAAAGAATTATTGCTAGTGTCATAACCATTCATGGCATTTTTCGGCACATATATAATTAACTTAATTATCTGTCTGGTCTTCAAGGATCTTCCACCACTTGATTCTTCCCTTCTTACTAACCATATGTTGCATCTGCCAGAGCACTCTGCTTTGATTACACATGGATACTATTTATCCTCTTGCAGTTTTTTGTCCATTAATTCATGGCCCTGTGTATGTGCCTTTTGGGCCTTGTAATGTTTTGCCTTTCCCCAACATTTTTTTTTAATCACATGGTAATATTCTATTAAAGTACAAGTTCCCTAAGAATAGAAAATATTTTCTATATCATAGAGGAAGTATGGTATAGTTGAAAGAGTGCTAGAAGTTGTGATGAACCTGGATGTCATATTGCCTCTCAGACATCACTGATCAAATCACTTAACTAAGGCTCAGTTTCCTCATTTGTAAAATGGAAATAACACTTAAGGTTGTTATAATGATCAAATTAGGTAATATGTCTGATGGGCTTTGTCAGTCTTAAAGTACTATATTGATGTTTCAGCTATTTTTATTTTTTGTGCCAAGTACAAAATTCCTTAATTTGACTTGTTAAAAGTCCCTATTTATTTGGAGCTTCCAGTTCAATTTATGAACAGTACTGTATAGAACTTACATGGTGATATTTGATGATAATAGCAATAGCTAGCATTTATATAGTGCTTCAAAGTTTGCAAAAGCACTTTACAAATATCTCATTTTATCTTCACAAACCTGGGAGATAGGTGCTGTTATCCTCATCTTAAGAGATGAGGAAACTGACACTGAGAGGGATTAAGCAACTTGTCCAGTGTCACGTAACTAGTAAGTATCTAGGCTGAATTTGTACTCATATCTTCATGACTTGAGATCTAATGCTTCATCACACTGTGCCACATACAGGAGAAGAGGAAGCATTTAGATATGGGTGTCTTGAATATTTTTAAAAGGTGATATGATGATATGAAGCTGGGGGGGGGGGGGGTTCAACTGCAGTTTGTAAAACTGTATGTTTGACTCTGGAGCCAGGTTTAATTAACCATATTGTCTTTTCTAGATGATGATGAATCTGATGAGGAGGCTGTGAAAAAAACTAACAAGTGTGCATTGGTCTGGGAGGTAGGTGGGCTTTCTAGTAACTTTTTTTTTTTTTTAAATACCAAAGCAGAAGAAATTTGTGTCAGAAAGTAAAAATTCTAATCAGTTACAAGTGAGGAAGTGTTAGCATTAAAGTCATTAGTCTTTGATAGTTCAATGGAACTCTGGTTTTGTTGAAGAATATACTATACCTCATCCTCTTGGAAACTTCCAGGACAGATTTGGGGTTAATTACTGTGGAGGGGCCAGATCCATTGTTCCTCTAGATTTCTTTACACTCTGTGAGCCTTGGTAGAGTACAATAGCCTTTTACTCATTATTTCTAGCTCTCACTGCAAGACTAGTCCAGCTTCATTTCTCATAATGTATTTTCTTAACATGTCTTAATAGCATTTTTCCTGGGTAGTTTTTAATTGATTATATTATATTTTACTCAGGTCTGTTATCTGTTTCTATTGGGAATCTGAAATTTTTATTCTTCAGATGTTGTGGTCCATATTTTCCAATTATATAGCATTGGCAGAAGGTTGGTGTTAAAAGATGAATGTTTGTTTCAAGGATTGGATTTGGGTCATTTCAAGAAGCACTATTCCCGGAGCAGCTAGGTGGCATAGTGGATAGAGTGCCAGCCTTGAAGTCAGGAGAACCTGAGTTCAAATCTAGTCTCAGACACTTAACATTTCCTAGTTGTGTGACACCCCTGCGCACTCCTCCCCCCCCCCCCCCCCCCCCCCCCCCCCCCCAGCAAGTCATTTAACCCTAATTGTCTCCGGGGAAAAAAAATCCAATTATTCAATTTTCCAAAGATAAATTCTGTTTAATTCTGAGGCTAGTTAATTTGTCCCATCTCCAGCCTTTGACCAAGATATATACTCATCAGGCGTATGACCTATCAATCTACCTGCCTATCATAGCCTGTATAAAATCATAGCCATTATTCAAATAACTTTTTTCCCATATAGAGAAGTAGACCAAATTCTTTAAAGTAATAATGGTTCTCATTCAGGAGGCTGTGAAGTGTTCTGGGGCTACATATAATACAATGCCATCTACAAAGAGGATCATTTAAAAGTACGTCATCTATGGAGAATTCTTCTCTTCCATTTGGATTCTGTTAAGCAACCTCCACAAGAGTAGCAAATGCCTGTTGGCAAGCAAACTTTGTGTTTTGAGTCTTATTTGATATTGTGGGCAGCGAGTTCTCTCTTGCATCTTTCATCTTGTGTGATTTTGATATGTGCATAGGAAACATTTTAATTAAGGAGAGCTTTTAAAGTAGCATTTAGCTCTACCAACTATTAACAGTTAGCAAACATTGCTTGAAACAGAATCTTCTATTCTCTGTACTAGAGATGTCAAACTTGTCCCACCATTACTCCCAAGTAGACTTGAACCAGAGTTCAAGGGGAACTGTTTTACAAAGTAAAAGGGCATTAGAACATAGGTAGTTAATTGGTGGTTTCCTAAGCCAATATGTGGCCCCCCGGAATCAGTTTCCACTTGAATTTGACATCACTGGTCTCTTTTAGACTATAAAGATGATCTCCTTTAAAATAACCTTTGTGAAACAAAATGTTTCATACTGTCATCAAATATGTTAGATATGTGTATAGGTTATTCTGGGAAAAAAAAAATCTTTTCACATATGAATCTGTAGTTATTAAGGTGTTTTCCAGTTTATTTTTTCCAAGAGCCAATATATTTACTTTTTTATTTATCTGCCACTCTCACTTCTTACCTACCACCTACAATTAAGAAAGTTAAACAAGGGGGGAAAGTTCCTTAAATTCCTCAATACCAAAACCAGTTAGCCATGTACATGCCTTTTAGGTTCATCAACTCTGGTATGTTTTATTTTTTTTTTTTTTTACTCACAGCTTATTGTGTTAATCAGAGTTCTGAAGTATTTCAAGTTTTTCTCTATTATATTATCATTCCATAAATTTGTTTTCCTAGTTCTGCTCACTTTGCTCTATATCAATTCATAAGGTTCTAATTAATTTTCCCGAAATTATTAAGACACCTTTATATTCATATATCACAATTCATTTCCTTAATATTCTCTTAGTTTCCAATTTGGGACTATCACACAAATATCTGCTAAAAAATAGTTTTGTTCACATAGACCTTTTCCCCTCTCTATTTTTTATTTTTTTAGAATATATATTAGGCCTAGTATAGCTGGGTCAAAGGGTATGCATGGTGTTTCTGAGTAAAGTTTCAAATTCCTTAGAAAGTCTGAACATCTCCAAGAGTATACCCATTCTCTCATAGTCAACAAGTTGAAGACATTTGTCATTTTCTGTTTTTGTCATTTTGCTAGCCTCCATGAGGAAGTCAGGAAGAGCATGGAAGACAGATTGTGCAAAAGCAAGGAGGTGGAAGATGGAGTGTTGTATATGAGAAACGCAGAGGAGTCAGTTTTGTTGGAACTTGTCTGAAGGGGAGTAATGTGAAATCATTCTAAAAGGATAGGTTGCATCCGTATTGTGAAGCATTTAAAATGCCAATCAAATTGACATTTTATCTTAGAGGGTTTAATGAACCATTGAAACTTCTTGAGCAAAGGAGTCAGACATTTGCTTTAGGAATATCAATTTGGCAGCTATGTAGAGGACATATTACTGTAGAAGGGAGATAGGAAAATAAATTGGCAGTCTATTACAATAATCCACTTGAGAAGAAATGAGATCCTGAACAGTGGAGAGAAGAGGATGGTTCAAGAGATGTTGTGGATACAAAGTTGACAAAACTGAGTATATGTTTAGATATGGATGAGATGAAAGTAAAAAGTAAAAGATGACAGATAGTAAATCTGACATGGAAAAATGTCATTGACAGAAATAGAAATTTTAGAAGCTCTTGAGTTTTGAAGAAAAAGATACTGAATATGAGGTATTAAGCAAATAATTGATCATGCAGATTGGAGTTCAGGATAGAGGAAGGCTGGATATGGAGATTTGAGAGTCATCTGTATTGATATAATATGGCAGTTGATGAGATTTCAAGAAAACTGGACAATCTTGGCATATGCTTATACTTAGCAAATAGAAGATGATTGCCAACAAAGGAAATCAAAGGAGTAGTTAAGACAGGTAGAAAGAAAACTAATATCAAAAAAAATCCGGGGGGGAGAGGATATAGGAAGGAAGAAATGATTACCTTTATAGCCTGGTCAAAAAAGATAGTTAAGCAGTGTTGGTAAAGAAGAGAGTAGTTTTAGTCAAGATTGAAAGCTCAAGTACAAGGTTACAGAAGTAATTTGCATTTTATTTTGAGATGCATAATAGCTTTTTTCTCAGCAGTGTCTTAATTATATATTAAGTTATTAAAATGAATTACCTGATTACATACCAATCAGATTTCTACTAAAAAGTGTATTCTATGCATATTAATATCGTACAAAATTCCTTGATGTATGCAACAAGAGAAATATCTTCATTGAAG